>NW_027672540.1:0-427112 GCF_964165515.1 Mesoplodon bidens | reverse complement strand
CGTTGGATTTCATTGTATGTGTACATTTACAACAATAAAATATACATATGTAAAATAAATACAAAGTGGAAAAGGGGAAAAAAGAAGAAAAATAAGGAAAGGGAGTCAACAAAGGGAAATAAGAAAGGAGGAAGGGTCTCGAATATACACAGGTATCAGGAGATAATGGGAGAGAAGCTCCTCTCCCCAGGCTTTAAAGAAGACATCTCTCCAGAGTTCACTCCAGCAAGACGGGGATGTCCTTTCTCTTCCCCATTCAACCAGAAGCGCCAATAGCATCCTAAGTGTGGCCCAGGCTGTGCTCAGTTGTACACTTTTCCTTGATCTCTAAACCAGCCACCCCTGACTCCCCATGGCTCAGGTGCCCGTCCTGTATCTCCTTCCACTTCTCTAAAGCATTTCCCTCTTCAAGTCCAGCTCGAGGCTCCAATCATGTCCTCACACGTGGGGTCCACTGGGCGGGTCTCTGAGTTCTTAAGAGCCTCCCTGTGAGTAGCAGGCACTGAATCGCACACCAGGGTTCCCCTTAGCACCATCAGGAAACTACGACCTAGGGATTGAGGATTTCTAGAACAACTTTACTCATACACAGTCTCTTGGGTAAACAAGTGATATTTTACAATCAAGCATATTCAGTGATTTCTTTGGTGGGGAAAATATTGACACATAGAAGGCACTCATATTCTATTAAAGTATGTATTTCTCAAAGGACTCACTATCGAAAAAATATTTTTAAGTATAACTTTCCATGTTTTAATTGACTTTACTCCCAGACTTGTTTGCTTGCAGAAGCCTCCATAAAGTACCAAGAACCTACTTCACCTGGCAGTTTGCACAGCAACATGAGTGGAGATGCTCTTGTCACCCTGCTTGGTTTCTCGATCCCACCTTGCAAAGCACAACCTCCTCTCCGCCCTCCTGGGAAGGGAGCCAGTGCTCACTCTGAGCTCAATCCCTGGGGTAGATCTCTTGGTTCTGTCTTCACTGTATGCAGTGTTTCTTGCCCAGCACACAGAAACAGGGCCAGCATAAGTGATGGAAGACAGACTTTCCACAGAAGAAGGACATTTCATTTCCTTAGCAGAGAATCTGATAGTGAATATTTGCCTCAAATGTGAAAGGTGGGGTGAATATCCTCCATCTATTCCTGGAGGCTCCTTATTTTTTGGACTCCTCCAGAACTGGGTGTGGCATGTGGGTACAAGCAAGGGATCCCTGCAAAAAGAGGGAGGCCTGCCTAGCACTAGGTGCTTTAGGTAAGGGGGGAGGACTCATCCCGAGGCTCTAATAGGAAACAGTTAGAATGAGGGAAGTGTCAGAGAGATGTATCATAACCATTCAGAATGCTACCAGATCTACTAAGAGATGAGATTTCTTATTAAATGAAGTTGTAATTGACCCAGTAGTAGGCATGCTGAAAACCAGTTTTGTTCACTAAGAATCCAGCCATGGAGCAACTAAGCCCGTGCACCACAACTACTAAACCTGTGCTCTAGAGCCCGCAAGTCAAGGCCAAGATGTGGGGAATTGGAAACATTGTACACTGCCTGTGGGAATGTAAAATGGTGTAGCTATTATGAAAAAGAGTATGGGGGTTCCTTATAAAATTATAAACAGAAATATCATATGATTCAGCAATCACAGTTCTGGGTATATATCCAAAGGAAATTAAATCAGTATCACAATGAGATGAACATAGGTTCATTGCAGCATTCTCCAAAATAGCCTAGATATGCAAACAACTTCACAAAAGAAGAAAGTGTCCTGTGCCTGAGCTAACCTTATGTACTTCAAGACAACTCTGTAAGTCTTTTAGCCCCTTGGAGAGGATGAAAGCAATATTACAGTTAAAAGTAACTTGAACCAATTCCCTTACTCTGGAATACTGAAACAAAAGTTCTACAGCAGGGGAAGCCTCCTAAACCCACAGCACCTGCCAGAGTTTACCCCAGCCTTGGAAGAACTGGGAAGGATAAGACCAAGGTAGGCCTGAGGAAAGGTCAGAGGGTAGGCAGGACTGGAGTGTGGGGAGCAGGGCCAGGGCAGTCCGGATGGAGCAGTGGGTTGTAAGAAGAGCAGTGACCCTGGGTCCTGCTGCCCTGAGTCTCTGTCCTGAGCCCTGTGATTTCCAGGAGACCAGGTCAGCAGGGCTGTGAGAGCCAGTGTGTGAAGTGAGACCAGCAGCCCCTTCACACAGTCCTCTAGAATTCCTGCCCCCCATGGAGGGTCTTTAGGGGCAACTGGACGTGGAGCCCTCTCAAATGGAAGCATGTCCGCACATCAGCCTTGGGAGGTGCTGAGGCTGAAATGAGGAGACTGAGCACATGCAGTGATCCCAAAGCATGTGTTCTGTGACTCATCCACCTCTGGGAGCGCCCTTTCCATGAGGAATAAACAGTGAGGGCAAAAGTAAGATGAAGCTACAAGTCCTGAAATGTAGAGGGAGAGTGTTCATGTCTCATCCACCACCTGACACTAAATATAAGGACTTGTTCTCCAGTGTCAACTGACTATGAGAGTTTTGTTCCCACTAGGATATTGCCATCATACGTGAATGTAAAAAGGAAACCAAAATCCCTGGTGCAAAATACCCTCCAGATACCAAAGAGAAACGAACCTTTCATCTTTGGCAGTGAAAAAGCAATGAAAGAGTAGTCTTGTGAGAAAGAAAATTTCTGAATGGCAAAGCAAGAAAAGATGACTAAAAGCACAGTACAGTCAAAGGACATGGACACCATAACTCTATTATATCATTAAAATTTGGAAAGAACAAATCAGAATTCTACACATATTTCCTTCTTCTTCCTGATTTCATATTCACCTTCCTTAGTTTCTAAAGAACCGGGTGGAACCCAAGTGTTCTAGGAATTGTCTCGCTTTAGATCCTACCTGAGAGTTGTTCCCTACGTGAATCGTCATCAGCATCACTGCTATGTATGCTCTCCACGATCCATTCTGTACAAACACAACCATGAGCATAAAGTTATTATACAAGTTGACCCACCCATTTCTCCTACTCGACTTGCTGGCTCACACAGCATCCCCTTGGTCTTCCCTCCAGGTTCTCAGACCTCCCCTGTGCTCTGTGCAGACAGAGTCCTTCAATAAGATATTGAACACAGTTGAAAATTTCAAATGAGGGAGAGATGCTGAGAAAATCACCTTTCGACCCCTCACTTCTATAGACCCATTTATAGCTTTCACCGTCAACCTTACCAACCTGAAATTCCAGATGGTACAGACACACTTGAAACATGGCTAGTGTGACCAAGCAATTGTGTGTTTTTTGCATTTTTTAATAGAATGAGTTAAATATTGTTTGAACTAAATTAATTATAAATAGACACATTTGGTTAGTGGCTACCACACTGGAAAGCTCAGCTCTAAGAAATCCAAAGATGAGAAAGAGGCAACCAGCCACCCCTCCCCTGGTTGTTCTTTACTGCAGAAAATTTGATGGCCTGATCTGATCATTCGTATGTAGGTATATCTTGGGCTCTTGGACCCACGCTAGGCATTGCGAGAGTCCTTGTGGACACTGAAATAGTACAGTCAACACTCAGATCCAAGAGGAATTCCCAGCAAGGGGCCCACTTGTAGACAGAGGTGAAGGGCATGGCCCAGTACACCTGTATTAGACATAATCAGAGTGTAGGTGCAGAGGGGAGGGAGGGATTTCACTCTCTGCATGAGTCCATCCTTCTCACCCCTGACTCTAGAAGACCTGAGGAAGGCAGTGGAAAAGGCCCCGTAGGAGGTGAAAAATTTGTATACTGAAAACTACAGGACATTGCGGAAAGAAATTAAAGAAGAGACAAGTAATTGGAATGACATACCATGTTCGTAGACTCGATTATTAAATACTGTTGGCATTTCTATACTACATAAAGTGATGTACACATATATTGCAACAACCCACAAAATTCCATGTGATTATAGAAGTGGTCAGAATCCTAAAATACATATGGAACCCCACCCAAGTACATAAAATAATCTTGAGAGCAAAGAGCAATGATGGAGATTAACACTTCCTGAACTGAAAACACAAAATAATGCCACAGTAGTCAAAACAGTCTGCTACTGGCATCAAGACAGTGAGATAGACCAATGAAATATAATAGAGAGACCCCAAATAAACGCACATATATATGGCCAACTGACCTTGGCCAAGGTTCTAAGATTAACAAGTGAAGAAAGGATAGTATCTTCAACAATCAAGAGAATGAAAAGGCAACCTAAAGGATGGGAGGAAATATGTGTAAACCTTGTATCTGAATAAGGGACCAATATCCAGAATATATAAGAAACTACTACAAGTCAATTTCAAAAAAACAGCGGGCAAATAACTGAGTTTCAAACTGAGTTTCAAAATGGGTAGAAAGCTTCACTAGTCATTTCTCCATAAAGACATACAAGTGGTCAATCTACATATGAAAATTTGCTCAACATCGCTAAGCATCAGGGAAATAGAAATCAAGCCACAAGGAGATATCACTCACACCTGTTAGAATGTGTATTATAAAAAGACAATTAGGGCTTCCCTTAGAGGACATTTGTAAGAGTGAAATAAGCCAGTCACAGAAGGTGAGAAACTGAAAGAAAACTCCGAGAAGCAGAGAGTAGAAGGGTGGTTCCAAGAGCTGGCAGGAGGTTGACATGGGAAGTCTGTGTTCAATGGTTAGCATGTGTTATTTGCAAAATGGAAAAGTTGTAGGCACATGCTGTACAACAAGGTGCATGTAGTCAACAGGACTGCCTGGACATTTCAAAACTTGTTTAGACGTTGGATTTCATTGTATGTGTACTTTACAACAATAAAATATACATATGTAAAATAAATACAAAGTGGAAAAAGGGCAAAAAAGAAGAAAAATAAGGAAAGGGAGTCAAGAGAGGGAAAGAAGAAAGGAGGAAGGGTCTCGAATGTACACAGGTATCAGGAGATAATGGGAGACAAGCTCCTCTCCCAGGCTTTAAAGAAGACATCTCTCCAGAGTTCACTCCAGCAAGAGGGGGATGTCCTTTCTCTTCCCCATTCAACCAGAAGTGCCAATAGCATCCTAAGTGTGGCCCAGGCTGTGCTCAGGTGTACACTTTTCCTTGATCTCTAAACCAACCACCCCTGACTCCCCATGGCTCAGGTGTCCTTAATGTATCTCCTTCCAATTCTCTAAAGCATTTCCCTCTTCAAGTCCAGCCCGAGTCTCCAATTCTGTCCTCACAGGTGGGGTCCTCGGAGCGGGTCTCTAGGTTCTTAAGAGCCTCACTGTGAGTAGCAGGCACTGAATCGCACACCAGGGTTCCCCTCAGCACCATCAGGAAACTACGACCTATGGTTTGAGCATTTCTAGAACAACTTTACTTATACGCAGTCTCTTGGGTAAACAAGTGACATTTTACAATCAAGCATTTTCAGTTTTTTCTTTGGTGGGGAAAATATTGACACATATAAGGTAATCATATTCTATTAAAGTATGTATTTCTCAAAGGACTCACTATCGAAAAAAATTTTTAAGTATAACTTTCCATGTTTTAATTGACTTTACTCCCAGACTTGTTTGCTTGCAAAAGCCTTCAGAAAATACCAAGAACCTACTTCATCTGGCAGTTTGCACAGCAGCATGAGTGGAGATGCTCGTGTCACCCTGCTTGGTTTCTCTGTCCCACCTTGCAAAGCACAACCTCCTCTCCGCCATCCTGGGAAGGTTGCCAGTGCCCACCCTGAGCTCAATCCCTGGGGTAGATCTCTTGGTTCTGTCTTCATTGTATGCAGTGTTCCTTGCCCAGCACACAGAAACACGGCCGGCACATATGATGGAAGACAGATTTTCCACATGAGAAGGACATTTCGTTTACTTAGCACAGAATCCGATAGTGAATATTAGCCTCAAAGGAGAAAGGTGGAGTGAATTTCCTCCATCTACTCCTGGAGTCCCCTTCTTTCTCGGACTCCTCCAGACCTGGGTGTGGCATGTGGGTACAAGCATGGGCTCCCTGCAAAAGGAAGGAGGCCTGCCTAGCACTAGGTGCTTCAGGTAAGGGGGGAGGACTCATCCCGAGGCTCTAATAGGAAACAGTTAGAATGAGGGAAGTGGCAGAGAGATGTATCATAACCATTCAGAATGCTATGAGACCTACTAAGAGATGAGATTTCTTATTAAATGAAGTTGTGATTGACCCAGTAGTAGGAATTCTTAAACCCAGTTTGTTCACTAAGAATCCAGCCATGTAGCAACTAAGTCCGTGCACCACAACTACTAAGCCTGTGCTCTAGAGCCCACAAGTCACAACTACTGAGTCCACGTGCCACAGCTATTGAAGCCCATGCACCAAGAGCCCGTGCTCTGGAACAACAGAAGGCACCGAAATGAGAAGCTCGCGCACTGCAACGAAGACCCAACAGAGCCAAAAAAAAAAAAAAAAGAATCCAGTAAACATTTGCCTGGGTTGTGATAGGATTTGTTTTCCAGGTTAAATGAGGCTCACTTGTTATAAAATCAATGCACACACTGAAAGTGTACAGTTTATTTAGTTTTATATCCATACCCATTCATGATGCAGTGGTAATGGGAATATTTTTTAGAAAGTTGGCACCAGTAACAGTGATGTTTAGGGGAACATAAATCAAGGGAAACACAACACAAAAAGTTCACATACACACACAGAATCATCCCACTCATTTCACATACAGACACACCCAGTCTCATGCACACAAACCTACACCACCTAACCGTAATACAGCTTCTTCCTGGGACTATAGTAATTGGTCACATTACTTGTAAATCTCTTTCTATCACCAGGACCCCTACTCTCATTCCCAGCACTAATTTGGAATCAGTTTGCTTTCTACACTAAAACCAGCAAGAATGTCCCACTTTCTCATCTTCAAAGTTCTTTGTCCCCAAGTGACTAATTCCAGAATACATACTGTTTTCACGTTCTGTGAAGGCCACCTGCAAATACAGAAGAGAAAACACTATGAGGATAAGATCACAGTGATGCTCAGGTCTTTTGTTCATTTGCTGACAGTAGAAAACCTCATAAGAAACAGTGGTCCAGGGAACCCAGCAAGGGTTATCAGAGCAAACCTACTCAGGCTGAAAGGCAAGAACTTTGCTGGGAGGATGGAACTTCCAAGTCCATTTAGGTTGGAAATTACAGAATTCTTTTCCTAGACGAAAAATCGCTGCAGGACAGAGAGCTCCGTACTCTACAGGCTGTAATGGATGCTGTCAATTTTAATGTCCTGTGGAATCAGGCACCATGAGTTGGTAATAGACTCTCACTCCACATTCTCCCAACCAAGGGAATTGTATGTATCTGGAAGGAATACCCTCAAATATACATAACTCAATTCTATTGAAAGAGAAATAAAGCAATATTTCTATCTCAGGCCAGAAAAAATCCAGCTTACCTTGATTTTCCACGGAGGCTTTTCTTCTGTCCTATCACGGTGCAGGTCATCCGCCACATGCTCAGGGAGAGCTGGTGGGACACAGAGTAACTGTCAGGACACTGGTGATGTGGCTCAGGAATTACTCAGGGGCTTTCTTCTCGATGTGGACATGGGGTGGGGTGTATGGATGTGGGAGGTCAGTAAGTGTGGGCTGAGCTGGTGTTGGGCCATCCTCTTTGGGGGATGAAGGAAGGCAAAGGACAAGAGGAAGGAATTGAAAACAGAGCTTTGGCTTTCTAGCTAAGGGTAGCCTAATCAGAAGGGAAGGGTCGATCTAAAAAATGGTAAACACTAAAATGCATGCTCTGTTTCAATGACACAGACCCATGACCCATCCTGCCTCTTTTGAGTTTCTGCTAAATTGCCACTGTCTCTTGATTTTTCCCAGATCACTCTTTCCCCAGCATCCGCAATGCCAGCTACTGCATTTGTCATGTCCTCTATTGTACAATATTTTATACTTGATTAACAGCAACCTCTATTAAAGGACTGAATTCAGTCCTAGACAAAATATGCTGTATTTATTCACTAATCACTTGTCTTAAAGAAAATCAAATACACAAGATTTGACAAAACTGAAATCCTACCATTTAGATACAGCCACTATCAATCGTATCATATTTTTCTCCCAGTCTTTGTTTTCTATACAATGTACGTATGCCCACTGAGTCAGGGGCTGCCCATACTCTAGGGAGCTCTTCCATAAGTGGGACACTTCGTTATGAAGAGGGAGCCCAGACTGAGCACAGCCTGTATCTCACCCAGCTGTGCAGGAGAAGTGTACAGGCTAACAGTCAGGTTCCACTTTGAGTCCTTCGGTGTGGGCTACAGGAATTGACCAATGCTAAGGCTTATGGTAATGTTATCCAATACAATAAAATAGCTCCCTGATTCTTATCTGCTTTTGGCCTCGTTTAAGCAATGACACCAGCACTGACAGATATGACCTCTACTGTATACATGGGGTCTCACACCTCTCAGAATCTGGGAGCTGACCAGGAGAATGCAGGTCCTGAGGTGAATTTCACATTAATGACTGTGCCAAAGTCAACTGATAAGTCCACCCATAGCTGCCCTGGATTCTGTGACCACTAAGGCCACCTGATGGGCAAGGTCTGGACCTTTGGAGATGCTAGGACTTCCAGCCAAGGATACGGATGCAGGGACTCCCTTGCTCCATGACTGAGGATCCCTTGGCTGAGTGGTAAGTGCAGGTAAGGGATCCAGAGCACCCACATTGGCACCCACCCCTGGGTTCTCAGTTTGGCTTTTCCACTTAGGAGGTCAAGAGCTGAGAACATTTATCTCTGCACCATCTCCTTCTGAGGAAAAGGAATATTAAACAAATCTGGACAACAGCTGTGTTGAGGGAAGAACATGCAAACAACTTCACAAAACAAGTAAGAGTCCTGTGCCTGCGCTAACCTAAGGTACTTCAAAACAACTCCATAAGTCTCTTAGCCCCTTAGAGAGGATGAAAGCATTATTAGCGTTAAAAGTAACTTGTCCCAATTCCCTTATTCTGGAATCCTGAAACAAAATTCTACAGCAGAAGAAGCCTCATAAACACACAGCACCTGCCAGAGTTTACCCCAGCCTTGGAAGAACTGGGAAGGATAAGACCAAGGCAGGCCTGAGGAAAGGTCAGAGCGTAGGCAGGACTGAGGTGTGGGGAGCATGGGCAGGGCTGTCCGGATGGAGCAGTGTGTTGTAAGAAGAGCAGAAACCCTGGGTCCTGCAGTCCTGAGTCTCTGTCCTGGGCCTGGTCAACCCCAGGAGACCAGGTCAGCAGGGCTGTGAAAGCAAGTGTGTGAAGCGAGCCCAGCAGCCCATTCACACAGTCCTCTAGAATTCCTGCCAGCCATGAAGGGTCTTTAGGGGCAGGTGGAAGTGGACCCCTCTCAAATGGAAGATGAGAACACATCAGCCTTGGCGATGTTCAGAGTCTGAGATGAGCACAAGGAGACTGAACACATGCAGTGATCCCAGAGCATGTGTTCTGTGACTCATCCATCTCTGGGACTGTCCTTTACAAGAGGAACAAACAGTGAGGACAAAACATGAGGTGAAGCCACAAGTCCTGAAAGTGCAGAGGGAGACAGTTCACTTCTCATCCACCACCTCACCCTTTCTAGAAGAACTTGGTCTCAAGTTTCAAGGGCCCATGAGAGTTTTGACCCACAGGTTCTGTCCATCATAGGTCAATATGCAAAAGAAAACAAATTCTCCTGTGCACAATACGCTAGATGTGCTAACCAGAAAACAAACTTCCATATTAGGCAGTGACAAGCTCAAGAAAGAGCAGCTCATGTGCAAAAGATCATTTTTCATGAGCAAATCAAGAAAAGGTGATTATAGAGCACAGTCACGTCTAAGGGCATAATTTCTCTCTATTGTATCATTAAAATATGAAACAACAAGCCAGAACACTACACATATTTTATTCTTCTTTCTGATTTCATATCCACCTTCCTCAGTCTCCAAAGCAGGAGATATAACCCTAAAGTTCCAGGAACCCTCTGCCATTAGATCCTATCTAAGTGTTGTTCTTACCTGTATCCTTTTCCTTATCACGGCCACAAATGCTATCCAGAGTCGATACTGTAGAAACACGAACATGAATTTACAAGTCTTATGGATACAGTAAACTGTGACTAATGTGACTGAGTAATTGGATATTTTATTGGTTTTCTTTTAATACACTGAGTTAATCATTGATTGAATTAAATAAATTATAACAGGCACATCTAGCTAGTGGCTACCACACTGTAATACACATCCCTCTCTCTCTCTCTCTCTCTCTCTCTCCATATATATATATATATATATAATATATGGAGGATGTTACCACCGCTCCCCTGGTTATTCCCCTCTGTATGGTCTACCCATTCAAGATGGCTGTTTGCTGATGGTTTACCAAAGGAAAAACCTCTGCCCCGTGAAGTACTTAGCCCAAGGGGTAAGAGGGATGCGTCCCTCTGCTGGTTTCCCTGGTAACCGATGAGCCCATCTGCTGTCAATGCCCCCTTTAACTGGTAGCCTGCCTATTCCGCCCAGAGAGAAGCATGCTGCTACTGCTGCTGCTGCGTTCTGCCTGCCATCGGCTATCTACAGTGGGATGTCTCTCCAGGACGACTTTGCTTAAGACGTGAAAGATCTCCCATCTATTAAACCATGAATGTCTCTGTCCCTGACTCCGGGCTCTTTCTTTAGCCCTGAGGCTGAGCAAGTACAGGGCTTGCATGCGTGAGAGGTGCGGCCCAACATCTTCTGCAGGGAAGTTTGCTGGCCAGATTTGATGATTCATTTGTAGGTGTTTCCTAGGCTCATGCACACTTCCCAGGCACTCATGAGACCTTGGGGACACTGAAACAGTAATGTCAACACCCAGATCCTAGAGGAATTCCCGACAGGTGTTCCACTTGAGGGGAGAGGTAATGAGCATGGCCCAGTGCACCTGTGCTAGACATAATCAGCGAGCAGGTGCAGAAGGGAGGGAGGGACATTCACTCACTTCATGAGGCCATCCTTCTCACCACTGCCTCTGAAACATCCAGGGAAGGAAGGGACAAAATGCCCTTAGAAGGTAAATGGCCTGTACACTGAAAACTACAAACCACTGCTGAAAGAATTAAACAAGGAACAAATCATTGAAATGACATATCATATTCATAGACTGGAGACTTATTATTGTTGACATTTCTACACTACCCAAAGGTAAGTATAAATTCATTGTAATACCTATCAAAATCCCAATGTCATTTTCAAAGAAATAGAAAAAAAAAAAGGTCCTAAAATACATATGGAACCACTATGGACTCCAAACAGACAACACAATCCTGAGAACAAAGAACATAGATGGAGGCTTCTCACTTCCTGACTTCAAAACACATTACAAAGCCACAGGAATCAAAACTGTACGGTACTGACATAGAAACAGATACATAGGCCTAAAGACCAGAATAAATAAACCCCAAGAAAACTTATAGATACATGGCCAAATGAAATTCACCAAGCTTCTAAGACAACAAATAGGGAAAGTATAGTTTTTTCAACAGTCAATAGGATGAAAATATAACTTACAGAAAGATTACAAACATAT
Source organism: Mesoplodon bidens (assembly GCF_964165515.1). Taxonomy (NCBI): domain Eukaryota; kingdom Metazoa; phylum Chordata; class Mammalia; order Artiodactyla; family Ziphiidae; genus Mesoplodon; species Mesoplodon bidens. The sequence goes on along the minus strand of NW_027672540.1, from coordinate 415,554 downwards.
ATCAGAAAAGGAGACAATATACAAAACATCAAAGAAAAACACTACAACTCAAATGCAAACTAAGTTAAAAACTTAAAAAGGGCAAATAACTGGTTTCAGAAATGTGAAAAGACTTAAATAAGACATTTCCTGAAAAAGACATACAAATGGCTAACAAATATAGGAAAAGGTTCTCAACCTCACTAATCATCAGGATCATGCAAATCAACACCTCATACCAGTTAGGCTGTGTATTATAAAGAAAATAATTAACAGTTTAAGGCCAAGATGTGGGGAATTGGAAACTTTGTACACTGCTGGTGGGAATGTAAAATGGTGCCGCTATTATGAAAAAGAGTATGGGGGTTCCTTATAAAATTATAAACAGAAATATCATATGATTCAGCAATCACAGTTCTGGGTATATATCCAAAGGAAATTAAATCAGTATCACAATGAGATGAACATAGGTTCATTGCAGCATTCTACACAATAGCCTAGATATGCAACCCACATCACAAAAGAAGTAAGTGTCCTGTGCCTGAGCTAACCTTAGGTACTTCAAAACAACTCTGTAAGTCTCTTAGCCCCTTAGAGAGGATGAAAGCAATATTAGAGTTAAAAGTAACTTGTCCCAATTCCCTTAGTCTAGAATGCTGAAACAAATGTTCTACAGCAGAGGAAGCCTCATAAACACACAACTCCTGCCAGGGTTTACCCCAGCCTTGGAAGAACTGGGAAGGATAAGACCAAGGCAGGCCTGAGGAAAGGTGAGAGGACTGAAGCAGGACTGGAGTGTGGGGAGCAGGGGCAGGGCTGTCCGGATGGAGCAGTGGGTTTTAAGAAGAGCAGTGACCCTGGGTCCTGCTGCCCTGAGTCTCTGTCCTGAGCCTGGTGAATTCCAGGAGACCAGGTTAGCAGGGCTGTGAGAGCCAGTGTGTGAAGCGAGCCCAGCAGCTCCTTCACACAGCCCACTAGAATTCCTTCCGGGCATGAAGGGTCTTTAGGGGCAGCTGGACGTGGAGCCCTCTCAAATGGAAGCATGTCAGCACATCAGCCTTGAGAGGTGCTGAGGCTGAAATGAGGAGACTGAGCACATGCAGTGATCCCAAAGCACGTGTTCTGTGACTCATCCACCTCTGGGAGCGCCCTTTCCATGAGGAATAAACAGTGAGGTCAAAAGTAAGGTGAAGCTACAAGTCCTGAAAGTGTAGAGGGAGAGAGTTCAAGTCTCATGCACCACCTGACACTCACTATAAGGACTTGTTCTCCAGTGTCAAGTGACTATCAGAGTTTTGTTCCCACTAGGATATGGCCATCATACGTGAATGTAAAAAGGAAACCAAAATCCTGGTGCAAAATACCCTCCCGGTATCAAACAGAAATGAACCTTTCATCTTTGGCAGTGACAAAGCAATGAAAGAGTTGTCTTGTGAGAAAGAAAATTTCTGAATGGCAAAGCAAGAAAAGATGACTATAAGCACAGTACAGTCAAAGGACATGGACACCATAACTCTATTATATCATTAAAATTTGGAAAGAACAAATCAGAATTCTACACATATTTCCTTCTTCTTCCTGATTTCATATTCACCTTTCTTAGTTTCTAAAGAAGTGGGTGGAAACCAAGTGTTCTAGGAATTGTCTCGCTTTAGATCCTACCTGAGAGTTGTTCCCTACCTGAATCGTCATCAGCATCGCTGCTATGTATGCTCTCCACGATCCATTCTGTACAAACACAACCATGAGCATAAAGTTATTATACAAGTTGACCCACCCATTTCTCCTGCTCAACTTGCTGGCTCACACAGCATCCTCCTGGTCTTCCCTCCAGGTTCTCAGACCTCCCCTGTGCTCTGTGCAGACAGAGTCCTTCAATAAGATATTGATCACAGTTGAAAATTTCAAATGAGGGAGAGATGCTGAGAAAATCACCTTTCGACCCCTCACTTCTATAGACCCATTTATAGCTTTCACCGTCAACCTTACCAACCTGAAATTCCAGATGGTACAGACACACTTGAAACATGGCTAGTGTGACCAAGCAATTGTGTGTTTTTTGCATTTTTTAATAGAATGAGTTAATTATTGTTTGAACTAAATTAATTATAAATAGACACATTTGGTTCGTGGCTAGCACACTGGAAAGCTCAGCTGTAAGAAATCCAAAGATGAGAAAGAGGCAACCAGCCACCCCTCCCCTGGTTGTTCTTTACTGCAGAAAATTTGATGGCCTGATCTGATCATTCGTGTGTAGGTATATCTTGGGCTCTTGGACCCACACCAGGCATTGCAAGAGTCCTTGTGGACACTGAAATAGTACAGTCAACACTCAGATCCAAGAGGAATTCCCAGCAAGGGGCCCACTTGTAGACAGAGGTGAAGGGCATAGCCCAGTACACCTGTATTAGACATAATCAGAGAGTAGGTGCAGAGGGGAGGGAGGGATTTCACTCTCTCCATGAGTCCATCCTTCTCACCCCTGACTCTAGAAGACCTGAGGAAGGCAGTAGAAAAGGCCACATAGGAGGTGAAAAATTTGTATACTGAAAACTACAGGACATTGCGGAAAGAAATTAAAGAAGAGACAAGTAATTGGAATGACATACCATGTTCATAGACTGGATTATTAAATACTGTTGGCATTTCTGTACTACATAAAGTGATGTACACATATATCGCAACAACCCACAAAATTCCATATCATTATTATAGAAGTGGACAGAATCCTAAAATACATGTGTAACCCCCCCAAGTAAATAAAACAATCTTGAGAGCAAAGAGCAATGATGGAGATTAACACTTCCTGAACTCAAAACACCTAACAATGTCATAGTAGTCAAAACAGTCTGCTACTGGCATCAAGACAGTGAGATAGACCAATGAAATATAATAGAGAGACCCCAAATAAACAAACATATATATGGCCAACTGATCTTTGCCAAGGTTCTAAGATTACCAAGTGAAGAAAGGATAGTCTCTTCAACAATCAACAGAATGAAAAGGCAACCTATAGGATGGGTGGAAATATGTATAAACCTTGTATCTGAATAAGGGACCAACATCCAGAATATATAAGAGACTAATACAAGTCAATTTCAGAAAAACAGCAGGCAAATAACTGAGTTTAAACATGGGTAAAAAATTGCTTCCCTGGTGGCGCAGTGGTTGGGAGTCCGCCTGCCGATGCAGAGTACGTGTGTTCGTCCCCAGGCCCGGGAGGATCCCGCATGCCGCGGAGCGGCTGGGCCCGTGAGCCATGGCCGATGGGCCTGCACGTCCGGAGCCTTTTCTCCGCAATGGGAGAGACCACAACAGTGAAGGCCCGCGTACCACCAAAAAAAAAAAAAATGGGTAACAAGCTTCACTAGGCATTTCTCCATAAAGACATACAAGTGGTCAATCTACATATGAAAATTTGCTCAACATTGCTAAGCATCAGGGAAATGGAAATCAAGCCACAAGGAGATATCACTCACACCTCTTAGGATGTGTATTATAAAAAGACAATTAGGGCTTCCCTGGTGGCACAGTGGTTGAGAGTCCGCCTGCCGATGTAAGGGACACATGTTCGTGCCCCAGTCTGGGAGGATCCCACATGCCGCTGCACGGCTGGGCCCATGAGCCATGGCCGCTGAGCCTGTGCGTTTGGAGCCTGTGCTCCACAAGGGGAGAGCCCACAACAATGAGAGGCCCGTGTACTGCAAAAAAAAAAAAAAGAAGAAAAGAAAAGAAAAGAAAGAAAATTAATGGATGCTGGCAAAGATGTTGAGAAGTGGAACTTCTGTACCCTGTTTTGTACCCTGCAGTCATGTAAAATGGTGTAGCCATTATGGAAAACAGAATGGAGGTCCCCCAAAAATTATTAAGAGAACTCTCATAAAATCCAGCAATGACTCATTTAGGTTTATATACAAAGGAGATAAAACAAGAATGTCCAAGAGATATCTACAATCTCATGTCCATTGCAGCATTATACACAATACACAACATAGGAAAACTGCCTAGTGTCCATGGGAAGATGTATTAATAAAGAAAATGTGGTGTATACATACAGTGGAATGTCATTCAGTCTTTGAAAAAGAAGGAAATCCTGCCATTTGCAGCAACACGAAAGAACTTGGAGGACATTTGTAAGAGTGACATAAGCCAGTCACAGAAGGTCAAAAACTGAAAGAAAACTCCGAGAAGCAGAGAGTAGAAGGGTGGTTCCAAGAGCTGGCAGGAGGTTGACATGGGAAGTCTCTGTTCAATGGTTAGAATGTGTTATTTGCAAAATGGAAAAGTTCTAGACACATGCTGTACAACAAGGTGCATGTAGTCAACAGGACTGACTGGACATTTCAAAACTTGTTAGGACGTTGGATTTCATTGTATGAGTACTTTTACAACAATAAAATATACATATGTAAAATAAATACAAAGTGGAAAAAGGGGAAAAAAGAAGAAAAATAAGGAAAGGGAGTCAACAGAGGGAAAGAAGAAGAGAGGAAGGGTCTCGAATGTACACAGGTATCAAGAGATAATGGGAGTGAATATCCTCTCCCAAGGCTTTAAACAAGACATCTCTCCAGAGTTCACACCAGCAAGAGGGGGATGTCCTTTCTCTTCCCCATTCAACCAGAAGCACCAATAGCATCCTAAGTGTGGCCCAGGCTGTGCTCAGGTGTACACTTTTCCTTGATCTCTAAACCAGCCACCCCTGACTCCCCATGGCTCAGGTGCCCGTCCTGTATCTCCTTCCACTTCTCTAAAGCATTTCCCTCTTCAAGTCCAGCCCAAGGCTCCAATCTTGTCCTCAAACGTGGGTCCACTGGGCGGGTCTCTGAGTTCTTAAGAGGCTCCCTGTGAGTAGCAGGCACTGAATCGCACACCAGGGATCCCCTCAGCACCATCAGGAAACTACGACCTAGGGATTGAGGATTTCTAGAACAACTTTACGCATACACAGTCTCTTGGGTAAACAAGGGACATTTTACAATCAAGCATGTTCAGTGTTTTCTTTGGTGGGGAAAATATTGACACATAGAAGGCACTCATATTCTATTAAAGTATGTATTTCTCAAAGGACTCACTATCGAAAAAATATTTTTAAGTATAACTTTCCATGTTTTAATTGACTTTACTCCCAGACTTGTTTGCTTGCAAAAGCCTTCAGAAAATACCAAGAACCTACTTCACCTGGCAGTTTGCCCAGCAACATGAGTGGAGATGCTCTTGTCATACTGCTTGGTTTCTCTGTCCCACCTTGCAAAGCACAACCTCCTCTCCGCCCTCCTGGAAAGGGAGCCAGTTCCCACCCTGAGCTCAATACCTGGGGTAGATCTCTTGGTTCTGTCTTCACTGTATGCAGTGTTTCTAGCCCAGCACACAGAAACACGGCCGACACAAGTGATGGAAGACAGACTTTCCACAGGAGAAGGACATTTCGTTTCCTTAGCACAGAATCCGATAGTGAATATTAGCCTCAAAGGAGAAAGGTGGAGTGAATTTCCTCCATTTACTCCCGGAGGGGCCTTCTTTCTTGGACTCCTCCAGAACTGGGTGTGGCATGTGGGTACAAGCATGGGCTCACTGCAGAAAGAAGGAGGCCTGCCTAGCACTAGGTGCTTCAGGTAAGGGGGGAGGACTCATCCCGAGGCTCTAATAGGAAACAGTTAGAATGAGGGAAGTGGCAGAGAGATGTATCATAACCATTCAGAATGCTATGAGACCTACTAAGAGATGAGATTTCTTATTAAATGAAGTTGTAATTGACCCAGTAGTAGGGATACTGAAACCCAGTTTTGTTCACTAAGAATCCAGCCATGGAACAACTAAGCCCGTGCACCACAACTACTAAGCCTGTGCTCTAGAGCCCACAAGTCACAACTACTGAGCCCACGTGCCACAACTATTGAAGCCCATGCACCTAGAGCCCGTGCTCTGGAACAACAGAAGCCACCGAAATGAGAAGCTCGCGCACTGCAAAGAAGACCCAACACAGCCAAAAAAAAAAAAAAAGAATCCAGTAAATATTTGCCTCGGTGGTGATAGGATTTGTTTTCCAGGTTAAATGAGGCTCACTTGGTATAAAATCAATGCACACACTGAAAGTGTACAGTTTATTTACTTTTATATCCATACCCATCCATGATGCAGTGGTGATGGGAGTATTTTTTAGAAAGTTGGCACCAGTAACAGTGATGTTTAGGGGAACATAAATCAAGGGAAACACAACACAAAAAGTTCACATACACACACAGCATCATACCACTCATTTCACATACAGACACACCCAGTCTCATGCACACAAACCTAAACCACCTAACCGTAATACAGCTTCTTCCTGGGACTATAGTAATTGGTCACATTACTTGTAAATCACTTTCTATCACCAGGAACCCTACTCTCATTCCCAGCACAAATTTGGAATCAGTTTGCCCTCTACACTAAAACCGGCAAGAATGTCCCACTTTCTCATCTTCAAAGTTCTTTCTCCCCAAGTGACTGATTCCACAATACATACCGTTTTCACGTTCTGGGAAGGCCACCTGCAATTACAGAAGAGAAAACACTATGAGGATAAGATCACAGTGATGCTCAGGTCTTTTGTTCATTTGCTGACAGCAGAAAACCTCATAAGAAACAGTGGTCCAGGGAACCCAGCAAGGGTTATCAGAGCAAACCTACTCAGGCTGAAAGGCAAGAACATTGCTGGGAGGTTGGAACTTCCAAGTCCATTTAGGTTGGAAATTACAGAATTCTTTTCCTAGACGAAAAATCGCTGCAGGACAGAGAGCTCCGTACTCTACAGGCTGTAATGGATGCTGTCAATTTTAATGTCCTGTGGAATCAGGCACCATGAGTTGGTAATAGACTCTCACTCCACATTCTCCCAACCAAGGGAATTGTATGTATCTGGAAGGAATACCCTCAAATATTCATAACTCAATTCTATTGAAAGAGAAATAAAGCAATATTTCTATCTCAGACCAGAAAAAATCCAGCTTGCCTTGATTTTCCACGGAGGCTTTTCTTCTGTCCTATCACCGTGCAGGTCATCCGCCACATCCTCAGGGAGAGCTGGAGGGACACAGAGTAACTGTCAGGACACTGGTGATGTGGCTCAGGAATTACTCAGGGGCTTTCTTCTCGATGAGGACATGGGGTGGTGTGTATGGATGTGGGAGGTTAGTAAGTGTGGGCTGAGCTGGTGTTGGGCCATCCTCTTTGGGGGATGAAGGAAAGCAAAGGACAAGAGGAAGGAAATGAAAACAGAGCTTTGGCTTTCTAGCTAAGGGGAGCCTCATCAGAAGGGAAGGGTCGATCTAAAAAATGGTAAACACTAAAATGCATGCTCTGTTTCAATGACACAGACCCATGACCCATCCTGCCTCTTTTGAGCTTCTGCTAAATTGCCACTGTCGCTTGATTTTTCCCAGATCACTCTTTCCCCAGCATCCACAATGCCAGCTACTGCATTTGTCATGTCTTCTATTGTATAATATTTTATATTTGATTAACAGCAACCTCTATTAAAGGACTGAATTCAATCCTAGACAAAATATGCTATATTTATTCACTAATCACTTGTCTTAAAGAAAATCAAATACACAAGATTTGACAAAACTGAAATCCTACCATTTAGATACAGCCACTATCAATCGTATCATATTTTTCTCCCAGTCTTTGTTTTCTATACAATGTACGTATGCCCACTGAGTCAGGGGCTGCCCATACTCTAGGGAGCTCTTCCATAAGTGGAACACTTCGTTATGAAGGGGAGCCCGGACTGAGCACAGCCTGTCTCTCACCCAGCTGTGCAGGAGAAGTGTACAGGCTAACAGTCAGGTTCCACTTTGAGTCCTTGGGTGTGGGCTACAGGAATTGACCAATGCTAAGGCTTATGGTAATGTTATCCAATACAATAAAATAGCTCCCTGATTCTTATCTGCTTTTGGCCTCGTTTAAGCAATGACACCAGCACTGACAGATATGACCTCTACTGTATACATGGGGTCTCACACCTCTCAGAATCTGGGAGCTGACCAGGAGAATGCAGGTCCTGAGGTGAATTTCACATTAATGACTGTGCCAAAGTCAACTGATAAGTCCACCCATAGCTGCCCTGGATTCTGTGACCACTAAGGCCACCTGATGGGCAAGGTCTGGACCTTTGGAGATGCTAGGACTTCCAGCCAAGGATACGGATGCAGGGACTCCCTTGCTCCATGACTGAGGATCCCTTGGCTGAGTGGTAAGTGCAGGTCAGGGATCCAGAGCACCCACATTGGGACCCACCCCTGGGTTCTCAGTTTGGCTTTTCCACTTAGGAGGTCAAGAGCTGAGAACATTTATCTCTGCACCATCTCCTTCTGAGGAAAAGGAATATTAACCAAATCTGGGCAACAGCTGTGTTGAGGGAAGAACAAGGTAGTGTACAGACAGTGTGCAGTGGTGATGATCTTTGTTGACAGGTGAATTGTGCTGTGTAAGAGGGAAATATCTCCTGAGGAAACTCACACATGCTCACGCATGCAGGTTCACAATCACACCACATAGGCTCACACATGGACCCCACCCCAACCCTGATACACACAAACCCACATCATCTAAATGATGCAGTTACTTCCAGGACCATAGAACTTGGGCATGGCTCTTTACTGGGATATCACTCTCTAGCTCTACACCCCCAGCCCTCATCCCTGTAGGGACCCTGAATCAGGGTGTCTCTCCAAGCAAAGCCAGCAAGAGAGTCCCACCTTCTTCATCATCTAGATTGTTCCTCAGCACAGGGGTGACCTCTGAATGCATACCGTTTTTGTTTGCTGTCCAATCCACCTGTGATTAGAGAATAGAAAACAGTGTAAGGATCTCAGCATCCTGTGCTCTGTGGACACAGGTATTTCATCTCTTTTTTTGTCCTCAGAAAACCAAATGGGAAACTGTTGTTGAGCCAATGGCCCCAAAAGAAACCAGAGAAGACAGCTGTGAGAAAGGCTGGAGCTTTGCCTGGAAGGTCTCTCAGGTCCACTTTCAGGAGCAAATACAAAAGTCTATTTCAAGGGGGGAAACTTTCTGCTGAGGAAAGTGTGTCTGACTATACAGTTTCTAACTGATGTTGCCATTTTTTAAATGGCCTTTTGAATGGGAAAGACCTTCAATCAGCATTCATCCAACCAAGCAAAATTGTATACATCAGCTGTCTTGAACATTGTAGATCTTCATATCTGAAATCAATTGGAAAAGAAAGAAATGAAGCAAACTTTTAATCTCTGATAAATAAGGGGAGCTTACCCTGGAGGTAGCAGGAGCCACTTTAATTGTCCTCACATGGGGCAGTTTCTCCAACAGGTCCTCAGGGGGCTCTAGGAGGACACAGAGTAAGTGTCAGGACACTGGTGATGCTGCTCAGGAATTACTCAGAGAGCCTCGTTAATGTGGACACAGGGTGGGAGTGTATGGATGCAGGTGGTTACTGAGTGTGGACTGAGGTGCTGTTGGACAAACCTCCCTGGTGGGTGGAGGAAGGCAAAGGGGAGGAACATTTCAGAAATGAGGAAGAGAACCTTTAGCTTTCTTGCTGTAGGGAACCTAATCAATTTGAAAGTGTCAGTCTGAAAAAGCTTGAACACTAACATTGCACTATGTTTCAGTATAGAGTCCCACGGCCCCTCTGCCCATTTGAAAGTCCCTCCAAATCCCCCTTCTTCTTGAAATGTTACAAGACTCTTTCAGCTTCCTTCTAATCAAATATGTTGCTCCTTCATTCATTATCCATTCTGTTGGATTTTTGCCTTATTTTATTGTGTTGAAATATACATAATATGTATGCTTTTCATAATTTTGAAGTATACAGTTCACTAGCATTTCTTACTTTCACAATGCTGTGTACCCATCAACACAGTCTACATCTTAATCTTTTTCATCATTTCAACGTAACCTCTGTACCCATTAAATCATAATCCACCTTACTCCTGCCTCCTGACCTTGGTCATTTCTACTTCCGGTGTCTGTGAGTTTGCCTACACTAGGTACCTCATACAAGTGGAATCATATAATATTTGTCTTTCTGCGCCTGCCTTATTTCACTAACAATAATATATTTTTTATATTATTTGGATCATTCATTTTGTAGCATAAGTCAATCTTTAATTCCTTTTTATGGTTGAAAATTATTCCATTCTGTGTATATATCACATTTTATTTATCCATTCATCACCTCATGGACTTTGGATTGTTTCTATCTTTGGGCTACTAAGAATAATGCGACTATGAACATTAGTGTACACATTTCTGTATGGCACCATAATGGTGACAAATAATATTGTACATATTTCAAATATCATTGAATATAACAACACAAGGTGTGACTCTTAGGTGAACTATGGACTTTTCATTAATAAAAATATACTTACAATTTTTCACTAACTGTTCCAAATGTACCTTACCTATGTTATATATTATTAATAGCTGAAACTGGAGTGATAGGATACAGGAATTTTCTGTATTGCCTGTACAACTTTTATGTCAATATAAACCTGTTTTAAATAATGTCTAATAATTTAAAGAAATCTCAAAACATGGTTTCAGGGAGGGATGTGTTGTTGCTAACGTTCAAAAATCAGCTGATGTCTAAACCATAACTAGAGACCATCTTCCCTCTTAAACATGAACCAAATGTTGAATTTTAAATGCATGTTTACTTCCATGGTTAAAACAGTACCAGCTGGCTTAGTGAGTTTCAATTTGAACACATGAAATAAAAGAAGAATACTGCTTAATATTTCATAGCTTTTTCTTCAATATGAGGCACTGAACAAACTAGAATAATTATTCTTGAGTGAACCTAATGAGAAATTTTCCACAGTACCTTCAGCTGGGTCATTTTTAGGGTCCTCTCTAAAACGTGGCCAGATGTGGATCCTTCTCATCCAGCCTGGGATTGGTATCCTTGACCTCCAATGAGTGATTCTTCTTCTCGCATTCTGGAAGGAGCCTCCTGGGAAATGCATTACAATAGAGACAACTATTGACATCTTGCTGGCAGAAGACCATGGGGAAATTAGCAATAATTTATTCACAGTTCAATCCTTTGGTCCCTTTCCTCACCAGATGCCCAGAAGAGCCTCCTGAATCAAAGTGGGACTTAGGAAGATCTTGCAGTTTGGTGTGAAACAAACTGAAAACACCCAACAGACAGGTTTTGTGGGCAAATATCTTTATTTAATTGTGAACGTCTAGAAACTCAGCAAACCATTGGGAGCATGACTGATGGACTGGATTCAAATCCCGTTTAGAAGAAGCATGTACTTGGGAAAGATATGTAGATCCCTCTTTGCCTCAGTTCCCTGTTCTGAGATGTAGAAATGTTAATATGGTCTACTTTTAGCATTATGTCATGTGGCCAAAAATGATTGAATACAGATAAAATGTTGGAAAAATAAAGGACCGGTGCTTCACAAATGCTCTATAAGTGTTCAATCCTGAATGATGGCAAGAATAAGCTGGACATTTGGTAGCTGTTGAAAGCAGAGAAGGGATTTGACGGCTCCAAGTAAAATTGATCTGAGCACCCATTCGAGCAGCCTGGACCAAGAGCTTGCTAAGAATGGGCAAGCATTCAAGTCTTTCCTCACTAAAATTCTGGCTCTATAAACTCATCATTCTCTAGACCCTGTAGTGGAAGGCGTTCTTTATGAAAGTCATCTCCATACTCAGAGGCTGGAGACCCCACCCCAGGATGCTCCTTGAGAATCACCAGACAGACCCTCCTTCCCTCAGTGACCAAATGTTCATTCCACTAATGTGATGGCACTGGCCCTTCTCACCAAACTCCCTGGCAGCCGCCAAACAGCCAGTGATCTTGTCCACAGCAACCCATGGAAATCCAACCAGTGAATCCCAGGTTCTTTCCTTTATAAAACTTTCTGGATTTAGACCTTGAATATTTGGTTTCTGATTTTTGTGTGTGTGGTACACGGGCCTCTCACTGTTGTGGCCTCTCCCGTTGAGGAGCACGGGCTCCGGACGCGCAGGCTCAACGGCCATGGCTCACGGGTGCAGCCGCTCCACGGCATGTGGGATCTTCCCAGACCGGGGCACGAACCCCCGTCCCCTGCATCGGCCGGCGGACTCTCAACCACTCTGCCACCAGGGAAGCCCTGGTTTCAGATTTTGACAGTTACATTTAGAAAGGCTGAGCTGTAATTCCCTTTTCCTCCTATAATGACCATTGCTGAGGAGATATGAAAATTCTCCTGCTTCAGTAAAAGCATAATGACTGAGTTCCCTTTATCTGTTCTCTGGTAGAGTGTGTACAAAATTGGCATTTGGAGATAGTATGTTTTCCTAAATTTAGGAAAATATTTAAGGCAGCTGGCTTGACAGAAGAATCAAAAATATAAATTAAGTAATACAACAAACTATAAAATATATTTATAACTGTAGATAAATGTGGTAGAAATGAGAAAAGAAAAAAAATGAGGAACATATATCAGTAAAAGTTAACCAGCCCATTTGAAGGAACAGCCTTCAGAGGATGAATATGAACCTACCTCCAGAACAATTCAGATTGCCCATTTTCAAACTCGCAAGGAGTGAGAGTGAGAGCTTCTCACCTGCCACTGTATGTGAACGTTTCAGTTAACAGTGGCAGTTGGCAGTTGGCAGTTGGCACGGAATGCCAAGATGGCCGTCATCATATTACCATAGTGACAGGTCACCATACTGGACTCTGCACAGGATGGGTCCAACTGCTGCTGTATAGAAAGTGTGTTTCCAAGGACAAGTTTGGCTCTTCAGAGTAAACAGTTTATTTCCAAAATTGAATCCCAGGCGCACAATTTACTCTCTCATTAAGAAAATAATTTATATGGAAGAAAATGATCAGCCCCCCAAATACAGTTGATAGTGTACATTTCAGGGTGAAGTTGGACAAAGGTAACACGTTGAGAATAAAAAGAGGTTCTATTCTTGACGGAAATATCATCCTGTTGCTGAACGCAAGTCCATGTGCCTGACAAACAGTGAGGCCAAACAATACCAACATGTCGAGTTTGGAGCATTGGATCAGAGAAAGGTTTACTGCAGGGCCAGGTGAGGAGACGGGCGGCTCATGCCTTAGAAAACCCTGAACTCCCCAAAAGCTTTCAGCAAAGCCCTTTCATGGGAAAGGTAAGAGAGAGGTGTGGTTAGTTGCTTCAAACTTCTAAGGTCAGATCCTTTTTTCTTGAGGTCAGGTCATGGGCAGGTCACGATGTTCCTGTAAGCCTCCATCAAAACAAATGTTACTCTCTGTACTGACAAGAAAGGGCAAGGTCCCAAGGCTCAACTCTTGCTCTCCAGGGTCCAGGTCCTGGCCAAGAGGAAGGGGTCTGTGTGCCGGCTAGTTACCCTGCCCGGGAGTGTCCGTCCATCAACCAGTCTGGGTCCGCCCACCAGTGCCCAGGCCTGCTTGAAGAAGCAGATCTCAGGTGGTGGTGCCTTCCAGGCCAGGTCCCCAGACCCTGCCCAGCCTTCATCACTGAGGGAGCCAGGCGCCCAGGACCCTGCCGGCCCTCAGGCTTTTCCTTTAAACTGGAGAGAATCATTTGTGGCAAATACCAGTCAGGTGAATTCCCAGCTGCCAACGACTGCCCTTTTTCGAGAACAGACCAACCACAGAGGCAGACCTGAAGTAATGATGTGCAAAGTCCTTGCAACTGAACCCTGAACTCTGGCCTCCTCCTGGGGTGGACAACTGATCAAAGCTGGACCAAGGTTTTGGGGTTATTTTTGCATTTTTTTTTATTTTTTTATTTTTATTAGTTTCTGCTTTATAACAAACTGAATCAGTCATATATATACAGCTGTTCCCACATCCCTTCCCTCTTGCGTTTCCCTCCCTCCCACCCTCCCCATCCCATGCCCCCAGGCGGTCACAAAGCATCGAGCTGATTTCCCTGTGCTCTGCGGCTGCTTCCCACTATCTATCTACCCTAAGTTTGGTAGTGTATATATGTCCATGCCTCTCTTTCGTTTTGTCACAGCTTACCCTTCCCCCTCCCCATATCCTCAAGTCCATTCTCAAGTAGGTCTGTGTCTTTATTCCTGTTTTACCCCTAGGTTCTTCATGACATTTTTTTTCTTAAATTCCATATATATGTGTTAGCATACGGTATTTGTCTTTCTCTTTCTGACTTACTTCACTCTGTATGACAGACTCTAGGTCTATCCACCTCATTACAAATAGCTCAGTTTTCTCTCTTTTTATGGCCGAGTAATATTCCATTGTATATATGTGCCACATCTTCTTTATCCATTCATCCGATGATGGACACTTAGGTTGTTTCCTTCTCCGGGCTATTGTGAATAGAGCTGCAATGAACATTTTGGTACATGTCTCTTTTTGAATTATGGTTTTCTCAGGGTATATGCCTAGTAGTGGGATTGCTGGATCATATGGTAGTTCTATTTTTAGTTTTTTAAGGAACCTCCGTACTGTTCTCCATAGTGGCTGTACCAATTCACATTCCCACCAGCAGTGCAAGAGTGTTCCCTTTTCTCCACACCCTCTCCAGCATTTATTGTTTCTCGATTTCTTGATGATGGCCATTCTGACTGGTGTGAGATGATATCTCATTGTAGTTTTGATTTGCATTTCTCTAATGATTAATGATCTTGAGCATTCTTTCATGTGTTTGTTGGCAGTCTGTATATCTTCTTTGGAGAAATGCCTATTGAAGTCTTCTGCCCATTTTTGGATTGGGTTGTTTGTTTTTTTGCTATTGAGCTGCATGAGCTGCTTATAAATTTTGGAGACTAATCCTTTGTCAGTTGCTTCATTTGCAAATATTTTCTCCCATTCTGAGGGTTGTCTTTTCGTCTTGTTTATGGTTTCCTTTGCTGTGCAAAAGCTTTGAAGTTTCATGAGGTCCCGTTTGTTTGTTTATTTGTTTATTTATTTATTTATTTATTTATTTATTCATTTATTTATTATTAGTTTCTGCTCTATAACAAAGTGAATCAGTCATACATATACATCTGTTCCCACATCCATTACCTCATGCATCTCCCTCCCTCACACCCTCCCCATCCCACCCCTCCAGGCGGTCACAAAGCACCGAGCTGATCTCCCGATGCTCTGCGGCTGCTTCCCAATATCTATCTACCTTACGTTTGGTACTGTGTATATGTCCATGCCTCTCTTTCGCTTTGTCACAGCTTACCCTTCCCCCTCCCCATATCCTCAAGTCCGTTCTCAAGTAGGTCTGTGTCTTTATTCCCCTTTTACCCCTAGGTTCCTCATGACATTTTTTTTACGTTCCATATATATGTGTTAGCATACCGTATTTGTCTTTCTCTTTCTGACTTACTTCACTCTGTATGACAGACTCTAGGTCTATCCACCTCATTAGAAATAGCTCAGTTTTGTTTCTTTTTATGGCTGAGTAATATTCCACTGTATATATGTGCAACATCTTCTTTATTCATTCATCCGATGATGGACACTTAGGTTGTTTCCATCTCCAGGCTATTGTAAATAGAGCTGCAATGAACATTTTGGTACATGTCTCTTTTTGAATTATGGTTTTCTCAGGGTATATGCCTAGTAGTGGGATTGCTGGCTCATATGGTAGTTCTATTTTTAGTTTTTTAAGGAACCTCCATACTGTTCTCCATAGTGGCTGTACCAATTCACATTCTCACCATCAGTGCAAGAGTGTTCCCTTTTCTCCACACCCTCTCCAGCTTTTATTGTTTCTAGATTTCTTGATGATGGCCATTCTGACTGGTGTGAGATGATATCTCATTGTAGTTTTGATTTGCATTTCTCTAATGATTAATGATCTTGAGCATTCTTTCTGCTGTTTGTTGGCAGTCTGTATATCTTCTTTGGAGAAATGCCTATTTAAGTCTTCTGCCCATTTTTGGATTGGGTTGTTTGTTTTTTTGCTATTGAGCTGCATGAGGTGCTTATAAATTTTGGAGATTAATCCTTTGTCAGTTGCTTCATTTGCAAATATTTTCTCCCATTCTGAGGGCTGTCATTTGGTCTTGTTTATGGTTTCCTTAGCTTTGCAAAAGCTCTGAAGTTTCATTAGGTCCCATTTGTTTATTTTTTATTTATTTATTTTATTTATTTTATTTTTTTCTTAGTTTCTGCTCTATAACAAAGTGAATCAGTCATACATATACATCTGTTCCCACATCCCTTCCCTCATGCATCTCCCTCACTCCCACCCTCCCCATCCCACCTCTCCAGGCGGTCACAAAGCACCGAGCTGAATTCCCTGTACTCTGCGGCTGCTTCCCACTATCTATCTACCTTACGTTTGGTAGTGTATATATGTCCATGCCTCTCTTTCACTTTGTCACAACTTACCCTTCCCCGTCTCCATATCCTCAAGTCCATTCTCACATAGGTCTGTGTCTTTTTTTTTTTTTAGTTTCTGCTTTATAACAAAGTGAATCAGTCTTACATATACATCTGTTCCCACATCCTTTCCCTCATACATCTCCCTCCCTCCCACCCTCCCCATCCCACCCCTCCAGGCGGTCACAAAGCACCAAGCTGATCTCCCTTTGCTCTGCGGCTGCTTCCCACTAGCTATGTACCTTATGTTTGGTACTGTATATATGTCCATGCCTCTCTTTCACTTTGTCACAACTTACCCTTCCCCCTCCCCATATCCTCAAGTCCGTTCTCAAGTAGGTCTGTGTCTTTATTCCCGTTTTACCCCTAGGTCCTTCATGACATTTTTTTTAAAATTCCATATATATGTGTTAGCATACAGTATTTGTCTTTCTCTTTCTGACTTACTTCACTCTGTATGACAGACTCTAGGTCTATCCACCTCATTATAAATAGCTCAGTTTCGTTTCTTTTTATGGCTGAGTAATATTCCACTGTATATATGTGCCACATATTCTTTATCCATTCATCCGATGATGGACACTTAGGTTGTTTCCATCTCCGGGCTATTGTGAATAGAGCTGCAATGAACATTTTGGTACATGTCTCTTTTTGAATTATGGTTTTCTCAGGGTATATGCCTAGTAGTGGGATTGCTGGCTCATATGGTAGTTCTATTTTTAGTTTTTTAAGGAACCTCCATACTGTTCTCCATAGTGGCTGTACCAATTCACATTCCCACCAGCAGTGCAAGAGTGTTCCCTTTTCTCCACACCCTCTCCAGCATTTATTGTTTCTAGATTTCTTGATGATGGCCATTCTGACTGGTGTGAGATGTTATCTCATTGTAGTTTTGATTTGTATTTCTCTAATGATTAATGATGTTGAGCATTCTTTCACGTGTTTGTTGGCAGTCTGTATATCTTCTTTGGAGAAATGCCTATTGAAGTCTTCTGCCCATTTTTGGATTGAGTTGTTTGTTTTTTTGCTATTGAGCTGCATGAGCTGTTTATAAATTTTGGAGATTAATCCTTTGTCAGTTGCTTCATTTGCAAATATCTTCTCCCATTCTGAGGGTTGTCTTTTGGTCTTGTTTATGGTTTCCTTTGCTGCGCAAAAGTTTTAAGTTTCATTAGGTCCCATTTGTTTATCTTTGTTTTTATTTCCATTTCTCTATGAGGTGGGTCCAAAGTGATCTTGCTGTGATTTATGTCATAGAGTGTTCTGCCTATGTTTTCCTCTAAGAGTTTGATAGTTTCTGGCCTTACATTTAGGTCTTTAATCCATTTGGAGCTTATTTTTGTGTATGTTGTTAGGGAATGATCTAATCTCATACTTTTACATGTCCCTGTCCAGTTTTCCCAGCACCATTTATTGAGGAGGCTGTCCTTTCTCCACTGTACATTCCTGCCTCCTTTATCAAAGATAAGTTGACCATATGTGCATGGGTTTATATCTGGGCTTTCTATCCTGTTCCATTGATGTATCTTTCTGTTTTTGTGCCAGTACCACACTGTCTTGATTACTGTAGCTTTGTAGTATAGTCTGAAGTCAGGGAGCCTGATTCCTCCAGCTCCGTTTTTCGTTCTCAAGATTGCTTTGGCTATTCGGGCTCTTTTGTTTCTCCAAACAAATTTTGAAATTTTTTGTTCTAGTTCTGTGAAAAATGCCAGTGGTAGTTTGATAGGGATTGCATTGAATCTGTAGATTGCTTTGGGTAGTAGAGTCATTTTCACAATATTGATTCTTCCAATCCAGGAGCATGGTATATCTCTCCATCTATTTGTATCATCTTTAATTTCTTTCATCAGTGTCTTATAATTTTCTGCATACAGGTCTTTTGTCTCCTTAGGTAGGTTTATTCCTAGATATTTTATTCTTTTTGTTGCAATGGTAAATGGGAGTGTTTTCTTGATTTCACTTTCAGATTTTTCATCATTAGTGTACAGGAATGCCAGAGATTTCTGTGCATTAATTTTGTATCCTGCTACTTTACCAAATTCATTGATTAGCTCTAGTAGTTTTCTGGTAGCATCTTTAGGATTCTCTATGTATTGTATCATGTCATCTGCAAACAGTGACAGCTTTACTTCTTCTTTTCCAATTTGGATTCCTTTTATTTCCTTTTCTTCTCTGATTGCTGTGGCTAAAACTTCCAAAACTAAGTTGAGTAAGAGTGGTGAGAGTGGGCAGCCTTGTCTTGTTCCTGATCTTAGTGGAAATGCTTTCAGTTTTTCACCATTGAGGACAATGTTGGCTGTGGGTTTGTCATATATGGCCTTTATTATGTTGAGGAAAGTTCCCTCTATGCCTACTTTCTGCAGGGTTTTTATCATAAATGGGTGTTGAATTTTGTCGAACGCTTTCTCTGCATCTATTGAGATGATCATATGGTTTTTCTTCTTCAATTTGTTAATATGGTGTATCACGTTGATTGATTTGCGTATATTGAAGAATCCTTGCATTCCTGGAATAAACCCCACTTGATCATGGTGTATGATCCTTTTAATGTGCTGTTGGATTCTGTTTGCTAGTATTTTGTTGAGGATTTTTGCATCTATGTTCATCAGTGAGATTGGCCTGTAGTTTTCTTTCTTTGTGACATCCTTGCCTGGTTTTGGTATCAAGGTGATGGTGGCCTCGTAGAATGAGTTTGGGAGTGTTCCTCCCTCTGCTATATTTTGGAAGAGTTTGAGAAGGATAGGTGTTAGCTCTTCTCTAAATGTTTGATAGAATTTGCCTGTGAAGCCATCTGGTCCTGTGCTTTTGTTTGTTGGAAGATTTTAATCACAGTTTCAATTTCAGTGCTTGTGATTGGTCTATTCATATTTTCTATTTCTTCCTGATTCAGTCTTGGCAGGTTGTGCATTTCTAAGAATTTGTCCATGTTGGCCCAAGTTTTGAAACTTGAGCAGAGAGTCTGAAGCCGGTTGAAGCTCTTACCTGGATGACAGTGTCCGTGTGCTCCAGGTGCTGAGGCCTCTTTGCACCACGACCCATGGGGACCGCTGCTGCCATTAGGTCACCGAGGCAGGGACAGGGGTAGGTTCACGCCTGCCCCGCCCCTATTACAATCTCCACCCATTTCTACTCTTCCTCCCCACACTTTTCTAGATAAAATAATTTAAAATGTAGGATTTAATCTTATTATAAACAAAGTTAAGTTTTCATGTCTAATGTCCAGTTGTATTCTTAGTGTCCTATAAATTCGGTTTTTCTCCTCACAGAAATTAATATTTTTGCCATGTATTGCAAGTATATTTCCAATTTGTCACTGTCTTTTTATCAGTTACTTTTACTTATATCATGAAGACATTTATTTTGTTTTCAGAAATCAGTAATTCAAATATTTTTATTTGTTATTTTTGGCTGTGAGAAAGGTACGGAGGAAGAATATTATGACTAATATTCATATTAAGGGCTAAATACTCCTTTAAGAAAATATTCTACTAATTAAGAAAATAACTACAGGTGCTTCAAGACAAAACTTTTCTATTGAACACTTTTGAATATTTCTAAAGGTATATGTCAAAATGGGCTAATTAATTTTTTAGGATAATGATACAACTTTTTCCCCAGAAATAATACATAGTCATAATTATCCTGATATATTCATAAAGTGAGCTGAGTGTTTTGTAAAACACATGTGGTAATTTATATCTCAAATAAAAAGCTCAGAACATTTTGGAAGTGATAATGATGGTACAGCAATGATTCATTCATTTGAACAGATTAGATTCAGGATGTGTCTATTTATCCAATAATGAACTTGTAGGTGTTTGCTGAGAAAAAGGGGGCATATTCAATAAACGTTAGTTAAAGAGCATTAAATGAAGTTGTGATTAAAATAAATTTGTAATGTCCTATTCATGATTTCAATGGTGGAAAGTTAACTGAGTTTTAACATAGCTCCAATGTGCTAAGTAGATTTGTATTTCTTTGACCAAGCAACATATCGGTTTTTTGAAATTTTTCCTATAGCGGATTCAACAACTGTTTATAAAAGTTGGCGAATATTTATAAATATTAAATACATGTAAAAACAGTGAAATAATGTATTAAGCTTACATTACATACAATGTAATTTCAATCTCTAAAGTGTTAAGTGATTGACTTAATTGCTATGTTTATTTTATATCTTCTTTCTGTTTCCTCTAGAATGTAAGCTTCATAAGGTATAAGATTTTCCTCTCTTTAGTTCACTAATGTATTCCCAAAGCATGGAAAAATATAGCATACATAGTAGGCACCCAGTAATATTTTTCTTGAATGAATAATTGAGGAAAAACATTTAAAGAATATCACAATAAGTTAAAGATGCTGAGATCCTAAATCATATGAAAATGAATTGTAACTTTCAGCTCAAGGTGACACGTCAAAACTTCTTGTGCTTTTATTATTTTAATATCTGTTCTGTGCTAGCTAAAGGCTCAAACTTCATTTATAGGACCACAGAATTGGCAATAATTTATAGATATGCTGCTATATTCTTCTGTTTATCAGGCAGGATAATAGCTTTCTATTTACATAAGTTCTCAATGAGTCTCCACAAACATCTATCCCCTTGGGTAGGGACAGAATTGCCAGGGACTGAGTTTCTGCATCAAGGTTGATCTTAAAACTACTGCAGGGCCTCCCTGGTGGCGCAGTGGTTGAGAGTCTGCCTGCCGATGCAGGGGACACGGGTTCGTGCCCCGGTCTGGGAGGATCCCACGCGCCGCGGAGCGGCTGGGCCCGTGAGCCTTGGCCGCTGAGCCTGTGCGTCCGGAGCCTGTGCTCCTCAACGGGAGAGGCCACAACAGTGAGAGGCCCGCGTAACGCAAAGAAAAAAAAAAAAAAAAACTACTGCAGAGCCTGTCAGGTAATCCCCTAAAGAGGTAGAAACTCACATTGAATGGATGTAAAGAAATTTTAAAAAGTTTGAACATTTTCCAAATAAGATGGATAACACATGGAGAGAGGCAAATTTCTTTTGCAGACTACTTATTTAAGATCTTCCCTTATCTATTTTTTTAACATCTTTATTGGAGTATAATTGCTTTACAATGGTGTGTTAGTTTCTGCTTTATAACAAAGTGAATCAGCTATACATATAGAGAGGAATTTCCTATTTCCTTAGGCAGAGAGGCTGAAATAGTGAAAGAGCAAACCACTTCACATTTTTTAAAATTTATTTTTTGAAGTATAGGTGTTTTACAATGTTGCGTTAATTTCTGCTGTATAGCAAAGTGATTCGGTTATACATATATATGCAGTTTGTTCATATTCTTTTCCATTATGGTTTATCACAGGATACTGAATATAGTTCCCTGTGCTATACAGTAGGATCTTGTTGTTTATCCATTCTATATATACTAGTTTGCATCTGCTAACCCCAAACTCCCAATCCATCACTCCCCCAACCCCCTCCCCCTTGTCAATCACAAGTCTGTTTTCTATGTCTGTGAGTCTGCTTTTGTTTTGTAAATAAGTTGATTTGTATTATTTTTTAGATTCCACATATAAGTGATATCATATGATATTTGTCTGAAAGAGTAAATCACTTTAGATAAAAACAATTTGCACTATGTTACAAAATGTGAAGCTTTACAAAAGAAATTCAGAGTGAGCCTGGGAAGGCCCATGCTCTAAAGTGAAGTAGAGTGGAATAAGCACTAGCAATCTTCAGAAAAGCAAGAATCAGTGCAGGATGCTGAGGCTACAGAACTTCAGTGATTGTCAAGTGGTAGACAAGCAACCCAGGGAACATGCTAGTGAAAGAGAACGTCCCAACCATTTGAATACTGAGGCCAGACAACAGGCAACTTTCAATACCTTTAGCTAATATCCATACTTCCTTGATTGCCTTTTCCAGTGTTATTGAAAACTAATCTTTCCATCTGATTCCAAAGTGCTTTGGTTTTGTCATCTGTGACACATTTTTCCCTTGTGTGCTTTAGATATGCATTTCAACAATAAGTAGGAATAAAGGGAATTTGTGTTCTACTTTTTTTTTAAAGGAGATGTATTTATTCAAATTAGAATTAACATTGTTAACAGGTTTTGAATATTCTTTTAAGAAGATGTGAGAAATTTATCACACAATTCTATTTCCAAAAGGTGTGTTTTAACTTACATATGTAGAATTTAATGATTAAAAAAGGTATCCTCAGGGAATGTTATGGATCACAGAATCCCAGAAGTAATAAACCACAGAACACTAGTAGTAAAAGAGGGGGGGGGGGAAAGACTTAAAATGTGAAAAGACTTTAGTTCCAACTAATTTAAGAAATTTAAATAACCAGCCAGAAATAAAAGAAACTTGGAGACAAGTCCACAATAGATAATACGATATCTAACTAATTATACAACACTAAAGACTAAAGAAATGGCAAGGTGGCATGTGGCATGATCATGGGAGAAATGTCCATTTGAAACAAATTATTTTAAGTATAATTGTACAGAATATTAATTCTACAAAGCATAATTACCAGATCATTGGTACAATCTAGAATTTGGGTAGGAAAGAAAAATAATAATTCAGATAAAGTGTTAATAAATCTGATGGATTTTATGCATTTGTTTTTACAACTAAAGGATGGTAAGTGTTTTATTTAGTATCATATGCTAAACTGCATTCATTCAGGGGTGCAGTCATTGAGTGAGGCTCCATAAATATAAACATGAGTGAAAACAATCCCTGTCCTAAGCTGCTCAGGGTTTTGTAGAAGAAAGGTACATGGATTGACCAACATCAGAATAAAATTCAAATTAAGAAAATCATGTTGACACATTGTTTTGGTCTTAGCTGTTTTATATAGTCGTGGTTGATTTTGCTAATTCTCAAAATTTTTTTGTTTTTTTAAACTTCCTTTATGTTAAAAAATAATCCTGTCCCACAAGGATGAGTGTTCTGCAAAAAGGCATCATTCCAGGCATAGGAATCAACCTATGGAAAGAAAAGCACAGGTGGAAATAGGGTTCAGAAGAAATTATTGCAGTAATCCAGGAAGGCAGTGAAGAGAACACAAAGTTGTATGTAGAAGCAATGAATCAATAGAAGTATTAAAGGAAGGATCACCAACCCTATCATATAATGAAGTATGTCTGAGCAGGGTCTATTTTGGTTCCAAGTACTGCGTGTGATACAGGATTCGTATGTTTGGAATGCAGAGTGGTAGGTGAATCTTAAACAAAATCCATATCTTTCAGGGTAAAATATGGACACGGAAGAGGGAAGACCCAGCTGCAGTCCAGAGAAGACCAGTTTTGAGATGTGGGGCATAGTACCCCCAGAATACAGGAGCAGGTAATAGGTTGCACACCAGGCAATGTGTGATAGCAAAATTCACTAAGGAATTACAGTGACATATCCTATCAGACCTGTGAAATACTGTGATGAAGTGTCTTGAAATAATGAATACATAAGGGTTTGAATTCAGCTAATAAAGAATATTAGAATAGATCATTAGTTAGAAAAAAACAATGAGTTATATTGAACTACAGTCATGAGATTAAGGATTGCCACTTCTCCCAAAAAAAGAATAAAAACAATAAGCCAGGAACTTGGTTACTGGGGGGTAAATCAAGGACCTACTTGAAAGAATTTGGATATAAGATATAGACCCAGTCAGAGGAATAATGTTGAATTTTCCACCTTGGTCAAAGAGTGTCCAAGGATTTTTCTAATGATACATAAAAATAGTCATTAGCCATGGACTTCTTACATTTCCACAAATTAGGTCTATCACTAGTCTCTATATTTTGATAGGCAGGCGATATCTGGACCAAATTATTGGAGCAGTTGTTTTTTTAAATTTTTATTATGCATAAGTAAGTACCACCAGAATGTTTATTTAAAATTCAGATTCCTGGCTCCATTTTTCAGAGCTCTAATTCACTACATTTGGAATAGGCTCCAGGAAATATCATTCTGGGCAAAAATTACAGGTGACTCTGATAAATGTTATCAAGGTGGACACACCTTGAGAAACAATTAGATTAAAGAAGAGTCAAGAAATAAAACTAATATTAGATTGTCTTGGTTTCCAGGACTGGAAAATTTCCAGGAGTGCACTACTTGGGAATATACAATATATTGGTGACCAACATCTGCTGATGTGCTTTTTTCTCCCAGTGACCAGATGGGGCGGCTTTCAAAGTTCATCCATGTAACCTAACCCACCATTTCCCCTCCTGGACCCACCTCTCTCTTTCCCCACTGAGCCCAGATATTGTCTGAGACGTGATCTATGTAGCCCCTACATGTCAGTCTCAGCAGCTAAAATGATTGTTGTTCTAATACTAGATGATAAAATGGATCTCTACTCTGTTGGTCGGGGAAATAATGAATCAAATTGAATCACCACTTTACTTTTGCATAATTCTTTTTAATCACAGACTCAAGTGTCCAGTAAATTATCTAGTCTAAATATGATTGTTAAAATGCTTTGAAACCACTTGACAACCACACGGATGAATGACATGACCAATAACCACACCGTGTCATTTGCCGATCTACCAAGTAATGCAGGCCAGAGTTGCCATGGAATTTCATGCTTACAAGTGATATGAAATAATACTATGTTCTTAGTAAGTAATTTGGTGGTAAAAAATTGCATTTCTAATATTTCAGAGTTCTGAAGAAATCTTCAAGTGACCCTAAGAAATAGAAATAATAATTATGATACTCTACTACAGTCACAGTTAATAAATAATACACAATTTCAAACTTCTATACACAGTGGGGATCTAGGTAGACACATGAGATGCAAGGAAAATTTTATACTTGAAAAGGTAATTTTAAACATAGCAATTTGCTTTCAAGAGGTACACCTTTAATACCATTGATATTTTTAAACACAAATCAGATGCAAGTACTTTAAAGCTCATTTTTCTTAAATCATCATCTACCAAAAAAGCATGTGAAGTAAATGACAAGGAAAGGAATATGAAGTCAATGTCTAATTTGTATCCAAGACAATGAAGAAAGTAAAATCAAGTAATGATTCATACTTCAGAATAAGTATTACTTTCAGTACAATTATCCTTGAGCTGTTTTAGAGAATTAAATAAGAGATTTACATTCGATGTTTCTTTAGGGTTGCATACGAATGGGTTTCATCAGTGAGGATTAGTACAATACAGACAGGCATACCTCAGAGATATTGCAGATTTGGTTCCAGATCACCACAACAGCAAATATCAAAATAAGGTGAGTCACATTGTTTTTTTTGTTTTCACAGTGCATATAAAAATTATGTTTACCCCATACTGTAGTCTATTAAGTGTGCAACAGTATTATGTCTAAAAAATATGTGCATGCCTTAATTTTAAAATACTCTATTGCTAAAAACACTAACCATCACTGTAGTCTTCAGTGAGTAGTAATCTTTTTTGCTGTTGGAGGGTTTGCTTCCATGTTGATGGCTGCTGACTGGTCAGGGAGGTGACTGCTGAAGACTGGGATGGCCGTGGCAGTTTCTTAAAATAAGACTACAATGAGGTTTGTCATATCGATTAACTCTTTGCTTTGTGAACAATTTCTCTGTAGTCGGCTGTGTTGTTTGATAGCATTTTATCCACAGTAGTACTTCTTTCAAAATTGGAATCAATCCTCTCAAACCCTGCTGCTGCTTTATCAACCAAGTATATGTAATATTCTAAATCCTTTGTTGTTATTTCAACAATCTTTATAGCATTTTCACTTACATTTTCACAGTAGATTCCATCTCAAGAAACCACTTTCCTTGCTCGTTATAAGAAGAAACTCCTCATCCTTCAAGTTTTCTCATGAGATGGCAGCAATTCAGTCACATCTTCAGGCTCCACTTCCAAGTCTAGGTCTCTTGCTATTTCTACCACACCTGCAGTTTCTTCCTTCACTGAAGTCTTGAACACTTCAAAGACATCCATGGGGCCTCCCTGGTGGCGCAGTGGTTGAGAGTCCGCCTGCCGATGCAGGGGATACGGGTTCGTGCCCCGGTCTGGGAGGATCCCATATGCCGCGGAGCGGCTGGGCCCGTGAGCCATGGCCGCTGGGCCTGCGCATCCGGAGCCTGTGCTCCGCAACGGGAGAGGCCACAACAGTGAGAGGCCCGCATACCGCAAAAAGAAAAAAAAAAAAAAGACATCCATGAGGGCTGGAATCAACTTCTTCCAAACTCCTATTAATATTTTGACCACTTCCTCTGAATAACAGATATTCTTATTGTTCTTAATGGCATAGAGAATATTGAATCCTTTTCAGAAGGTTTCCAATTGACTTTGCCCAGATCCATCAGAGGAATCACTATCTGTGACAGCTATGGCCTTATGAAATGTAGTTCTTAAATGATAAGACCTGAAAGTCAAAATTAAAATTAATCCTTGATCCATGGACTGCAGAATAGATGTAGTGTTTGCAGAAATGAAGATAACATGAATCTCATTGTCCATCTCCATAGACTGGATGTGACCAGGTACATTGTCAATGAGCAGTAATATTTTGAAAGGAATCTTTTTTCTGAGCAGTAAGTCTCAGCAATGGACTTAGAATAGTAAACAATGTTATAAACAGATGTGCTGTCATCCAGGCTTTTGCTCTTCCATTTATAGAGTAGATTTAGCATACTTCTTAAGGGCCCTAGGATTTCCAGAATGATAAATGAGAACTGGCTTCAACTTAAAGTCACCAACTACATTAGCCCCTAAGGGGAGAGTTGGCCTGTCCTTTAACGCTTTGAAGCCAGGCACTGACTTCTCCCTTTTAGCTATGAAAGCTATGGCATCTTCTTTCAATATAAGCCTGTTTTGACTACAATGAAAAATGCTGTTTAGTGCAGCCACCTTCATTAATTATCTTAGCTAGATCCTCTGGATAAAACTTTGCAGCTTCTACATCAGCCCTTGCTGTTTCACCTTGCACTTTTATGTTGTGGGGAGAGCTTCTTTCCTTAAACCTCATGACCCACCTCTGCTGACTTCAAACTCTTCTTCTGCACCTTCCTCACCTCTATCAGCCTTCATAGAATTAAAGAGAGGTAGAGCCTTACTCTGGATGAAATTTTGACTTAAGGGAATGTTGTAGCTGCTTTGAGGTTCTATACAGACCTCTAAGACATTCTCCATATCAGTAATAAAGCTGTTTCCATTTGTTATCATTCCTTTCCTTCAAGAATTTTTCTTTTGTAATCACAACCTGGTTAACTGTTCGGTGCTAGAGGCCTATGTTTTGGCCTATTTCAGCTTCCGACATGCCTTCCTCACTAAGCTTAATCACGTCTAGTTTTTGATTTAAAGTGAGAGACATGTGAATCTTCTTTTTACTTGAACACTTATAGGTCATTGTAGGGTTATTAACTGGCCTAATTTCAATATTCTTGTGTCTCAGGGAATAGGAAGGCCCAAAGAGAGGGAGAGAGACAGGGGAATGAGTGGTCAGTGGAGCAATCAAAACACACAGAACACCTTTTGATTATGTTCACCATCTGATATGCCTGTGGTACTTTGTGGCACCCCACAACAATTACAGCAGTAACTTCAAAGGTCACTGATCACAGATCACCATAACAAATATAATAATAATGAAAAATTTGAAATCTTACAAGAATTACCAAAATATGACCCAGAGACATGAAATGAGCAAATGCTGTTGGAAAAATGGGGCCAATAGACTTTCTTGATGCAGGGTTGCCATGAAATTTCAATTTGTAAAAAAATGCAATATCTGCAAAGCACAGTAAATCAAGCACAATAAAATGAGCTAGCCTATAGATGAATGTTTCTGGCAACTCAAAATTTCACTGCCCTCGTATCTTAATATGCAGCCACAATCTAAATCCAGATGGGCCAAAGTATGCAATTTTTTTAAAGAGCTTGTGGGAAGTTTATAAAAGGCCTTGAATCTATCTAAAACATATTTACTCACATACCTGTTTCTGGCACAGGATTTTTTTCACATAACCATGCTTAATGTAAAATGGGTGCCTAATTTATATTTGGATGTTGCTGTCTTCACCAAAAGAAGACAGATTCCCATCATTTTAGTTCGTTTTATTTCTATATCTCAGGCAAATAAAAAAATAATAATGTTGAAGTCTATAAGAAGTCAGATGCAGTCTGAAGAGTCAGAGGCTGCACTTCATCTGATAGAGAGTAAATGCTTCCAGAACAAATGATATCCTCTAATGAAATTGGAGTTAATTTTTTAAACATGAATTTTTAAAATACTATTTAGGAGATGTCTTATTTAAATAATATTTATGCCTCATAAAAAATTGGTATTTAAGTTGAGACATTATCAGGCTGACCCATCACATTCTACAGCTTTTGGAAGAGTAGCTGGATAGAAGGTCCTAGTGAAAAAATAAAGAATGCAATTAGATAATGAGATTTAAAAGTCAACAAAGATCATAAAAAGTATTGTCCCAAAAATGAGTGTTGCAGAGTTTCTTCTGCTAGTCAGATCTGAAGACCATGCATGTTTCACCTCATGCACTAAGAAAAACCATGGCATCTGGCTGAGCATTATTGTGTAATGCAGATTAAATCAACTTGGATTTTTTAAACCACATTAAGCCAAAAAGCCATAAGTCGTAAGATGAAGATCCATAGCCTGCCGTGTTGCTTAAAGGAAATATACTAAGATTTCAGTTTACAGCAGTGAAAAGCTATATAGCAGAGGAATCCTTCCTCAGCCTCAAATTTCCCTAATGAGAAATTGCAATATACATGCATTTGCCCATGTATATATTTTCACAAATGAAAGAGTTTCTAATCAAGAACCTATTGGTTGCTACTTATTCTGAATCCTTCTAAGAGTGATTCTGAAATAAATATTTTTAAAACTTCAACATTAAAAATTAATTCAGAATTAAAACACCCTAGAAAAGAAAACATAAAAGAAGTTTAGCTGAATTGAAATGAGATGAAGTTCCTAAAGATTACATAGTCAAAATGAGACTATGGGGGCTTCCCTGGTGGTGCAGTGGTTGAGAGTCTGCCTGCCGATGCAGGGGACACGGGTTCGTGCCCCAGTCCGGGAAGATCCCACATGCTGCGGAGCGGCTGGGCCCGTGCGCCATGGCCGCTGAGCCTGCACGTCCGGAGCCTGTGCTCCACAACGGGAGAGGCCACAACAGTGAGAGGCCCGCGTACCGCAAAAAAAAAAAAAATTAGACTATGACAAATGAAAAATAATGGTATATTTCCACGAACTCTAATTCATAAGCCATAAACACAACTAATTATGCTTTTATTTGATATGTGATTTCATGGGTATATTTGATAAGCATTAAAAAGTTACTAAGGATTTTCATAGGTTTGCACTCATACTTAACCCCCCAATAGATTATCCACCATAATTATTTAATTACTTAATGTATTTTTCTAAAAAGAGGAACTTTAGTAAATGCAATCTTCCTATTAGCCGCCTCAAACCCTCTTTAGAGCCCAATGGGTTACAAGGAAATATTTAATGGCAGAAAAAAAGAATACCAGGAAGAAAGAAAGGAGGGAAGGAGGAAAAAGAAGAGGGAAGGAGAAAAAGAGGAAAAAGTCTCAAGATTGAGGAAGTTAAAACCTTATGTAATACGGTACAGAGGAAATCTCAGAAAATGAGGAAAATCACCAAAAACCAAACTTCATACTTCACATTTTAATTAAGGAATAACCTTGACTATATATATCATTCTAGATACACATACATTTTCTCTGTATGTTGGTATTTTCTATATTTTACATTTTTCCTGTGTGTATATTTTCATTTTTTAAACATAATTTTAGGTGCAATAGTTAATTTTCTATTTATGTCACCGCATAAAAAGATAAAGATTCATAATGTTGGGGTAGAAATGCTTATACATTATAGACATTAATTAATAATAACTGATGGGATGAGTAATCATATTTCTGAAATGAGGTTGGAAGTGGCAAAATGAGAATTAGTTAAATAAATCATTCACTAATAAAATAAACTGATTCTCCCAACACATCACAGTTTGGACCCCAACTAATAAAGTATGTAGGAAGTAAAAATGAAAATTAGCATTTTAATGATAAGCATAAGAAAAACTGAATGAGTTCAAACCAAGAGCAGTCTACAAATATTTGAAAAATTATAAAATATATTAAGTAGGACTTTATATTGCAGTTCACAGATTATCCAAATTATAGCTATATTTATTCCATTGTTCCCATCCTTAGATCCTTTTGGCAGTTCTACTTCTCTGGAGATATTATCTACATATTTAAATATATGTCTTAAATACAATTTATAAAGTCATTTAGGAATACCAGTTGCAAACCTATTATTAACATTAAATATGTTTTAATGTGATCCATTGCCAAAGCTCATGTGCCATATGTCAAGTTATGAGTTATTAATATAACAGGAAAACTATCACTCCTTATTTCTCTCTTCAGAGCAATTATTCTTACAAAGTTGCCTTTATCTGTTGAAATAAGCTGAAAATATTAGATACAAAAAAGAAACTAATCCAAGCAAAATGGCAAGACACACTTATTAATTATAAATAAAATTGAAAGCTATTCTGTTTCATATTAAGAAATATCAGGCAAGACAGCATGACATTTATGTGGGGAGATAATGTTTGTAGAGAAAATAATTTATATGTATATTTATGTCAAGACAGAGAGTACGTTTTATTCACCAGAACTCCTCTTAGAAAAAGCACTGTATTATTGGAAGAAAGAGTGTGATAAGCTGCAATGATAAAGTTAGTGAGAAATTCATCACCAAGGGCCTACTATTAAAATGTTACATAAAACAAAAAGAGGAATTATTATCTTTCTCCTGTGAGAAGGGAAGGGAAGGGAGGAGGCTGATGGGGGAAGCAGCCCAAATTACTGATACTAAATTTTTCATTGACCTTGAAACAAATTCAAGCTATGTTGAATTTAAGAAAATAAATAAATATAATATTTCTAGGACATGGAGAGTCATGAACCTGACCATGCTTCTTATATTTATATAAGAAACTTTAGATGATTCATTGCTTCTTTTCATTAATTATAAAAATGGTAAATGCCACTGTCTTTTCTATTTATTGTTTATTCATTCATTCATTTATATTCATCCTCTCAAGGACTTTTCTCTTAAAAAAATCAAGTATACTATAAAAATACTGCTTAATGTTAAATATAAAGGAACCTTATTAAAAATATGTGTATGGAAACACTAGAAGACAAATACCATACTTACATTATCTCATAATATCGCTGAGCAATATTACAAAGAAGAAGACTTCAAATTCATTGACAACGCTCCCATTCAAAGGCAGGGTCTGTATGCATTGCTTTGATTCTGAGAAGACTGAAGAGCTTCAACCTAGAGCGTACAGAGGAAAGAAAGCTATGTGCCTTGTAAAGCTAGATCATAAAAACCACACAGCTTCCACGTGGTTCTCCTGGAAAATTTGCTCTTTGGAACTCCCACCCCCCAATTTGTACACTCCTACTTAGAACCCAGATGACATGTTCAGAGAAACCCAAACTACGTGGAGAGGTCAGAGGCAGATACTCATATCAATACACTCAAGTGAGCC
This sequence comes from Mesoplodon bidens, assembly GCF_964165515.1. NCBI lineage: Eukaryota > Metazoa > Chordata > Mammalia > Artiodactyla > Ziphiidae > Mesoplodon > Mesoplodon bidens. The sequence goes on along the minus strand of NW_027672540.1, from coordinate 383,673 downwards.
AGTCCATCAGCCCAGCCCAGAGACTTGTGAGTAAAGAAGCTATCTTGGAAGTCTTTCCAGCCAAGGACCCAGATACTGTGGAGCAAAAAAGAGCCATCCTCCCTATGTCATATCCTGACCATGACTCACAGACTCTATGAGCAAATAAATTGATTCTTTTTTAAACCTTAATTCTGCAGTGGTATATAACATAGCAGCATTCACTACTAAGGATAGGAATAAAAGAAATGGAACCAGTTCAAACCAAGAACAGGCTACAGATATTTGCAAAATAATAAAATATACTGATAGGCTTTTATATTGTAATTCATAAATTATCCAAATTATAGCCATATTTAACCCACTGTTCCCATATTCATCAACTGGGTAAACCCAGAGAGGCATGGAAATAAGGGCTACAAGTGAGAGCAAATTGAACAGCCCCTGTAAAATTGAAAAACAGACAGTGTTTAGGGACCTTTCTTGTGACACGGTTCCAACATCATTTACGTTGCACCACATACAGTAATTCAATGAGCCTTTCCACCATCTGTACCTACTATCAGATATCAAACATGTATACAGAAAGACTTCAAAAATAGCACAATGTCTTAAGAATCTACATATTTAAACACCCATTTACTTAATACACTCAGGGTCATCTATAGATCAGTAAATCAGCAATTTATTTTCCCATTTTTCATACAGGTAACTCACTAGCAATACAAGCTGAACCAATTATATTTAAAAGTTATTCTGAATTTGGACTAAAAACATTTAGATTGTAAACCAAACATTAAAATGGACTTTACAAATAAAACTGGAAATGAAATAGATTCTAGCTACCTTCTCAGTAAAGTGGATCGATACAAGTTTAGTCTCTAAAAGTATCTTTTTAAAAATTATTCTTCTTTGTTATTCTTAATCTATTTACATAAACTCTGTCAATGGACATTTATGATTTAATTGAAATCAAATTTTTTCAGCATATTTACATAAAACATATTTTTTCAACTGCTTCAACTGCATCTTAGAAACAAAAAATACAAAATAGTTGTTCAATAATAATTTAACATCATTAACATCTAATAAGAGACTGCCTGGTTGTTTTCAAATGATAAGTCATTTGCACTTAATTGATTTTTCCATCATGGATTATGATTTCTTATATATACCACATTCAGAGATATAACACAGATACTTTGAAATATTGAGTTTCAAATTAGGAACTCTCAATACTTTCCTTAAAATACAATTTAATGTGGAATAAAAGTTTTAAAATTAAAACGTTATTAAATCATTAATAGTTATGCTTTTTCCCAGTGCCTCTGTCCTCAAAAATACCCTCCAATTATTTGTAGTTCTGTGATTGATGAAAGAAACAATGGGAAAGCAAGGTGAAAACTTTATAAGTTCTCTAAATGAAGTCATTATTCAACCATGAGGAACAGTAAATCTTGGTAAAGAGATCAATTACAAGTAGCTCTGTATGTTCACACAGAATTGTATGTTTCCAGTAATGAACTCATATCACCATTAGAAAGGTTGGATATAAATCACTGAGATTTGATCAAATAAAATCCAAGGAACACATTATTATTATTATTAATTTGCTTTAGGTGTGCAAATAATGATTTCAATTTGTTCCAAGACACAATCATGAGTTTAAAGGAAGTTACTTTTTTGCTCATTTTTACCTTTAAATTTGGAGGCTTTTCTAGAAGCAGTAGACAATACAGTCCCATACAAATGGCACTATATTCTCTGACAAGTGAATCTAAATGTCTATCAATGTTTATTTTCATCAGGATGAAAGTACCCACCTTTCACAAAGAAGCCATCTAATATTTTAATCTAATTATTCTGTTTTATTCGATTATATGAAGATAAAACACTATGTGCTAAAGAAATATATTCAATCTGATGTTTCTGCAAGTTAATTTCCCCCACCAAGGTTAGTGAATCGCCTCCCATTGACTTTCAATAACCTATACTCAGGCAATCTCCTGCAGAAATCTTCTTAACTCACAAGCCTTGGATTCATGGAGTCAAGTCATGTCAAATCATTGAGGGCATTGTGATTGGAGCCGTATAGAATACTGCTTTCCTTCAAAAAATAAGCAATCTACTTTTTTCTTTTTCTTTCTTTTTTTACTTCAATCCAAAATATCTTTTTATAGGAAAGCTTAGAATATTTTCAGGGGATTGCATGATACAATAGCTTGGCAGTGAGAAAACAGCTTAGAGAACAGGACATAAGAGTGTGATATTTTTTATCTAGTGACCAATTGGGGAATTGATGGGGAACAGTACAGTGAGCTGATATCCATATAGTATGTTCACAATACTTTTTGTTGGATGTACAGTGTATAGCTAAGCACTGCTCTGCTTATATACATTTATAATATGGTCATACACTTATTTTTAAGCCTACTGGATTTGGGTTTAGCCACTGCATAAATATTGGGCAATACAAGCCATAGTTTATTCAAATTACTTATTAAAAAGGAAAATGAAAGTGATGAAATATTACATGTTCTAACAATGATCCACAAAACTTTTGTTATCTTCTTAAATATTTAAAGTAGCCTACTATGAGAATCTATACTGAATTTTTCTCGGTTATGTTAAAATCTTGTAAATTCAGATATATTAGTTATGTTAATGTATAAAATTCATCCCCCTCTCAAATTAGCATATTACAATGACTCAAGGTATGCTTCTGATGGAGCAATGGTCTTCTTATAGTCATCCTTGAAATGGATTTTTGCTGTAACCTATTTATCTTAAAAGTGAAAGAAAAACTAAAAACAAAACATTGCTTCTCAGCCACTATAATTTCATTTTTACAAGTCACATCATTCTCATTTTTTCTGTTTTTCTTTTGCAAATTATTGGGAATAATTGTTGGGCTTCAGTGATTGTGGCACACGGGCTCAGTAGTTTTGGCACACGGGCTCAGTAGTTGTGACTCACGGGCTGTAGAGCATAGGCTCAGTAGTTGTGGCACACGGGCTTAGTTGCCCGTGGGATCTTAGTGGGATCTTCCCGGACCAGGGCTCGGACCCGTTTCCCCTGCATTGGCAGGCAGATTCTTAACCATTGCACCACCAGGGAAGCCCAAATTTGGCATACATTTTTTAAAACTAAAAATACTATTTTTAGTTTTAGAGATCACTTTTAATAGATTTAAATGAATTAGAGACAGTACAATAGTATTTAACAATGTTGCAGAAAATTGTTGCATTAAACTGCATTCGGATTCATTGATTAGGACAAGACTCTCAGTGTGACTCTAACAAGGGTCTTAGGAAAAGGAAAGGAATAGAGGTTGTTCCTTTTTCTCATTTCACTTCAGTTCACCTTCCTTCAGGGGAAGATACTGACGCAGTTTTCAAAAATGAAGGTCCATGTCATATATTACATTAATGAAATAAACAACATTTAAAAGTGGACAGACTCTCCCATTATCAGAGTCACTGACAGGTATTGAAATATTGTAGTAAACGTCATTCACTTGGAGAAAAAGCATAATGTAAACCAGCCTGTGTTTGCCTTCAGCATTTGTTAGATCAAACTGGAATAATGTCTTAGAAAATTTAAAATCTTTTAATGCATAGAAATGACCACAGAGGAACTATTTTTCTTGCCATGAAAGCTAAGCTGTCTGTTGCCTTGAGGCAAAGAAAATAATGAATTTGGAAAGTGACATTCATATTTTAAATATTGCCAGACTTGGTGATTTGTTTTTTTTTATTTGCTATGTTCTAGTGTAACTTGGAAGAAACTGGAAATGAATACTGATTAGAAATTTAATCAAAGAGTAATGAAGGCTTTTTTGCTCTTTTTAAACCAATGTTATTACATTTTTTCCCAAAGTCCATGCCTCCTAACAAAAAAGTAATGAAATTAGGACTGCAATGCAAATTCACAAATGGCTATGGATTTGTAAATGTGCCTAAAATGTGCCAAGAGACTCTAATAAGATCACACTTCAAAATATATTTAGGTTGTAAAATAGTTTGCAACCCAGAAGATTAAATGGTGAGCAAAAGTCAGTGATGTAATTCTAAGACCCAATGATTGAATTCATAGTTTTCTGTCTCTTCAACCTTCCCACTCTCCCTAACATTCAGCCTAGCGGCAGGCAGACAACAGACTAGTCACAATAGTATGTGTATTGACTATGATGAGAATGTTTCAGATGTTATAAGAACCATATAAGATGCACACTGAACCAACCCTTGTGGTTCACGGCAGTTATCCTAGAGAAAATTACATTTACGTCAGAGCCGTAACTTCTAACCTTAAATTCTTCCCCAAGGAAACCAGTCATCATTTGACTCTTTCTAATGTATAATCACATTTATTAAAATGAAACTTTGGTGTGTCAGAGTCTCAATAAATGCTTGGCAATGACGACGTTTCTTTTCTTCCAACAAATTTCAACGTATTTTATGCTGCTTTAGAAAACATTGCTTTTGTCAACTTAACACATTTACATAGTTTTAAAATCATGAATTATCACCATATGTACAATGAAAACTCTACCCCAAATACAAATAGCACTCTGCAAAAGCAATCACCTTAAATATTTTAGCCATTTCTTCACTTACCTATAAATTCTCAACATTACTTTTATCCTGCTCTGTCTTGATTATTCAGCTTCAGACACTATTGCTTTTTCTCCACAGAAGTTGAAAATTCAACACTCTTTACAACCCTCAGTTGACCACGAACATTCACATGTAAACAAAACACACTCTCCCACACAAACACACATATTCACAAAAGCATTTTCTTCCCTTATTTCCTTGGTATGGTTATATCACAATGTTGTCACTATTTATATTACAATGACAGAGATAAACTCTATACTAAAATTGCATTATTCACTGTATTATCATTTGTTACTCAGGATAATTTATTAAATATTAAGATTTGATTATTTGTTAATGTATCCATTACTAGTTCTTCCCAAACCAACCATTATATAAAACCTCTTTCAATATTATCACATACTTCTGGTAATCTCTCCAATTTTCATTTGTGGCTTTCAGAGACCTATGCCCCCTGGACTTTTGCCTTGGTACCATCTGCTCCACCATCACCCGAGATATTCCTCCATCTTTCTCAAGTGTTGACTACCTCTTGATGTTATCTCTTGTTTGGAGCTCACTTTCCAGGAACTTTTTGAGAAAGAATGAATAAAACGTACTTATTTTGATAACTTACATGTCGAAATATGTCTTTACTGTATATTCACATTAGTTAAAATCTTTCTGAGTTTATCACTCAAAGTTGCCAAGTGTTTTTCCTCAAGATTCCAAAGGCAGATCTTGTGTCCTACAATCTAATGTAGTGGCTTCAAAGCCATTCTGATTTCTGACCACTAGTATGTGACTAGCTTTTTCTCTCTGGAAACTCTTCTGAAATAGCATGTTCTCTGGTTGTTTCTTTTCATAGCTTCCTGTCCCTGTTTACGGAGGTAGCATTTTCTCTTGTCTCTGAAGGATATTAATTTTACCTTGATTCTCCTGCTCCTTTCATGACTTGTTCCCTTTAAATTGCTTTTCTTTCTCTTTGTTTGTTTCAGGATCCTCTTTCGTGTTGAAGACTCTGTTTTAACAAAATATGAAGATCTCTGGCTCTTATTAGATATTTTAGAATAGAGAAAAGATGAGTAGATGTTCTGTATTTATGGGCAGGAAACAGAGACCTTGGACTTAAGAGTAAAATGATCTAGCGAGGACCAGTTAATTGCATTGTTAACCCCTGTAGTAAATGATGCCTCATTCACCTGTGCAGGCGTCAAAGGCAGTGGTAGGAAGAGCAGAAGCCTGGCTCCCAGAGTCCTGAGATTGGCGTACAGGACAGAGGTCGTAACTCTGGCCATTCTATGTGTAGACATTGTTATTCCCTTCCTGTTTTCAGTATAACTTCTAAACTCTATTCTCAACTGTGCTCAATATCCTGGAGCCCCTCTGTCAATTTCTGCATAGAATTATCCTTCTGTCTCCCTACTGTAAATACCAGGGGGAGGTAGGGGAGTGGGGTCTAACTGACCCTAAATGTGTTTAAGCACCAAATTCTCAGTCCCACTCCTAACTTCTGGAATCCCTGACCTTTCCAGATTTCTACAATATGAATTAACTTGCTTTTTGTCAATTTGTTAATCTTCAGGGACCTAGGGTTTAGTTTTCACTATTCTGATAAGTATCCATCAAGTGTTCATTTAACCAATTTTTTCTTTTTTTTTTTTTTTAGCATTTCTCTTCCGCTGTTGCCTTCCCTCCATTTCTCTTTGCCTCCATAAGGTTGGATTCTTTTTCAACTTTATTACTTTCATTTTTTCTGAAAATTTAGGAAAAAATCATGGAGATAAACACATGTACTCAATTGTTACCTATTTATGGAATCTTTAGGTTGAATACATACATGTTGCATATACACATACCTACATACATACATCTGCTGATGGATTTCCTCACATAAAATATTCCAATGTTGAGTCAGTCTTAAGTCATTACACCATTACCTATTACAAATCAACAATAGTATTGTCCTCACACCAATGCAACATTCATCTTGTGTTTCCCCAGGGTTTGACTCAAAGTAAGTATTTGTTGAATATAGATGCCTGACTGACTGATACACCACAAAGAAGTCTTGAGTCATTGAATTTAAAAAATTTTTTTGGAATATAGTTGATTTACAATGTTGTGTTCATTTCAGGTGTACAGCAAAGTGATTCAGTTATACATATACATACATATACTCTTTTTTAGATTCTTTCCTCATATAGGACGTTACAGAGTATTGAGTAGAGTTCCCTATGCTATACAGCAGGTCCTTATTAGTTACCTATTTTATATATAATAGCATGTATATGTCAATCCCAATCTCCCAATTTATCCCTCCTCACTTACCCCCTAGTAACCATAAGTTTGTTTTCTACATCTGTAACTCTACTTCTGTTTTGTAGATAAGTTCATTTGTACCCGTTTTTTAGATTCCACATATAAGCAATATCATATGATATTTCTCTGTCTGACTTACCTCAGTCAGTGTGACAATCTCTAGATCCATCCATATTGCTGCAAATGGCATTATTTCGTTCTTTTTTATGGCTGAGTAATATTCCATTTTATACAGAGTCATTGAATTTTGTAGTTTGTGTCCTTATAATTATTATGCTGTGATTTTTTTTCAGTAGAACAAGATTGCTATAAACCAATTCAGCAGAGTCTATTAGAAGACAGACATTCTCTTGATACTGCATGTATTTATTTTTTTAATTTTTAAAACTAACTAGACTTTATTTATAGCATATAGAATTGTACTCATTTACAAAAACTGAATGTTTATATTTGTTATAAAAGATCTTCATTTTAACAAAATATCAGCATTTAACTCTATGTAAACACACTGTTGATTCAGACCTTAAGATGAAGTTTATAAGGAAATTTAAAATTGAATTATCATATAATCCAGCAACTTCACTTCTGGGGATATACCCAAAAGAACTGAAAGGAGGTACTCGAACAGATATTTATATACTCATGTTTCTAGCCACACTGTTCACAATAGCCAAAATGTAGAAACAACCCAACACATTTATTTTAAAATTTAGTTTTAACTTATTATTGTACATACACCAAACATTGTTCCAGGCACTGTGGCACTGTGCTCTACTTTCAAGCTCAGATGACTAAGGCTTTATACGAACTGGAAAGTTTCATTGCTTTCAGCAGAGCTGGCACATAGTTTGTTTGAAACCCTGATTATGTAGAGAGACACTGCTGCACTCTCTAGACTTCCTGGTACATTGCGTATCAAGTCCTGTCTGACATTTCACCCTGTATACGGTGGACCTATTGCTGAGAACTGTGCTGACCAGGCTGCTATGAGTCTCATGACTTTTTGCCCAGTTTAAGACTAGATTCAGGCTTGCCATAATCTATCACGGTGACCTCACCTGAGTTGCTTTGCCAAGTCTGGACATCGCTTCATGCCTACCCAGTAATAAGGTAGCGTCCTCCAAATCTTTCCCATGTGAGTTCATATGCCTGCTCAAGACAGAAAGTGCTTCATCTAGAATAATGGTAAGCTTTTCCCTGCTGGGCTTTAGAGTCGACATATCACTTCATTTCTTTCATACCCGGCTTTGTGTATCCTGCACACATGCCTTAAACAGCTGTAGTCATCTTTAGTCAGATTTTGTTTACTTAAATCCTTGATTAGATTTCTGTGGATTACAGTGATATACAGAGGGCAAAACTTTGTCTTTCTAGCAAAGCAACTACTATTTTTTGCAAGAAATTCTAAACTTTGGTATGAAAAATCAAATTTATATGAGGTATTTCTTTTCCTTTTAACTTTAAATTTTAATTTTTCCTGAAGAAATAGCATCAGCTCTCAATATATTCTGAAAGGCAATACAAAGGTAAAGTAAATGGAATTTGGAGTCAGCCTGAATATAACAGAATCCTAATTCTTCCTCTAACTGATGCTGTAACATTATTCAGGTTATTCCATATTCCATGAGCTTCTGCTTTCCCACCTGGCAAATAGAGATAATCATAGTAACTATCCCTTAGGGATTTTCAAAGTATTACATATATTAATATATATAAAGCATGTATAAGACGTCCAACACATATTACACATTATAGAAGTATTTGTTGTCTTTATTTTTCAGGGTCCCTGCATTTGGAATGAGAGCAATTTTTATTAATATCTAGAAATTTTAATTGAATATCTAAAACATATCATTTACCAATGGAAGGAACCAACCTGTATAAAGTCAAAGTTCATTTAACTACATCTCTGACAAATGAATTTCTATCCAGCTCTTCAAATATGGCACAGGAATTCCATTTTATCCAACTCCTGATAAATTATGGTACAGTTTGATTTGTTGGAAAATTCTCTTATGCTGACATAAATGTGTTTCACTGTAATTTCCCCTCAATAACTGCTATCAACATTTAATTATAGATAGAGGGAGAAAGTACATACATTACCTCCCATCCATGAGTGTCTCAAGCCCAAAAGAGTAGCTGTCTTTTGACACACTGGATGCACCGTATCCTTAAATTAGCAGGATTTGGTTCCTCTAGTTGGCAATAGAAAATTTTTCATCAATATAATGATATTTATCCTTTAACCAGCATGCTTCATATATTTTTCTAGACCAACCAGAAAAGTGTTCAGAGTATCATCCAATGCATGTTTCACCATTTTAATTCACAGGAAGCTGTGGTCAAAGGTCCTGTTGAAACGAAAATATCAGCCTTATTTTCAGCCTCCCATAATCTATCAGGCCAATGAGGCCATCGAAGAAGTGATCAATAACAGACATAGCTGTATTTAAAATCAAGTTCTGAATCAGTAAACGTATGGGCCACTTAAAGTAGAGGAATGTCTCAAGCAAAATCATCACACATTGTGATCACACAGGTAAAAATTCCTTTGGAAATCAAGAACAGATTGTGAGGGAAGGCGAGAAACAATGGTCCTATGAGAATTTACCCAAACCAGGTCCTTTATTACCTCAAAGAACCCATCTCATTTTATGTCTGATTAGGTCAATGTAAATTATGTTGCTATGAATTAACTGCAAAGAAAATCATTACTAAAGGAGACTAAAGACTTTCCTATTACCAGAACAGAATGCTTCAACTGAAGGGTATCTTAACACCATGCTTCTGAGAGCAAAGCTAATTTCCTTTGATTTACCCAATGACTCCTGCGCCACTGATAATATTGTGGGTTTTTTGTTTTATATATTATTGTTGCTCGAGACTTTCTTTTCTTAGATAAAGATGATTTAAAGGGCCCCAAAAGGCTTAAAGTGGAAAGTCAAGTCACATTTCATTTTGTTTTATAATTAGGCATTCAAAAACCAAACAGTTCTAATTAAAATTGAGGAAATAAATGCAAAAATTGTCAAACTCATCATTGCAACTATCGTTTACTTATTTCATTGTCTAAATTAGTTCCATTAAAACTTGGTCATCTCAGGGGATTATAAATAAACACTAAGTTATATGTTTATGTTTTACAAGGTCATAGCTCTGGCTCCATCTCAAAACATTTGGACATCATCCATTTACCAATTTGCAAACTGCTGTATAGTAATTCAGTAGGCATTTGAGTTTTTTTTAAGAGTTTTTAACTTTAAAACTCTAACCATGGGCTTCCCTGGTGGCGCAGTGGTTGAGAGCCTGCCTGCCAATGCAGGGGACACGGGTTCGTGCCCCGGACAGGGAGGATCCCACATGCCGCGGAGAGGCTCGGCCCGCGAGCCATGGCCTCTGAGCCTGCGTGTCCGGAGCCTGTGCTCCGCAACGGGAGAGGCCACAACTGTGAGAGGCCCACGTACCACAAAAAAAAAAAAAAAAAAAAAAAAAAAAACCTCTAACCATGGCTAATTTGAGTGCACGCATCTAACTGTGAAAACAACTCCAATAAAGATGTAAAAAAAAAAAAAAAAAAAAAGTCACATAAATTTCTACCAGGCAAGGAATGTATGGGTTACTCCAATTTTTATATCACCATCAGTATTTCATATCATTCATTAATATTCACTAATCTGGTGAAGAGATGATTTAATTTGCAATTCTGGATCAACACTGAAGTTAACATTTTCGATAAACATATGGGAAAATGCACATAACCTCTATCTCCTACCATATACAAAAAATCAATCCCAGAGGAATATAGATCAGAATGTAGAGGTGTAATAATAAACCTTCTATTAGACAATGTAAGGAAACATTTTCATGGCCTTGGGCTAGGCAAAGCGTTCTTTAAAAGGAAACAATTGAATTAATGGTAAAGAAATTATTGATTGATTACTAAGCTAAAATTAAGAATTCATGTTGATCAAAAAAATTAAAAACTGAAAATGCAAGCCACAAAATGGAAGGAGATATTTGCAGCAAATTTAGCTGACAGAAGACTTTTATTTGGACTATATAAAGAATTAGTCTAAAATAATAAGGAAAAGGCAGATGCCTTGATAGAAAAGAAAGGACATGAAAATCAAATAGAGATTTCTTTTGCAAGCTATCCAAATGCCTAATAAATATATGAAAATGCTAAACTTCATTAGTCAGTCATCAGGGAAATGCAAATTAATACAATGGTGAGCTACTCCTATAAGTTCACCAGAAAGGCTAAATTAAAAAGAACAATGCAAGATATTCCTGAGATGTGGGACAGTCAGAAACCTTATGCATTGCTACTGAGAGTAGATATTTACAAAACCACTTTAGAAGACTATGCAGTTATCCAATTAATTTAAACATACACATCTGTGATCCAGCAATTCACTCTTAGATTTATGCAAAATAGAAGTGTTTATGTAAAAAACAACAAATGATATAGTATATATGTATTATATAATATATATATATATATATATTCATTTTACATTATTTTCATAGTACTTTATATTATTTTTAATAGCCCAAAGTAGCAAACAATACAAATGTCCATCAACACTAATGTGAATAAATGAATGGGATTATTAATAAAATACTACAGCCATGCACAAGAAAATAGACTTCAAAAACATAAATTGGAGCAAAAACAGGCACAAAAAATGCATATTTTATTATTTGAATTATATAAATTTCAAAAATAGATATATTATGGTGGGTTAAAAGTCAGAGCAATGTTTACTTTGGGGAATAAGTAAAAAGCTCATAAGTTAACGGGGGCATGAGATTTGATTTTAAGTTTCTGGGAATATTCTATTTCTTGACCTGGTGGTATTTACATGGTTATGCTCTGTGTGTAAAAGTGTATTTAACTGTATACTCATGATTCATGCACTTTTTCTTTATGTAAATTATATTTCAATGATATATTTGAAAATTACAAATGCTGTCTAGGTAGATGGTTTTAAGAATATATCTTAAATTTTCAGAGAGCAATTGTATGTAAGTCCAATTTTTTTTTAAAGACAATTTTTTCTAGCCTCTTAAATTGTTTTGTGTCCTGGAACATGAGAAATATCAGTTTTACATTTTATAGACAGTTCATTAGAAATTACTATGTGCACTATAAGTGAATGAGAAGTGTAGAACATCATTGTATTTGTGAAATACCACCTGGTGGCTAGCCCTATAGGCATCTCACATGACACAATCATATTTTATATTTTGGGAAGGATACAGAAGAGCTCAAATAGATAACAGAAATGGTTTCCCAATGAATACCTGACTGACTGAATCCATTAATCTGTCCCAGAATGTGGTTTTGAATATCACATTAAGTTGTAAGTTATTACTCCTATAAAACTATTTATAAGTTGCTAGAACACCAAAACTACTGGTGAGTAACAGATCAGGATGTAATAATTTACTTACAAATTTAAAAAATATTTTCTGTGCTATCATGCCTGCTGATACAGCATCTTCCATCTTAGCAAATTGTTTGGTAAAACATCTTCTAAGGATCTGAAATAAATTCTAAATATCATTGAAAAAAACGGCAAAATAGAATTGAGCCAGGAAATTGCCCTTCAAAAAGAAAGATCAGGGGGCTTCCCTGGTGGCGCAGTGGTTGCGAGTCCGCCTGCCGATGCAGGGGACACGGGTTCATGCCCCGGTCCGGGAAAATCCCACATGCCGCGGAGCGGCTGGGCCCGTGAGCCATGGCCGCTGAGCCTGCGCGTCCGGAGCCTGTGCTCCGCAACGGGAGAGGCCACAACAATGAGAGGTCACCGTACCGCAAAAAAAAAAAAAAAAAAAAAAAAGAAAGATCAGATTTAACGTTAGGATACTTAAAGTTCTTGTTAAATGTTAAAGCAGTCATTGTCATATAACTCTGGATGCAATATGAAATGTAGGTAATAATTACCTGGTCACTGAATAATGCCATAGGCCTTGTATGAGTAGCAGCAGGAAAGCAAGGGGATGGGCCTGAGGTCAGTGTGTCACTTACCAGCTGTGTTGCCTTGAGACCATTTAGCCTATCAAAAAAAAAAAAAAGGAATAATATTGAACTCTAAGGTGTTTGATAAACATGCTTTAGAATTGTTCCTTTCTTTCTCTATGGCACTGTCACAAACAGGTAAAAATCTACGTGGCTTGATTAAAGATGTCTAATAAATGTTTTTGAAATGTTCCTACATTTTTATTAACTAATAGTTTAAAATATGGTTATGTGTTTGATCCTTGAGTTATAATCAGAAATGCTCTTTTTTATCTCTGGTTACTCCAATGACATGTATTATTCTGTGCAAATAATACATGTTCCACACAAATGACACATTTTATTTTATTTTTTTACTTCCCCAATTTTCTTATTATTACTTTGGTTTAAGGGTATGTTGTCCAAATATATCTCCCTGCATAAATGATCATTTTTATGATCCAATTATTGTTCCCAAATATGATAACTGGTTTCAAATTTATTCATCCATAGAGACTTATTTTTACTACAAGTACATTAATCAGTATAATGAATGCAGGTGAGCAAAACTGTAAATATGCTAAAGAAAATGCGAGGAAAATGCATAATTAATTATCTTATTATACAGTTTTAACTATTTTATCTTTTTTATGTATTAACGAAGAATAACAATGAATGGAAAACCTCCTGGAAGGAAATATGAATTTCACTATATTTATTCCTTCAGTAAAACATGTGTAGTGAATACCTACTTTGTGCCAGTAACGGTAATCTATTAAGTAGGAATGTAAAAGGAACTAAAGATAAGAATCTCTGTTTTAACAGAACTTAACATTTGTGTGAAGGAGAGAGAGGATAAATGAGTAACCAAATGAATCCATGTTCAGAGAGTGATAAATGTCATCAAGAAAATGAAACTGATGTGAATGACTGAAGATGGTGATACCAAGCAGGACCCTCTGGGGCTCCTGAGCACAGATTTAAAATTATTTTGTACTTAATTTATACAACTTTTGTTATATTTATATTTAAGCATTTAATAATTTTAAGGCTACTGAAAGTGATATATTTTATGATTTTATTTTTAATTGCCTGTTGCTTATATAGAGAAATACAATTGATTTTGTGTATATTGCTCTTATATTCCACAACACTGCTAAACTCATTTTTAAGATCTAGTAGGATTTTTGTACTTTCTATAGGATTTTCTATATAAATGACTATGTTACTTGCAAAAAAAGACAGATTTACTTCTTACTTTCAAATTTAGACGTATTTTATTGAACTTACATATATACTGTATTTTATGGTAAATTATGTTGGTTTTTCAAATGTTAAACTGATTTTGAACTACTGTGATAAACCTCGAAGGACCATATATTAAGCTTTTGATATATTTTTACTATGATTTGCTAAGATTTTGCTTTACAATTACATCTATGAACATGAAAAAAAAAAGAAGAAGAAGGAAACTGTTTTCAATACTGAGGTCAGAAAATGACATTTAATGTGACCTCACTTTTACTTAACCAGAGCAATTCCAGGGGAAACGAGGGGTGGAAATCCAATTGGGGTGAATTGACCAGAGAACAGGTGGTGAGGAATAGAGTCAATATGTATAGAGTATACTTCCTAAATTGCTCACTGTGAGGGGACTTCCCTGGTGGTCCAGTGGTTAAGACTCCAAGCTTCCACTGCAGGGGGCGCAGGACCCTGTGTATCATGTGGTGTGGCCAAAATCAATCAATCAATCAAAAAATAAAATGCTCACTGTGAAAGGGAGGAAAAAAATAGGGTGAGAAACATGAGCAAAGGTAGATTCAAGGTATTTATAACTGCCTTTTTGTTTCATCTTTTTTAAGGAGAGATATTCCTTTTGTTTTCTTGATAATGAAAATGATCTAGTACAATAGGAGATATTTAGAATTCTGATTGGAGATATTTCAGGAATGAATTCTCTAAGGGGCCTAGAGGGTATGAGAATTAGAGAAAAATTGGAGAAGTTGTACAAAACTTTGACAGGAACAGGAAATACAATTTTCCTTGTAAGAGGCTTGAAGGCAGGAAATACTAGAGGCTGATAGTGTGGTATTGCAGATATGAAGTATTTTAGGCGTCTTGCTTAGATGAATTTTTAAAAATGAATTATGAGGTAAATCTCAGAGGAGAAGCAGAGAATTGAATTATTCCAAGTTTATAAAGAGGAAAGAACTATTCTCATTAGGTAGGAACAAAAATTTCCTAGAAAAATGTAGAAGGACTAAAAGTGACATGTTTTATTTATTTATTTGATTTTTTAATACCCCAACCGTATTCGAAGTATTTAACAATAAGCATTCAGGATTTCTGGAATTCTTAGAAATCAAAGGAATACTTCAGCATATAAAATAATGACTAACCTAAGATTTTGAAGTGAATTTACTTCTTTTTAAATATAGATATAAAGACTTAGACTGAGTTTGTCTAACAGCGATACTTAAAATGAGACATTTAAAATTTCTTCTAAAATTAATTAGAGACGTTTTAATTCAGCAATTTTCTCCCCTATGAAAGGAACAATGTGATTTTGTCTCTTTCTGGGTTAGTTTCATGCCTGAGATTGTTGAACTATTCCTTTAGCCCTACTGCATCTGCCTCCACGACAGGCATGTGCTCCCAGAGATTTTATCTATTTTAATCTAATATTTTGTCTTTTGCATGTACTTTAATTTTGAAAATATATAAATAGGTCTAATACTAAACTTTCCTCTTTCTTGCTTTTCAATACCTCCTACTCTGTTTTTCTAATACAAATCTGCCTAATCTGTGTTCTAAGCTTTGCACATAATGATGTTAATCACATAATGATTTTAATCACAGTGAATTGGAAATAAGTTCAATGAACTAGGAGTAAATGATAAAGTAAATCATGGAGGAATGCAATCTCTTGTAGTCATTGAAATAAAACAGTATTTTTGAAGAGCTCCAAAAACCGGAGATTTTTGTTACAATGCTAGATGAAAAAGCATGACACAAATTACATTGAAGTACTGTTTAATATTTCCTATTTTGCTCCAAAAAACTTAAGCTAGCTTACCAAATCTCATATTATTGAACACAGCAAAAATATATTAAACTTGGGAAATGATTAAAAAGGAAAAATTATTAGGGAAAATAAAGTGAAACATTAGCCAATTTTACTTCCAAAAATCTGTCAAAAGATGTTATATACATTTGCTGTATTTGGACACATAATTTACCCTAAGCATCCTCAAAAACAGGTATGCCTAATAAAAACCAAGTTCAGTTACCTAATTTAGAGCATCTGCTAGAGAAAGCAAACCAGCTGCTGCAGGGAAAGCCAGCTGAACTTGACACGTCACCTGCTAGACATTTCTGTGCTGTCTCAGACTCTTTTATCACTTGTCGTGCAAATTTAGTTCTCTTCAGTAGGAAGGGAGATGAAACGGAAGAGAAAAGTGTAACCAGCTTTCTGAAAAACACTATTGTCATAAATATACAACTGAAAAGAGACGAATTATTCTCTGGTTCATCAAGAGACAGTCCCAAAGATCTCGACTCATTTATTTGTATTCAAATGAAAATTACTTCTGCTGCTGCTGCTGGTGATGATGGTGATTAACTACTGTCTCCACAATATTGTTTAAACAGAAAGTACAAGCCACTGATATGTTGACCTACAATCATACTCTCACTAAATGAACTATAGTGACCTTGACATGGGAAGGATGCAGGTACAGCCCACAATTCCATGACCCCAAACCCTTGGGACCAGACATATATATTTTTTTAATTTTGGTAAGTAATACAACATATAAATTACGTGCTATGTTACACTTCATAAACAAACCTATTAATATTTCTGCAAGGAAACAAGTGGATAGTCTCACTTGGTTGGTTGAAAAAAGACTACAAATAACATAATAGCGTCACAGTTTAAAGCATGATTTGCTACCAAATAAATTTAAAAATTCTACAAACAAACTTAGTTTTTGCCATTTTTACTTTTTATTTAGGAACAGTAGGTATGGGGTCTTGACCTGAGCGTTCTGTGTAGGGTTGTTGTGAAAGTTAAGTGTGGGGTTTTAAGTCATTTGATTGACACTTGCTATGTGCTCATATACATTACGTATTTTGTCTGAGTTTCTGGCAGGCCCCAGGTCCCACCCAGCTTGCTATTTTTATTGCAAACAGGGAATGTAGAATATATATACATGTACATGCAGCTGTTTTTCTATCTATTATTCATCTATCAGCTATCTACATACATACATAAAATATAAACATTTGATAGAATCTATTCTTTCTCTCTCTCTCTCTGTCTTTCTGCGTGTTTTAGATACCTTTAGAAACTCTACTTCAGAAATAACTGTTGATACTCTATTTGCGACACATTAGATTTCCCAACTCCCTATGATAGCATTTATTTCTTACTATTTTAACTTATTCACAAGATTTCCAACTGATCTGCACTAAAAACATAACTATAACTCTAAACAGTCACCATTATCAACCTCAAATAGTGCTCCTCATATTTTTATTAAAACTGATTTGACCTGATTAATTATACACATCAACTGAAGATTTATACACAGTTGAAGATCCACTGATAATGCTGAGTTTTTGTTGTGCTCCCCTGTCTGTGGTGAGAAATCTAATTGCATGTGTTTCTGCCTTGCTTAAGTCATTATTATTCTTGATAAATCCACAACAGTATGTACCAAGGTATATTTGCCAAGGAATAATGAGTCTTCTTTCACTATAATAGAACCCACTCCATTAAGGAAAATGCGCATTAGTAATGTGTTTTTTTGTGCCTTGAGTGAGGACTACATTATGAATCATTATTTCATTTTAGAGCAGATGATGTATGAAAAAATTCCAGGAAAACTTCAAGCCATCATCATTTGGGCTAATCCAAGTGATTCTAAAAAAGCATGTTAACATCACAATTTTACATGTAATGGACCAAGAAGAGAGAAATCTTGTTTCTCATTTGCAAGCCTGCTGTGATCAGCCCCCTACAGTCCCAGGAACTGAGGAAAATTGGCCAGAAATATCCTTTGGAAGGGGGTGAAGTGAAGTTTGCTGTCACGAAGGACATTGCCTCATACAGGGCAATTATTATGAATGGCACTTGCAAAAATGAGCTCTGGTGCCACTAGCATAGATGGAGCTTTAGACCGACTAGATAATTTGTTTAGTGCACTTACTCTTACATAGTTTTAGAAAACAAACATATCTGAAAAATCATATGAATACAGCTGTCTCTAAATGTCATTGAAATCATTTTTAAATGATTTTATAAGTAATGCTAATTTTTTTTTCTGTTTTCGAAAACATTGCAATGTTGAGTAAATTGCGATTTACTCACCTGAGCTTCACACAACCCTAGGAAGTAAGCACAATGTATATCACTGTATTACTGTGGAGGAAAGAGAGTGTGGACAAATGAAATACCTTGCTTAATATCTCAAGCCAGGATTAAAATTCTAAAGGTCATGATTATAACTACTAAGCAATAGGTATACTTGTTCATCTCGAAAAAAAGAATCAGATTTAAAAGTATGGAGCAGACCTTAAGCTAGAGACACTTTTTGATATTAAGGCAAAAGTCTGGGATTGTGGAATGGAGATCAAATCAGAGTTTTAAAATAAATCAGTAAATCAAGTCATTACCTTTTTTAATCTTAATATTACACATATTACCTGATTTTTTTACTTCTTTTTATGTTTTCTACTCTTCCCAAAACCAATTTGGGCAAAAGAAATAGTGGAATAAGATAGACAGGAATAAGTAAGGGTTATGCTAAATTATAACACTACCTGAGTCAGCTTCCACTTCCAGCCCATATGGATGAACAGAGAACAGGTTTAACTAGTTGATAGTGCTAGAAAGTGAATAAGTAGTTGCCTGAGGGGAGAAAGGGCACAGGAAGGGGAGAAATAAATTTCAAAAGGGTATGAGGAAGCTCTTGGAGGTGATGATGTATTCAGACTCTTGATTGTGCTGATACTTTCACAGATGTAAAAGGGAAGAACTTAAGGCATAACTTTGAGAGTTATCTTCATATAACTGGCATTTGACATATTGAAAGTGGATGGGATAACCAAGAAGCTGTGAGTTTTGGAATTTTCATCTCCCTGGATATTGAAATCACTAAGAGTTATAGAAGCAGAAATTATGAGAATTAGACATCTAATCAAGAATTATAGTCATAGAATGAGAAGCCAGCTTGGGTATCTGAAAACGTCTGCAATATGAAGAGATACAGGATGGTTTACTCTGATGACAGAAGATGCAGACCTGAATGTTTTAAGGAAGAATAGAATAAGGAGGTTCTAGAAGTAGCATTGGGGAGCGAAGCACAGAGATTCAGAAACTAACAATTTAAAATCAATGAAGTGCACAGAAAAGGCACAGGTATATGAGCAGAGAAGTGCAGCGGGTACTGCAGAGTCATTGGATTTTACTGCATTTTTGCAGAAAGTTTTGTAGATTAAGATAGTTGAAGATTGTATTTGAGTAGCTTGGCTGTAAATTGTATTCCTTTAGACTCTATGTACCTGAAATTTACTCTCAGATTATGTCTGTTTTTCTTATTTTGAGGAAATAAAATTTTAACCCTACAGTTATGAAAAATCATTTTTCCAATATAAAAAGTTAACAGAACCCCGGGCAATAGTTAGTGTGTTGATTACTAATAGCCACAGAGAATTTAGATTACATTAGAGTTAACATCTGCATCAATCAAAGTTTGGTTAGCCAGAAGCAATAATATCTACTACTATACTGAAAAGTACTGGTTTCTGGTTCACTACTGTATTGTAAAGAGAGTAAATAAAGAACAAGAGAAGACATCACATTTTAATCCCACTAAGCCAAGTTGACAGTTTTATTGATTAAAGATCAAGAATTACCTATTTAGTAATATTTTCTAAATGACTATGTATTTTAGTCATTTAGTCTACAGAGCACAAATGCAAATGAAACCAAAGTATTAGTTGAACTAGAAAAATGAAAGTGAGCTCCACAGATAGCACATGAAAAAAATGTGAAAATAATTCATTCCAATGACTGATTCCTAATATTTGAAACTTCCACCAATAACTAGCCCAAAATGCACACATAGAAATATATGTGTTACTTTTATACATAATTAGCAACACCATAACATTATATAGACAAAGGATGAATATTTGTCTTATTACATAAGTGTCACACTATTGAATGAATGCTAGTATGATAACAGTTTCCACCTTAGGGCTCTTGTAGCTGGGATGTTATTCGCCAGTCTCTGGGCATGATGGGTTTCTTCTTGTCTTTCACCCTAGTTGTATGTCTATTACCTTAGTACAAATACTACTTATGTGAGTTACAGAGATTATTCAAACCATATAATAAATTCCATCATCAAATACCAGGATTCAAATTGATTCTTAAATTATAAGCATTGAAGGGATTTTCTTTGTCTTCTGTATAATTTTCCTTTCTGTCACAAAGTGCAGCAATACCAATATTTAGAGGCCTCCCCTGGATCTAATGGTTAGCTGTAGATGGTCTACTTCGTGGATCATTTTGGCAGTATCTTAATTCCATTCAGATTTTCCTCTCCAACCTAGCACCATTTTGAACTTCCTCTGACATTCCTTTAATTGTTTTTTGTCAAAGAATTTGCTGACAAGTTCTGAAATAAATTTTTATTATCCTGAGAAAAAGTTGATTACAAACGTAAGCCACTGCCATAAATAAACCAAACATTTTACCAGCTCAAGTTTCAATAAAATGTCTATTTTCTTATTCTCCTTTTAATTTGTTTCATGATTGCTAATGCTTAATCTAAACAAATCAATTTAGAGAATGTTCCAATAATGTTACCCGCTGATCTTAACTCTAAAATAAGCCAGAAATACAATGTTTCTGGTATGGAAGTATGAGATAGGAAAATACATTAAAATATTCCTTTGACTTAATGAGGATTTTTATGTGGAACTACATGTTGTTGATTGTTGTTTATTAAGTGTTAATGCAGAAATAACTTATATTTCTTTAAATTCAGGTGAATGCGGTAGAAAAAGGTGATATTTTATTTGCTTCGCTTCTGAGAATGCTTTACATGTGAATTTAGTGTATTTAGATAATTTCTAAGTTAAAGAGCCAATGAACGTGCTACTTCCAAGTAAAACTACAAAGATCACTTTGGATGGGTAATTTTAAGTATTCACTTTGCTTCAAAAATTGCGAGTAATAACTTAAAAATCAGACTCTCAAAACATAGGATGTCACAGGCAGGCGGCATTCCACATTCAGTGTTGTGTAGAAAAAGAAATGCTAGCCTGACAGAAAGGAAATGCTATGAGGTCACTATAAGAAAGAAAGAAAAATAAGGATGCATTGTTTAAAAGAATGAAAAAGTTACAAAAGTTCAATGTTTCATATATTTAGAAATCATATTCCAAAACCTATTTTTATTTTGGTATTTTTATTGCAGTCTTCCATTGCAAATAGGTAGATCATTAGAAGAATATAAAGCTAGGTCAGAATGAAAGATGGATTATGTTTATAGATTCAATTTTGAGCTGAGCTACATAGTATTGAAGATGAAAGAATAATGATTACTAATTTCAGCATATCACTTTAGAGTTAAGAGACCTTCTTAAGCGGTCTTATTTGACATTCAAAATGACCTTGTCTGATGGTCATTGATTTCATCCTCCTTTTACTAATGAAAAATTTGGAAGAAATATTGAGTAAATCATCTGAAATCATGCAGCCAATGATTACTAGAGTTTGGACTTGATACCAGGTCTCCTGAATTTGGACCCAAGGACTGTCATATATGCAGTGGAGAGAACGACCACTAGAGATATGAAAGTCTAAATAAATACCACTGCAGTTTTCAATGTTATGTATTCAAATTATGAGTGAAGTCTAGATTTTGTTGTTGTTCTTGCTTGGTGTTTTTTGTTTGTTTGTTTCTTGTCTATTCCAGTGGCAGGATCTCTTGCAATATATATAGTTTGGCCGCCATGATTCTTGTAGCATTCAGAAGGCAGCCTTACTGTTACTAATAATTTCACTGTAATTATACAAATTACAATTTCTCTGTGTTTACACTCTGATTTGAAAACAATTAGGAGGCAGTTAAATGATGTTTCGGTACCTGTAAAATTTAAGGGCCACTCTTTCGGGTTCTGCACCCAATTTTACCATGGGGAGGGGAGCTTCCCCCATACCACCAAGCAATTCTCCAGACACTAGCTGGGCATTCTACAATTCAATTCAGTTCAACTCAATTCATACACCATTTACCTGATCTACCCAGAGACAGCATCAGATTCCATAAGTTAAGAGGTCAGCCCTACCAGACTGCCCCACCCCACATACCTGAGACACCAGGCACAAGCCCAGGTGTCACCTGTGCTTCTGACTGACTGACTGTAGATCAGAGTTTCCCACAACCTCCTCCTTGGGTTCTATTATTTGCTAGAGTGGTTCACAGAACTCAGGAAACACATTTATTCACCAGATTACCAGTTTTTTAATAAAAAGATATAACTCAGGAACTGCCAGATATGTAGGGCAAGGCATGGGGAAAGGGTGGGAGCTTCCCTTCGCTCTGAGAGCACCATTCTCCCCAAACCTTCACACGTTCACCAGCCCAGAAGCTCTCCCACACCCAGTCCTTCTGGATGTTCGTGGAGGCTTCATGACTTAGGCAAGATTGAATAACTCATTGGCCATTGGTGACTTCAATTTCTAGCCCCTCTCCCTTCTCTAGATGTCCTGGGGTGGGACTGAATGCTCCAACCCTCTAACCACAATGTTGGTTCTCCTGACAACCAGCCCCCATCCTTAGGTGCTTCCAAATGTCACCCAGTTGTGTTAACATAAACCCAGTTGTGGCACAAAAGAGCTTGTTATGAATAACAAGACGCTTTATGGCTCTGAAGAGTTTTTTAGGAATTGAGGACAAAAGACTAAATATTATCACAAAAATGCTACCATTGTTCTTATTTATCAAGAAATTCCTCTTACGATGAGCAAATGAGCGCGAGCGAGGGCATGAAATTTAAATTCCACTCAGGGGAGGAAGTGCTGTGCTTCGAGCCTGACCCCACCAAGGCGCGAGTGCTGTACGATGCCAAGATTGTCGATGTTATTGTTGGGAAAGACGAAAAAGGCAGAAAGATCCCAGAATATCTGATCCATTTTAATGGTTGGAACAGAAGCTGGGATAGATGGGCAGCTGAAGATCATGTCCTTCGTGACACCGATGAAAATCGGAGATTACAGCGTAAATTGGCAAGGAAAGCTGTAGCTCGCCTGAGAAGCACAGGAAGAAAGAAGAAGCGCTGCAGGTTGCCTGGTGTGGATTCTGTCTTAAAAAGCCTCCCTGCTGAAGAAAAAGATGAAAATGTTGAAAACTCAATAAGCAGTTCTTCTGATGACAGTAGTGAAGAAAAGGATGAAGAAATAAGTGAAGAAAGTGATATTGAAGAAAAGACTGAAGTGAAGGAGGAACCAGAGCTGCATGCAAAAAAGGAAATGGAAGAAAGAACAATAACTATAGAAATCCCTGAAGTTCTGAAGAAGAAGCTTGAGGACGATTGTTACTATATCAACAGGAGGAAACGGTTAGTGAAACTTCCGTGCCAGACCAACATCATAACTATTTTGGAATCATACGTGAAGCATTTTGCTATCAATGCAGCCTTTTCAGCCAATGAGAGGCCTCGTCACCATCACGCTATGCCACATGCCAACATGAATGTGCATTATATCCCAGCAGAAAAGAACGTTGACCTTTGTAAGGAGATGGTGGATGGATTAAGAATAACCTTTGATTACACTCTCCCATTGGTTTTGCTCTATCCATATGAACAAGTTCAGTATAAAAAGGTGACTTCGTCCAAATTTTTTCTTCCGATTAAGGAAAGTACCACAAACACTAATAGGAACCCAGAGGAGCTCTCTCCAAGCCCACCTTTGTTGAATACATCCACACCACAGTCCACAGAGAGTCAGCCCACCACAGGCGAGCCAGCCACCCCCAAAAGGCGCAAAGCCGAGCCGGAAGCCTTGCAGTCTCTGCGGCGGTCCACACGCCACTCGGCCAATTGCGACCGGCTGTCGGAGAGCAGCGCCTCGCCCCAGCCCAAGCGCCGGCAGCAGGACGCGTCTGCCAGCATGCCCAAGCTGTTCCTGCACCTGGAAAAGAAGACACCCGTTCATAGCAGATCATCCTCACCCGTTCCTCTGACCCCTAGCAAGGAAGGGAGTGCGGTGTTTGCTGGCTTTGAAGGCAGAAGAACTAATGAAATAAATGAGGTCCTCTCCTGGAAACCTGTACCCGACAGTTACCCCCCAGGTGACCAGCCACCTCCACCCTCTTACATTTATGGGGCGCAACACTTGCTGCGATTGTTCGTGAAACTTCCAGAAATCCTTGGAAAGATGTCCTTTTCTGAGAAGAATCTGAAGGCTTTACTGAAGCACTTTGATCTCTTTCTGAGGTTTTTAGCAGAATACCATGATGACTTTTTCCCAGAGTCTGCCTATGTTGCTGCCTGTGAGGCGCACTACAGCACGAAGAACCCCAGGGCGATTTATTAAGGTTTTGATGGTTCTGGAAGAACAGCTTCTCTATCTAGCTTTGCACTCTCGGTTCCCGATAAAGAACTAGGGAGTTGGTGGGCCTTCCTTAGAGCGAATGCGACACCCGCCTTGGGGGGGTGTGGCAGAGGCGGGCCCATTTGTTTGAGTTGCTTACCTACCGTAGTTATTTCTGTTAAGGATTACTTCCTAGGTACCTGAACGGCCTCCAACATGTGACCCTTGCCACGGTACATGTCATCTGTGACGGCGGGAAAAGAGCAGCTGTGTTCACAGTGAAATGTTCACGAAAGTGTGCGTAGGTTGGGCTGTTTCAGTAGACGGAGTTACTTTTTAGCAATAACCACATTTTTAAACTATTTGTTAGCATTAAACAAAATTGTTTTGCAAACCGTTTTCATTCTTGTGATGAGGCTGAGCAACAAAACATTAGTTTTACTTGGAAACCGAAAAGTAGTCCCAGAATATTTTAGAGGGGGTTGATATTGATGGCAAAAAGAAAATTTGCAGCTATACATTTGCTTGTTACAGTTCCTTTTCTATAAAACCTTATTTTTGGTGATCTAAATAAAGCATTGCCTGAAAAAAAAAAAAAGAAATTCCTCTTGTCCCATTATCTCTACGTGGCATGACAAACATTTGTTTACCAAGCATTGGTTCTTCCCATCTCCCTATAAATTGTCTTCCTCCCCTTTGGAATCCCAGACCCCTACCTCTTCTCCTTAGCTCAGCATGGCACACAAGCCTTAACTGCCTGTCTTGAATCCTCTCAATTCTATGTGAGGCTCCATATACACAAAATTTCATTTTTTTCTCCTGTTAATGTCTTATGTCAACTTAATTAGTAGACCAGGCAAAAGAACCTACAAGAATAGAGGAAAAATGTTTCCTCTTCAACAGTACTAATATCAATTTTTTAGTTATGGACATTGTACTATAGTTTTATAAGTGGTTATCACTAGCCGAAGTTTGGTAAATGTTACAATGTAATCGATGTAGTACTTTTGGAACTTGCCATAATTACATAATTATTTCAAAATACAAAATTGAAAAAAAATTCTCAAATGTAAAACAATGTTTCTTCTTATGAGGTAGCCTTTTTACATAGTACAAAAGCCTGCTAAAATGATGTAATCTGAAATATAACAAATACATCAGCTTAGATAATTATAAAATCCAAACATTATGTAGAAAATAAGATATATATTTTAAAATTTCTTAAGTATTCTTTTATCCATGGATGAATAAAATATTTATTCAAAAGTTAAGTCTGAAATAGAATCATTTATTCAGTCTTTCTTCAATGAACATTAGTTGAAAGCTCACTAAGTGCTTAGAGTTTATTGGATAACCATTGCTTGGATTGCTTTTTGGAATGATGAAATAGCTATATACGAAAACTATGGCAGGGGAATTAGCAAAATGGGGTACTGGGAGGAGTAGCCCTAAAATTTCACTATAAGTAACTATCATAGAGGCCAAATGAAACCTGAACTACTATATGTCAACAAGATCATAAAGAAGGTTCAGACTCTGCTCACTCATAAGTTATAGCCTGTAACTTTATGGCCTCATTGTAAATGATATTGCATTTTTATGCTTGAATTTTTCATATTAACTTAATACAAAGTAGCAACATAATAAATATTTTATAACAAATTGTCTCCTTATTCCTTTAATAAGAAGAATCAAATGGCCCCAGCTACTAGTAAAATCTTAATGGAAACTTTATAACTATTTGGGAATGTTATTCTTTTCCCTTTGTTTTCTGTATCAACTATTTACATTTCTAGATTCTTTGATTTTGTAGATCTTTCTCCCATCACTTTTGAGATGAAGCTCCTCTATCTCAGAAGAACTTTTCTTGAAATAGATTATCTATTTTAAAAATACAATCATAATAACTAATAAATTATAGAAAGTTGTTTTTGTCATTTATTCATACTAGTTTAACAGAAGTGGGCTTCTCCTACATAACAGGATTTGATTCTCAAGAGTAGTATTTTCCAGTAACTATGAATAATAT
The DNA here is from genome assembly GCF_964165515.1 of Mesoplodon bidens. NCBI lineage: Eukaryota > Metazoa > Chordata > Mammalia > Artiodactyla > Ziphiidae > Mesoplodon > Mesoplodon bidens. The sequence continues at coordinate 357,124 of NW_027672540.1, read as the reverse complement.
TAAACATGCAAAATAAGTACTATTGAAAACATATGCGATATTTAGGGGAAATGAAACATTTTTGCAAGTGTAATTATAGAGAGTGCTTTGTTCCTTTTATATTTTAGTTTTCCTCCACTTGTTTTGCCTTGAGATGGAAAAAAATGCTTTCGATCATATTCCCTTTGTAGTGTTTTGGAAGACTTTGGAGAGAGAGGAGTGTTGCACTTGTGAAATCATTTTTAGGGAAACTAGTATGTGAATCGTAAGAGCACTGTACCCGTTCCCATTTTATTTTTCTGGCTAGTGTTCCTGAATTCAGCACTATGCAATTATAGTAACTGCCAAAATGAACACTAACTCAATAGAAATAAGAAAACGGGCCCACTGTTCTTGCTTTTGAAAAGTAATTACTTACTGGCATCAAGAAAATAAGAATCGTCATGTAAAAAATACTAAATAGGAATACTGGAAAATTTTATGGCAGCACATGAAGCTATTTTGACTATCTTGTGTAAAACAGGTCAACAGGAACCATTCAACATAACGTGTCTGAAATATCTAAATATCTCTGAATTGCTTTTTTCCGTTGTATTTCAGCTTTCTTAGAAAGTCAATTTTGGTCTGATATGAAGAGACAGAGGAAACATTTTTTAAAGTGTTTTTTAGTTTAGAAACCCTGCCTTACATTCATCATCTCCATAACTAAACCTAGGATTATGTTTACTGCCCCTCGAAAATTAGTCTTCTCCAGCTTGTGTAGTTTTGCAGTTTCCAGCGCATAACTAGGTCCTTCTAGCAGTGATTTAAAAAACAAACAAACAAAAAACACTCTAGGGTTCCCAGGGACAGTTTAAATATTCATGGGAGAGGACCAGCTCTTATTCTAGCAATTTATGGGTGAGGTCCAGCCCACAATTTTATGATGTGCCCCCTCAAAGGATCAGACAATCTCCCTGCTGTGTTTCTTCCTCTTCCTCAAGAGAGACAGCCCTCAAGAGAACGCTCCACTCATGAAGCAACACTAGTCTGATAGATCAGATTTATCATTGTTTACAATTAATTTTAAGTGTTTACAAGAATAGTTTACTTCAAAAATTAAAGAAAAATATTAATGTAGATATTTCCATACTTTCATAAAGCATTCTGAACAACATAGTAGAAATCACGTCTTGTTGGGAATTAGACTGAGGTTCTCATTGGTCTTTTTTTTTTTTTTTTTTTTTTTTTTTGCGGTACTCGGGCCTCTCACCGTTGTGGCCTCTCCCGTTGCGGAGCACAGGCTCCGGACGCGCAGGCTCAGCGGCCATGGCTCACGGGCCCAGCCGCTCCGCGGCACATGTGGGATCTTCCCGGACCGGGACACGAACCGGTGTCCCCTGCATCGGCAGGCGGACTCTCAACCACTGCGCCACCAGGGAAGCCCCTCAATTATGCTTTTTACCTTGTCGGTTCTTCCCCCAGGTATGTTTGTGACTCATACTCTCATCCTCTACATCTTTACTCAAAGATTGCCTTCTCAGTACCATTAAAACAGGTCACTCTTTTTAAAATCACGCATCATCCCCTTTTCCAATTCTCCTGATGGCCTTTATGACACTCATTTACTTTCATGTATTTATGTTATAAAAATTCTTAAAATGTGGTCTGCAGCATTCAATGAGTCCTCAAGGCCTTTATAGGTTATCCGGAACACACAGACTATTTTCATAATAATGTGATGGCATTACTTGTTTTTTTCTCCACTGTGTTGCCATGTGCATTGATGACACAAGAGCAATGGTGGGTAAAGCTGCTGGCCTTTTGGCACAAATCCAGGGATGGCACCGAACTGCAGTGGTCGACTAGTATACTACATTCATGAATGGTCACTTTATTCTTCATCGTCATGTACCTACACATTTTTAAAGGCAATCCTATTTAAGAAATCTCTTGAAAAATCGATAGCAATTACTCATTTTCATATATCTGGATCTTCAAGTGGACCTAATTTTAATCTTCTGTAGATGAAATGGGACGTGTGTATAAGTACTTCTATTACACAAAGGTCATCTCGAGGAAACACACTTGTGCAATTATTTGAGATGCAAGCCAAGCCAGCTGATTTTTTAAAAAACATTTATTTTTACTTGAAAGAACAAGTGACAGACAAACTATGGTTGTTCAGACTTGGGTATTTCCAGATATTTCTTGAAAATGAACCAAGTGAGCCTGTCCCTTGAAGGAAAACCCCTGACAGAATTCCTTGCCTCTTGTGTGGGTCTCAGCCTACTGATGGTGATGTTCTCTGCTACCAATGCCTGAGGGACTCACCTGGTCTGGTGCCAACAGACATCCCCTCTCACCACCACCAGGGCCCTTGTTGTGACTGGGCAGACTTCCCAGTTCTTATTAGGATTACAGGACGTACCTCAGCAAAACCATCAGGAAGCTTCGAATAAGACAATTTATTACTCAAAGTCCTGGAAGGTACCTGGTACACCTGAGGCTCACACAGCAAGTGTCGTGGGTAGAGAGAAAGAGAGGGAGTGTGGACTTGGACTCTGTCTTTTATAGGTGGGGTGCCTAGGATTTTGTGAGCTAACTCTTTACTGGTGCATAAACATAAGGAGTTGGAATTAGGGTGAGGGTAGGGAAAAGCTGTCGGTTATCTAGGTCACTCGGGGCTTGCTTTCTTTTTTCTTTTTTTAATTGTTATTGGAGTATAGTTGACTTGCAATGTTGTGTTAGTTTCATGAGTACAGCATAGTGAACCAGTTGTATATATACTTATATCCACTCTTTTTTAGATTCTTTTCCCATATAGGTCATTACAGAGTATTTCCCCCATGATAACCATAAGTTTGTCTTCATCTGTTACTCTATTTCTATTTTGTAAATAAGTCCATTTGTACCTTTTTTTTTTTTTTTAGATTCCACATATAAGTGATATCATATGGTATTTGTCTTTGTCTGACTTACTTCACTCAGTATGACAATCTCTAGGTCCAGGGCTTTCTAAAAGGGGACCTTCTTGGGTAGAACAGTCTGGTTCCTTATCTAGTTATTTTGACAGTAGCTGTGTCATACAGCTGGCAATATGTTTATTCAAGATAAATAAATGCCTTTAAAATGGATGCCTTGGTAATCAAAAGCTTAATGTTAGGCATTTACATTACAATTAAAAAGGTTAATGCTAGGCACTACATTGCCAATATACAATTAAATTTTTAAGCAAAATTTAGCATTTTAGAAAACTTGTATCAGTGTCCCAGTATTAATGGCTTTTCTGATGAAATTGGTAGTGACTTTTTATATTGTATAATGAAATATGTCAACATAAGACATAATCACCATTTTCTTAATGGCTAATATATGAAGTTACAAAATCATGCATATGTGAGAGACCCATTCAAAGTGAAAGAATCACCAGTGGATTTTAATGTAAGAGAAAATGAAGAATTCATTGCCATAGTTACAGATTCCACTTTGCAAACAAACTCTAAGAAATTAATAGTTATTTAGTGTTGATGTCATATCAGAGAAATATATCCAGCATCATCTTTAAAGGCTGGTAAAATACCCTTCTCTTCCAACTACATAACTGTATGAGGTGAGCTTGTCTTCATTTTCTTCAAGGAAAACAACATATCTCAATAGACTGAATGAAGAATGCAATACATAAATCCAGTTATTATCTAATTAGTAAGATATGCAAAAAAATAGATTTGCAAAAATATAAAACAATGCCACTCTTCTATTTTTATATTTTGGATTTGAAAAGTATAGGTTTTTTATAAAAGTAGGTTAACCTGTAATAGGTTAATTATTGTCACTTTTAAACAAATATATTTATTCTAAAAGTTTATTTTAATATCTAATATGGTAAATATCAACAGATATCAACATAGACAGAAGCTTTTTGTGATCTGCAACCATTTTTAAGAGAGCACAGAAATCCTGACTCCAAAATATTTGAGAAAAACTCTTCTAATATTTTATTATTCATTTGTATATTATGCTTATTGTGTCTTGGCCTATATCAATTACTTGTTACTATAGAATAAACCACTCAAAATCTCAGTGGCTTAAACCAACAATGCTGAAGCCACTGAATCAGTGGGGTATTTCTGCTGGGTGATCTGAGCTGGACTCAGGCACACAGAGCTCTGCTTTGATAGTGAGCTTGGCATTAGAAAAATAAACTCAAAAAAGGAAAATTTTTGACAGTTTTGGCTTCCAGTGTATCCCCATTGCCTAGAAGTGCCCTTGTCATCCTGCATGATCAATAAACAGTTGCAAGGTAACAAAGAAATTGCAAGAGGTGCTAATCTGACAGAAATTAAGTATCATATCATTGTTTGTTCTCTTGGACATTGAAACATACTAGTATTTGCCAGGTGAAGATTGCTAACATAATTTAAGCTCCTTGAGAATGAGAACTAAACTCAGCACCTTATAAGCCCTCAATAAATATTTGGTATATTAAGAAACATCTCCTTAATGAATGGAAAAACAATTAAAATATTAAAAGAAATAGAAAAATTATTATATTTGAAAAATTAATAATTTATTTATCTCCTTACCTAATGTTAGTTAATACTTCTAAGAGAGGTAATTATGTAGACATATATTTTACATAGAAAAAACTAATCATGAGTTATATAAAACAAAACCATAGATAGGAACATGAAAAGGGAAGACTCAAGTTAATGCTGGCATTAACTTCCTTTTTTCCATATTTGCTCTTTTACTCTCTGTCATTTGTTATACACCAAGGAGATAACAGTGTTTCTAAAGATTCTCCCCAAAAATTAAATCACCAATTTTTAATAGCGCTATCATTTATAATTTTGGAAAACACAAACAATAAAAAATCAGAGCAAAATCAGTAAGTCAAATGATGCTATTAAAATAATAACTATGCAATTATGTTATTGTAATTTTTTAAAAACCAAAGTACAAAATGCCAAATTGAAATTATATAGAATATATGTAAATAAATTTCTTTTCAGAGATAGTACTGTCACTTCTGAATGTGCATTGACTTTTGTAGCTATTCTTTCTTCAGTTACTGAATGAAAATAATATTTGCAAGAGCGATTTTTATCTTCACCTCAAAAAAAGGTATGCTTAATACATCCACGTGTGGTAGGAAAAGTATATGTGCCCTTTATTAGAAAAGCTTCATAAATAATTAATGTTCTCTAAATCATCATGCATGCCTGAGGACTAGTAGAAATACAGTTACACACTAGTTTTTAAAGATCAGAGTTCTAAAACATTCTTCTTGCCCAAAGTTTCACAATGGGCAATGATAAAATATGCTTGGCCTACTGGCCCCTCTGTTGGACCTTGCTAATTGTCTAGGGCAGACAAAATTTTCAGAGGGCCACAAATGGTGTGGACTTTTAAAAAGTATTCTCCGCTGAAATATGATGGTTACAAAATGCACTCAGTTCTTTAGTTTGACTAAAATATCTTTCAGATAGAAGAGCAATGAAATCGACCTTTCTAGGTCTTTTGGCTAAGTTCTGAGTAAAAAGCCACATAAAATTCAGGTCTTAAATGACAGTTAAAAGCTTGAAAATGTGTAGGCAAACTAAAACCATTAAAATTTCATTTGTAAGCTAAGCTATTCAATCTAATAGGTACTCTTCACATTTATCCAATCAATATGGATAAAATGCAAAATTAAAAATCAGATATAGTCTATAGATCATAGAAAGCTATCTCACTCATAATTGTGTTCTTTTGATACTGGCTACTGCCTAATACAAGCAATTTTGTGTAATATTATAGGAAAAGAATCAGAAGATTATTCAACCCCCTAGTGAGAAACAGCAGGAATCTTATCTGTGCTATTCTTGATTGCTCCATAGTCTTTTGAAATTTTGATCTTGAAGAAAAAGAATACTAGAATATTTTGCAATCTCACGTTAGTTTTTCAGTGAACCAACTTACAGCTAATAAGCATAGACTCTTTTTACATATTATTTTTCAGGCTACATTACATCTTACTGCAATTAACAGAACCCACAGAAAATAAAATAGCATGTGATTACTTATAGGACGTGTCTGAACCCAGGAAATTAAAAAAGAAATAAAAAAAACTCACTCTGCTAAAAAACTTCGAAGTAAGAAAAATATATAGACTATAGTAATTGGAGGAAAAATGCCTTTGCCAGTATGTCAGTTTGGGAAAAATTTAGGCAATAATTCATTTGTAATTTTTGGAAGTAAGTAGATAAGAAAAAAGACTTTTAAAATATGATTTATATGTTTTTTAATAAACATGTACTATTTAAATATTATTTCTTTGTAGGGAGGGTTATACATACACACTTGCAGACACACACACACACACACACACACACACACACACCACCACCACCACCATGTATTCTTCTCCAGAACATAGAAGTTTATAAAGGTACACATTAAAGTCAGTAACTTCTAATCATTTTGCTGGGAAAATAAATTAAAAAATTAAATGTGTGATTTTAATCTCCCACATATTTTATGATGTTTCTTTACACTACAGCAATAAAAAAGAAGTTCATGTAATGTCAATGCTAATAAATATCACAGACCCCAAAATGCCTCGTGATTTTTTTTCAGTTTTGCTTCTGGTCATGGTCTTCTCACCATCTTACTTAGAACAATTGTATTCTTTATAGTCCAGCTCAAATTGTACCTCCTTGAAGCCTAGAGAGCAGCAGTCTCTTCCATCAAGGAAGTGATATGACACTTTATATATTTGTCTTGTTTTTGAATTCATTTATTCATTCACTCAACAATGCCTACTTCATTCAGGTTACTGTTATAGATACTGAGGAAACATCTTGGATCCTGTACTCAAGGATTTTTTTTTTTTTGTAATTTAGGTAAATCATAAATGAGTAACTATTTGTGTCAGCCTGTAAGTGGTATAAGAGGAAAACAAGCATTGGGTAAGTGGGTAAGGATGCTATTTTCTATTGGGTAGCCTAGGAAGGCCTTTCTCATTCTGTTGTCTTCCCTCATCTGTTTATAGACTTGTCACTTACTTGTCACGTAGTGTTTATGGCTTTTATTTCTTTATACAACCTCCAGAGTTCCAGCTGTTACGGGGATTGCCTGTACCCATTCACACCCATCTATGATGTTTCCTTCCACAGAGAAGAAACATAGCACTGCTGGGTTCTCTTCATTCCTCTCACATCCTCTCATAATGGCATGTATTCAGTTGCATAATGATCGTGCTTAAGCCTAGCTCTGTTTTTTCCTCTCCTCTTTTTCTAGGGAGCCACCTTTGACAAAGTGTGTGTAGGTAGGATGGTTCTAAACTGTGATTGTCTGAGTGACTCTGTCTATATCCAGGGTCTGTTATTAGGAAGACTCTTAGTCCACATGTATAAGCCACAGTCTTAAATGTTGACGTCATCACTTACAAATACTGTATTTTGCTCCCATATGCTTAACCTACTTCTTTTATTTCTTAACTCATTTGAAATCCAATGAGGAAGAGGGAGGTTATTCAAAGCACCATATTTAGGAATTATGTAGAAAGGGCAGGTCTAGAAAAAAAATGGTCTAGAAAAGAAGAAACAGAGATGAATGAGGAAATCCAGGAGTGCCTCTTAGGAAGGAATCTAAACGATAGTAGCTCATTTGACAAAGGGAGAATTAACCATTGAATTAAATGTCTCTCGACTATTGAATACAGTGAAGAGATTAAAAGTATGTACCTGTGGGGCTTCCCTGGTGGCGCAGTGGTTGAGAGTCCACCTGCCGATGCAGGGGACACGGGTTCATGCCCCGGTCTGGGAAGATCCCACATGCCGCGGAGCGGCTGGGCCCGTGAGCCATGGCCGCTGAGCCTGCGCGTCCGGAGCCTGTGCTCCGCAACGGGAGAGGCCACAACAGTGAGAGGCCCGCGTACCGCAAAAAAAAAAAAAAAAAGTATGTACCAGTGGAGTGGCCAACACAGAGTTCATTAGTGACGGTGGAAAGGATGGTTCCAGCGGATGGAGAAACACGAAGCCGTGTTGGTATGAGATGAAGAGTGAAAGTGTGTGGAGCCAGTGCCAACAACACTTGAGGATGAGGGTCTGGCAACGCGCAGATGCTGCAGGCTTCTGGGAAATGAAAATGTAATGGCGGAGGGGCGGGCGCGCAGCCCGTAGCTGCGCTTAAAGGTACAGCTCCTTCAGCAACCAGCCTGGCCGTGGTCCTCACGGCAGAGAGTGCAGTGAAAGACGGATCTCGGCCTTCTCCCAGGGCCCTCCAGTTGCTCTGGCCCCGGGGCGGGCGGGTGAGCTGGGGGCCGGAGACAGGCTGAGGGCCGTGTCCCGCGGAGCTCCAGAGCCCTCGGCACGGCCTCCCACCCGCCTGGCCCAGGCCTCGAAGCAGTCGTAAACCTACCCCGGTCCCTGCCTCGGCGACCTAATGGCAGCAGCGGTCCCCATGGGTCGTGGTGCACAGAGGTCTCAGCACCTGGAGTACACGGACACTGTCATCCAGGTAAGAGCTTCAACCGGCTTCAGTCTCTCTGCTCAAGTTTCAAAACTTGGTCCAGCTTTGATCAGTTGTCCACCCCAGGAGGTGGCCAGAGGTCAGGGTTCAGTTGCAAGGACTTTGCACATCATTACTTCAGGTCCGCCTCTGTGGTTGGGCTGTTCTCGTCAAAGGGCAGTTGTTGGCAGCTGGGAATTCACCTGACTGGTATTTGCTACAAATGATTCTCTCCAGTTTAAAGGAAAAGCCTTAGGGCCGGCGGGGTCCTGGGAGCCTGGCTCCCTCAGTGATGAAGGCTGGGCAGGGTCTGGGGACCTTGAGAGTCATTGTGTTCTGATGAGATTACCTTTTAGAGAGAATTACTTTGATGATATATGAGAAAGGGGTGCACACGTATGGAGTGAAGTTTCTGAGAATAGAAGGGTCTGCGATGAGAGAAAATATGGAGGCACTGGCATTTGCTGGAAGAGATGCTTTCTCCTAAATAGGAGCGAGAGGCTGGTTTCAGTCACATCAGAAATATGAAGCTCCTATCTTATAGTATAATCACAACAAAATATAAACTGAGACTATGAGTTGGAAGGAAGTAGGGGTGGAATTAGAAAGCCAGGCACATTAGAAAATGTGTGTAAGACCCCTTGCTGAAAATAGGAAAAACAAGCTTAAAAGAGCTAACTGGAAAAACAAAGTAGAATTACTGGGTGTGGTTGAGGGCCTATTGGAGTTACTTGTGATTTTACTGTAATTTTCTTCTCAGCTCTGTGATTTTTGCCGAGGATTCTCCTTAACTCGGTGGCCTGTCTTCCTGGACTCATATCCTCCATGTTTTATCCTCCCCTTCTCCCTAATTTTACATCCTACCCTATTGCCTCTTTAATTTCTCCTTTATCCAACCCTTTCTTAGAGAAACAGCTTTACGGCCAATGACATTGTTAAATTAGCTGCTATATGGGGAAATATTTGGCAGTGTTCCTGACAAACAGTGGTTTAATTCTAGTCAAATATTATGGGTTTTTTTTCTTTTTCCTAGAGACATAGTTACCTTTGAGAGCATACTATTCACCTAATAAAGGATGAATTCTTAGATAAGTGTTATGTTCCTTCTTAGACATTACAGAGAGACAGCTGCTAATCAATTATATAGAAATTTATTTAGACTGGCATCTGCCATATTCCCAATAAAAGCAAAGCACTTACCTAAATCTATGCGATGTTTTAGTAAATGCTTTCTTTAACATTCTAGAGTACTAAATCAGAAGACTTTTACTAAATTATTAACAGCTTGTTGAATACAAAGTAAGACTCCATAGAGCCCTCTTGGCTAATGTTAAGATTGAGAGATGAAACATCTAACACTAGATGAAAAGGAAAAGCAAAAATGTTTACATTGTGATTTTATTTCTTCAGAAAACTTTGCTAAATGAAAAGTGTCTGTATGTTAATGCTATCCCCAGGATACATATTCAACATTCATTAAACAAATATATTTGAGGACTTCATGTGTGAAAAGTTGTGGCAGAAGCTGCTAAATTGTTCTGGGTCCTTGAAGATCCTCTTAGAAGAGATCTACCCAGTGGACAGGACCACCTGTTTGGGACTTCATGTGACTAATAAACACACTTCAAGTGGTAAATCCACCGAAAACTGGGGGTTTATCTTTGGAGCTGTAAGCATCTCCTTCACCAATAGTTCCATACCTTGTCTTTCCCACTTTCTCAGGCTGAACTATACACTTAGAATGACAGCAACTGGGTCCCTGTAACAAAGTCACCTAGGACAGTGGCACCATGGACTAACAAGAATTGCCCTCCTGCATCTAGATTCCTATTTGAAGGAAAATCAAATATCTATCATCTTTGAGCCACTGTTATGGGAGCCCTTTGTTCCAAAGGTTCACCCTATACCCTAAATTAGTGGTGCTCACGACTTAGATTGCATCAGCATCACCTGTAGGGCCTGTTAAAACCTAGATTTCTGTTAAACATAGATGTAAACCCCCAAGTTGAAACAATAGATGCAAAGATAGCGTTATTTTTTCATAATTATTGAAATAGATTTATGCATAAGAAATGAGCCATGAAAGAATTATAAAGCTAAACCTTAACCTACTGTCGTGATGCTAAACATGCTACTTGTCAACTACTCTTTGATGAAATAGGGCTTGTGCACTGTTATTGAAACACACTCTACCCTGCAAAATAGCACATCTGGCCTTTCCCTCAACTGTTCTACCTTTTCAGTCTAGATAAATGTCACCAGGGGGAATTCCCTGGTGGTCCAGTAGTTATGACTCTGTGCTCCTACTGCTGAGGGCCCGGGTTCAATCCCTATTGGGGGAACTAAAATCCCACAGGCTGTGTGGTGTAACCAAATAAATAAATAAATAAATTTTAAAATGAAAAAAAAAGTATTCACCAGGTATGACAATGACATTAAAATCATGGCTTAATATTTGAATGTAGTTATCTTCATTCCACTCCTTGGTCACCTTTGTTTGCTTTAAAGCGGTGTGGATTTTAAGGAAGTCTGAAAGCCAAGTGTAAACATATTTTCATGTCAGCGAAGACAAAGCCAAGTTCATGACCTACTGATAATTGGTGTAGACTAGCATACGGAATAGAAAAAGTATTGAACTAGAACAAAATGAATCAGGGCATTATTCTTGACCCTGGAATTAAGGGGCAAGTCAATTCATAATGTTTGGTTTTCTCCCCTGCATTTACAAAACAGCAGCAATGCTCCTTGTCACTAACTCATTAAGTTTGTTTGTCTGTTTTTAAAGATTTATTTTAATGTGGACCATTTTTAAAATCTTTACTGAGTTTGTTACAATATTGCTTCTACTTTATGCTTTTTGGTGTTTTGGCCCTGAGGCATGTGGGATCTTAGCTCCCCGACCATGGATCGAACCCGCACCCCCTGCGTTGGAAGGTGAAGTCTTAACCACTGGACTGCCAGGGAAGTTTTCAAGTTTGTATTAAGTATATTAAGTAGGTGGAAATGTAAAGTTCTAAGCAAATGTGTTTATTTGGATAACTGTGTCATAATTTAAATAGGTTAAGCCAAATGTGCACATGCTCCTTTTTATTGAAGATTCTGGCCATTAATTTTTTTTGAATATTATTTATTTATCTAGAATAAGAAGCCAGCTAATGGGGAAAGAAGTTACTTAAGGTGTATTTGTATGTGTTCAGATTTACTCCCTTATTACACTTTTCTTTGCCCATAGTGTGAGAAAAATACTGTTTGCAAACATGACAAATTGAAGTATCCAAATGAAAACATTTACTCCAAAGGGAATGGTTTTGCTTTACAGACAAATTAAAAACCAGCTGTGCCAGACTTCATGGAAAACATTACACAGCAACTGATTTGTCCACAAATGAATCATTTCAATGAACACAATACATAAGGCTGCAGGTGGCATTTATTTTGACAAACTAGGTTTATTAAGGTAGTTGAATTAAAAAAAAAGTTATCTGTAAAATAATAGAAAATTGCTCTAAAAGCTACCTTTTAAGTTTAAAAGGAAGGGTTCTTCCTACACTTAATTGAGTTTCTTGGATTTTCTATTGCTGTAACACAGAGATACCAGATAGATAATACAGAACAATGCATAGTAATTTAGGTAAGAGTTTTATAGTTCAAAGCAGAAAATCCAACAACAGGAGTCCAACTGGCAACAAGGTATCATTATATAAGATAGATAGATGATAGAATATAGTCATATACTCAGCAGTACTCACTGAGCTCCAATGATGAGCAAGGCAGTGTCCAAACTGCTAATATTTCAGTACCGAATAATGCAGAAAAGTCATTACTCCCTAGAGCTCACAATCTAATAATGGAAAAGCACATATTAAACAACAAATTTTGTTACTGATATTCAATCATAATTTTAATAATTTCAGTTATGTATTTCCTTAGGTGACTCAAATTACTGCATTGTAATTTGATTCCATTAAAAATACACATTTTCAATGGCGTGTCATACATGACTGTAGAAGTTGGGGATATAACAATAAATTTTTTTAAAAAATTAAATCTCTGCTCTAATAGAGTTTAAATTTTCATGAGAGACAGACATATCGTAAAATCTTACGTTATGTAGAATATTACTAGGTGATTAGTGCTATGAAAGAAACTAAACTAGGTAGGAGAATAAGAGTGTTACAATATTCAAGAGTAGAGTTAGGAAATTATTTACTGAGGTGAGCCAAATATTGAAGCTGAGGGAGTGGAATGTGGGATGATATTTGCAATATATTTCCAGGCAGATGAAACAAGAAGTATGAAAGGCCATAGGGCAGAAGTGTGTCCAGTGAAAAGCAAGTTCAATAGTGTGAAAAGAGGTAATCAGGGGAAGATGAATAGAAAATATGGAGATACATGTTATGAATGTGTTCCCCCCAAATCCATATGTTGAATCCCTAACCCCCAGTGTAAGGGTACTTGGATATGGGACTTAGGGGAAGTAATTAGGGTTAGATGAGGTTATTAGGATGGAAAATTCAGGAGTTCAGCATAAGATGGTGTCCTGGTCTAGGCCCACTGGAAAGATGTCATCTATATGATGGAAAGTGCTCCCTCCAAGATTGGGACTTGTTCCAAGTCATGGCCAACCCATTGATGGCAAAGACCCCAGGAATTTGGGCAGGCTTGTGGAAGGACATTAAAGGTGTAACCCATTCCATGTGAAGGCAAGCTATCCTGATCATCCTTGTAGAAAGGAATGCTTAAAAGTGTCTTTGCAATGTCAATTACCAAGTACCCTCAGTTTGGGTCACAGCCTGTAGCAATCACAATGTCAGGGAAGCACTGCAGGCCCCAAGTACTGAACTACAGTGTTGAGCCATTTATTACACATGGTGACTCTCCAGGTACCTGCAGCCTTCCACACAGGCAAGATGGGGCTACTGAATAGAGAAATAATCTCAGAGAGGGCTTTGACTTCCTGGAGCTCAGCAATGAGGGCAGCTGTTTATTTTTCTCCCTCAGGCAGCCAGTATTATTTTTGAGGAACAACAGCACTAGGTGAGGGTGGTAAGGTAGGTGCGTGGTCTTCCATATGCCCTGGGAGGATGGCCTTAATTGCAGTACTTTCTGGCAGGGACTGGGGGCGAAAGTGAGCAAGATGGCACATAGATAATAGACCTATTCATTCAGTAGCAGGAGGTGCAGCAATGGGGGTTTGTAGAGGCACTAAGGGATCCACCTATAGTCAGCTTGGGCAATGGTCCCAGAGGTGGTGGCCTCAGCCCCCGTATCAGAAGCTGTGATTCTTCCCTACCTCCCTATTGGACTGTAACCTTGGCATAGGGCTTCCTGTTCTCCTGGGGGTAGATGGACCTTGGCTTAACCTCTGGTACTGTCTTGTCTTTTTGTATTTTGTTTTGTGTTTTTTGGAAGCTCAAAAGATCTGGGTCAAAGTTGCTGGGGCACTCCAATTCATCTCCAGATTCCTGGGAAGGGTCAGAGGGCATAGCACTCTTATTAGTCATGGGGACCACCATGAGGACCCTAGCAGGGTCACCCATGGCACTCTCCATGCCTTGTACCTGGCCTGGGGAGTTCATCCATCTCCTCCACTGAGACCTCATGTTTGAAAAACCAGACCCAGAGATCGCTTTGGGAAGATCCTTGCCCACATCGTCTAGGGGAGGGTGTGTAATTACCATTTTTACCTGTTTTTTGCTGTTGGTCAATTTTGCTATTTTGCCTGTAGCTGCCTTTTCCATGTCCAAGTTTGTCAGTTAAGATCTGGGTTGTCTCATGGACAGATAGAACTGACCCTATAAGGGATTTAATTGGGCTTGATAGCCAGCAGGATCTGCATGAACAAATATGGAAATCTGACTATGCCTAATAATCTCATCACCTGCTGTTCCCACTCCCTCATTGTACAACCAAGAGATAACCAGGGTGGCTTTCAGGGGCCCCATAGTCTCTGTGAGGATGGTCTAGAATGTTTTTCAGTGATGGGGAACTCATCACAGGTGGACAACTGGTGGGAGCCCAAGTAGTACCCAAATGAGGAAGAAGTGGGTCTGGGGTGCTGTGGAACCCACACCTTCCTCCCGCTTAGGCAAAGAGGATGATGTCAAGGCACTCCGGAGGAGAGGGTCTATTTCCAGGAATGCATTCAAAATTGAAAAAGCAATTAATGAGTCACCAATTTAACAACAAATTAACCAACTAAAGATCAGGAGCAAGACAAGGATGTCCAGTAGAAATTCTACCCAGAGCAGTTAGAAAAGGAATTAAAGGCATCCAGATTGGAAAGGAAGACTGAAAACGATCTCTATTCCTAGACAACATAATCTTGTATATAGACAAACCTAAGGAATGTGCTAAAAGGCTTTTGGCACTAATAAGCAAGTTGAGCAATTTTTCACGTACATGATCAATATACAAAAATCAACTGTATTTCTACATACTTGCAATGAAAAATCCAAAATGGAATTAAGAAAGCAATTCCATTTACAATAGCATCAAAATGAAATATATAATTAACAATAAATTTAACCAAGAAACTGCAGAACATATACTTTGAAGACTACGGAACAGCGTTGAAGAAACTAAAAATGATTCAATAAGTGGAAATTGTTCACAGAACTCATAAGTTACTATAGTTACTATAGTAACTATAAGTAACTATAAGTAACTCATAAGTTACTATACAAAATTTGTTTAAAGATTCAACATAATCCCTATTAGAATCCCAGCTGGCTCTGCTGCAGAAATTGTCAAGCACACTCTAAAATTCCTACAGAATGGCAGGGGATGCACAAAAGCCAAAACAATCTTAAAAAATAAAAGTTGTTAGACTCAGAGCTCCCAGTTTCAGATCTTATTACAAACTGTAGTAATCAAAACAGTGTGGTACTTGCATAAAGATAGATACATAGACCGATGGGACAGAATTGAGAGTCCAGAAATAAAACTTTGTATCTATGGTCAATTGATTTTCAACAAAAGTGTCAACACCATCCAACTGAGAAAGAATAGTCTTTTCAACAAATGATGCTGGGACAACTGATAGCCACATGCAAAATAATAAAATTGGACTCCCACCTCATGCTAAGTACAAAATTTATCTGAAAATGGATTCAACAACTAAGTATAAAAACTGAAACTATAAAACTTTTAGAAGAAAATATAGGGATAAGTTTCTGTGATCTCAGATTTGACAAAACATTCTTAGATATGACACCAAAAGTATAAGCAACCAAAGAAAAAAAATTTTAATTGGACTTCATCAAAAATAAAAATGTTTCTGCTTCACAGGAAACTATCAAGGAAAGTGAAAATATAACCCGTAGAATGAAAGTATTTGAAAATTATGTGTATGATAAGGTGCTTTTATCTAGAATATTTGGAACCATTACAGTTCAATAATAATAAGACAACCCCATTAAAAAATGGGTGAAGGATCTGAGTAGATATTTCTATAAAGAAGTTATGTGAATGGTTAATAAACATATGAAAAGATGCTCAACATCATTAGCCATCAGGGAAATGCAAACTAAAACCACAATGAGTTATCACTTTGTACTCACTAGTATGGCTATAACCAAAAAGTCAGGTAATAAGTGTTAGCAAGGATGAGAAGTATCAAACTTCTCATAGACTGCTGGTGGGAATATAAAATAGTGTAGCCATATTTGAAAACAATCTGGTGGTTTATGAAACATTATCATATGTTACCATATTACCCAGAAATTCCACACCTTTGTATCTACCTAAGAGAAACTAAAATACATGTCCACACAAAAATTAGTAGGAGAATATTTATAGCAGCCTTATTCATAATAGTCAAAAGATAGAAACAACCTGAATTCCATCACCTGATAAATGGATAAACAAAACTCAATATATCCATACAATGCAAAATTATTTAGCCATAAAAAAGAATGGAGTAGTGATACATGCTACAATATGGATTAATCTTGAAAACATGATGCTAAGTGAAAGAAGCTAGTCACAAAAGACCACATAGTATATGAATTGTCCAGAATAGGTAAATCTATAGAGACAGAAAGCAAATTAGGGGCTACTTAGGTTTGAGTTGAGGGGTTAATGGGAGTATAAGATGGTAATAGCTATATGGTTCATGGTTTCTTTTTGCTGTGATGAAAATTCTAAAATTGACAATGATGATAATTGCATATGTCTGCCTATATAGCAAAAGAGTGAGTTATATCTTTTAAGTAGGTGAACTGTATGTTATGTGAATTATGTCTTAATTAAGCCACTATAAAGAAAAATAAAGCATTTGGTAAAGAATTGGAGATAGAAAAAAAAGAACAACTATTTTGAGAAGTTTTATAATAAAGAGGAAGAACTTAATGAGGCCAGAACTAGATGAAATAATACGGTTGGGGGAGTTTTTGGGTTTTTGTTTGTTTATTTTTTAAGATAAGGTAACATAACATGGAGAGAAAGGAGCAAGGAATTCATGGAGGGATGTTGTTTAGATTCTGGAAAGAGCATGTGAGTCTATTTAACAAAGACAATGGCTTTATAACAAATATGCTGTTAGAAAACTTAGTTACTTCTGCTTAAATGAATATCCATTTTGACCCTAAGTAAATGACTACCTTGAGCTAATCAAGCCAAGTCTATTCTTACTTATTTATTTATGGAACTGGATTTTTTTGGTCCTAAAATCAGTTCCTATTCTATTCCATAACCTGGGATTTGAATAATGCTATTTAGATTGTTATTTTTACAAATTCTCATCAGTCTTTCAGGTCCCCAATTTCCAATATATCTATATCTATATATCTATATAATTCTAGTATATCGAGTTATATAAACTCTAATATATATATATATATGTATATATACTATATATATGTATATATACTATATATGTATATATGTATATGTATAATGTATATATAGTCTACATATCACACAATAACTATTGTTACTGTGTTTGTTGTTGTTATACTTATTTCAATTTGGTACGGCATAGGTTTAGACTTTAAATAATGATTCCAGGTTTTCTGCTGCTTTAGTCTTGTTTAAATTACTTCATTTTTCTCACTGTCATTTTTCACAACTATACTTAACTGTAAGAACACTAATCTGTATCTTGATTGTCTGTAATAATATTAAATAAAAGTGACATATACATAGAACCTCTCCTCTTTACCTACTGTTTAAGAATCTTTACGTTTTTTTTTTCGCTTTTGTCAACTGTTGTGCTTAATATCACATGAAAAATTTTTCTCAGTATCTGTGTGCTCAGTAATTTCAGTCAAAATTAATAATTATGTGATAAAAATGCACTAATCTAGATATGGTAACCTTCATTTTAAACCAAATTATAGTTTTGAACTTAGCAATCAAGAAAAAATAAAGGAACTCATTATCAATTCCATAAGTTATTCAGTACCTTTACATATTACTTTTGGTTGAGAAAGAAAACTTTAAGAAAGTCATTTTTCATTCCCTGCGAGGTGTAATTATTTAACTCATTAGCAGGAATCAAACTGATGGCTAAATTTTGGTGATTCATACCAAATAACTAAAATTTGAATATTTTTCTAGTAACTTCTTTCATGTCAACTTTGAAAACTAAGAAATGATATAGGAGAAAAAGTTTGTAACACGAATGGATGTTCTTTTTTTTTGTATAATTGCTTTACAATGGTGTGTTAGTTTCTGCTTTATAACAAAGTGAATCAGCTATGCATATACATATATTCCCGTATCCCCTCCCTCTTGCGTCTCCCTCCCACCCTCCCTATCCCACCCCTCTAGCTGGTCACAAAACACCGAGCTGATCTCCCTGTGCTCTGTGGCTGCTTCCCACTAGCTATCTATTTTACATTTGGTAGTGTATATATGTCCATGCCACTCTCTCACTCCGTCCCAGATTACCCTTCCCCCTCCCCATATCCTCAAGTCCATTCTCTCCATCTACGTCTTTATTCCTGTCCTGCCCCTAGGTTCATCAGAACAATTTTTAGTTTTTTAAGTTCCACAGATATGTGTTAGCATATGATATTTGTTTTTCTCTTTCTGACTTACTTCACTCTGTATGACAAACTCTAGGTCCATCCACCTCACTACAAATAACTCAATTTCGCTTCTGTTTTTGGCTGAGTAATATTCCATTGTATATATGTGCCACATCTTCTTTATCCATTCATCTGTCAATGGACACTTAGGTTGCTTCCATGTCCTGGCTGTTGTAAATAGAGCTGCAATGAACATTGTGGTACATGTCTCTTTTTGAATTATGGTTTTCTCAGGGTATACGCCTGGGAATACTGGGTCATATGGTAGTTCTATTTTTAGTTTTTTAAGGAACCTCCTTTTTTGATGCAAAAAGGGTAACCTAAAACACTTCTTATTAAAGAAACTCAATTCATCACAGCAGGCTTGAAAACCTGGTGCAATCTGAGTTTTACAAAAAAGCTAATATTAAAGCTCTTATTAATCTCTCATCTGAGATGATAGAAATTCCAAAAGTCCTCCCTGAAATATGTTATCACCTTTAAAAGTATTGCTTATAAAGTTATTCTTCTTTTCAAAATGTACTTCATGTTTCCAAAGTCAAACGAAAACCTCAGCTCTCTTTTTCCATGTCTAAAGGCTCACTAAAGTTAGAGGTATATTAAATGTATATTAACACTAAATACTGACTGTTGGGCACAATAAAGAGAATTAGCTAATACATAATTAAGATATACTTCTGCTTACAATCATAGGAATATGTCAGTTGTTAATATTTACTTTAACCCTCCCATTTAGCTTCTGAGAATGTACATCCTACACACACACATACACACACACATACACTCATTTATGCACTATATGTATTATATCATTTTTATTGACCCTAAGAAACATAATTTCCCACATTATCTCCTTTCTGATATTTTAATGCTTCTTATCATCAGTGGAGTCTTACATGTGCAGGCAGATGGGTAGGCAGTAAGAATAATATAGTTGTCATTTCCTGACATTTGGCTTATATTTTCCACTTTGCATACACACCAAAGTATGTATTAAATATAAGTATATTCTTTGAATTTTATTTTATTTATTTTTTATACAGCAGGTTCTTATTAGTTATCCATTTTATACATTTTAGTGTATATATGTCAACCGCAGTCTCTCAATTCATCACACCACCACCACCACCACCCGCCGCCACTTTCCCCCCTTGGTGTCCATATGTTTGTTCTCTACATCTGTGTCTCTATTTCTGCCCTGCAAAGCAGTTCATCTGTACCATTTCTCTAGGTTCCACATATATGCATTAATATACGATATTTGTTTTTCTCTTTCTGACTTAATTCACTCTGTATGACAGTCTCTAGGTCCATCCACGTCTCTACAAATGACCCAGTTTCATTCCTTTTTATGGCTGAGTAATATTCCATTGGGTATATGTACCACATCTTCTTTATCCATTCATCTCTCAAAAGGCATTTAGGTTGCTTCCATGACCTGGCTATTGTAAATAGTGCTGCAATGAACATTGGGGTGCATGTGTCTTTTTGAATCATGGTTTTCTCTGGGTATGTGCCCAGTAGTGGGATTGCTGGGTCATATGGTAATTCTATTTTTAGTTTTTTAAGGAACCTCCATACTGTTCTCCATAGTGGCTGTATCAATTTACATTCCCAGCAACAGTGCAAGAGGGTTCCCTTTTCACCACACCCTCTCCAGCATTTGTAGTTTTTAGATTTTCTGTAGATTTCTGATGATGCGCATTCTAACTGGTGTGAGGTGATACCTCATTGTAGTTTTGATTTGCGTTTCTCTAATAATTAGTGATGTTGAGCAGCTTTTCATGTGCTTCTTGGCCATCTGTATGTCTTTAGGTTCGATATTATACACAAGAAATACATATACTCATTTGACCTTGAATTCATTTCCAAGAATATTTCCTTTCAACTCAATTTCATTGAAAAGTGGTTTGTACTCATTCTCTCCATTTCCTCCCTGCCCATTCATGGTTCAAGTTGTTTGACTTTTATTCCCACTATTGGATAACACTTTCCAGTAAAATGTAACCAATGACTTCTGGATATTTAGTTCTTACTCTTTGTATCTTTCCTGAATTTCAAACCTTTGACTATTTTCCTTAATTCTATCCAGTATTAGTTACCATTGTTTCCCAGTCTTGTAAGGAAGACTGCAATGTCTTCCTTCAGACACTTACATCTTATGATTCCACACAGTTCTGTCTTCAGATTTCTTCTCATTCAACTTCTACTAACTTCATCTTAATTTATCTAACAATATGGTTTCAAAAATCACCTGTTTGTCAATAACTCCCAAATCAATACAGTCTTCTCAGACTTTTCTCTTGAGACTCAAAATATATGTATCCAACATTTTATTATGTGTTCCCCTGATAATCTCATACCCATATCAAACTCCAAATATCTAATAATGAATCATAACTATTCATTTACTTAATCATTTTAAAAGATTTTGCTAGGAAATATGCTTTGGTCTTCATATTCAAACAGTATTTCATCCTAACTTCTATTATTTTATTTGTACCATAATCAGCATAGTTTCTTGAATTAAGAATTGGGATCATAGGCAAGACTTTACTTCCTCATGTCCTCACATTAAATTAATAGATAATTAACAAGGACCTACTATATAGCACAGGGAACTCTACTCAATACTCTTAATAACCTATATGGGAAAAGACTCTGAAAAATAATAGGTATATGTATATGTAAACCTGAATCACTTTGCTGTACACCTGAAACTAACACAACATTGTAAATTAACTATACTCCAGTATATAATAAAAATTTAAAAAATATGTTTAGGATCAGCAAATTCTGCCTTCTAATTAGATCTCTGATCCTCTCTCTCTGTTCATTCCTGTTGTCGATCAATTTAGATCTTTTCTAACATAGTTCACCTTTGGAAAGGCCCCCCCCGCAGTGTTCTTTCTGACATTTATTCTTTAACCATCCTTCAGATTGCTTCAAAAGTGATAGTTTGGAAGAAAGAAAACCTGATTATTATTTTCTTAATTAATTTATTTATTTGGCTGTGTCGGGTCTCGGTTGTGGCATGCGGGATCTTTGCTGCGGCACACGGGTCCTTCATTGCCATGCACGTGCTCTCTAGTTGTGGCACGTGGGCTCAGTAGTTGCAGTGCATTGACTCTCTAGTTGTAGTATGGCAGCTTAGTTGCCCAGCAGCATGTGAGATCCTAGTTCCCCGACCAGGGATCAAACCCTTGTCCCCTGCATTGGAAGGTGGACTCCCAACCATTGGACCACCAGGGAAGTCCCCAAAGCCTGATTATTTTTTTCTCTTAATTAAATCCCCTTAATAGCTCCCTGTTCCCTTCCAGAAAAAGTGTAAACAACCTAGCATGTTTCTTAGCAAGTTTGATGAGTATAATACAATAGCGTTGTCTATGTTCACTATGCCGTGCATTAGATTTCTAGGGCCTATTTACTACTTATTGCAAATTTGCATCCTTAAACAACATCTGTCCTATCCCCCACCCTCATCCCCTGGTAACCACCATTTTACTCTCTATTTTTACTAGGTTGGCATTTTTCGATTCCACATATAAGTGATAACATACATTATTTGTCTTTCTCTCTCTGCCTAGATCTTAATTATTGCAGCCACTAAAAATAAATGGAAGTTTTTTGACATGACAAAGAAGCTAATTATTGCTACAATGGCAATCGTATTACAATATATATGTATCACATTAATGTGTTGTACAGCTAAATTTGCACAATGTTATACATCAAATAGATTTCAATTTAAAAAATAAACAACCTAGCTGCTATAACCTGGCCCTGGTTATATCACCAAGATTATCTCCAGCTATACTTTACATTCACAATGAATTATTCAACAGCTCTACTCTTTTCTAACTGCCCACTACTATCACCTACCCTTTCCTAATAGTCATTACCTTTTATTTGCTTCCTGGAAAACTCCCATTCATCTTCAAAATACAGGTCATAAATGACTAAAGAAGATGTTCTCTGATGCTTTTCCTGTTATATTAAAGAAATTCCACGGTTTGTTTGCACGTCTGTCTTTCCAACTAGCCTGTGCATTTCTTGAGGAAAAAAAAAAAGTTTCTTCATTTATCTCTATGTCTGCATTGCTGTGCACAAGGCCCAGAACTTAATAGGAGCTCCATCCATGTTTATTAAATGATGAGTGAGAAAATAGTGAATAAATATATGGATAAAATTAAAAATGAATAAATGAATACCTTTATAAAATTAAAGTTAAGAATAACTCTGTTTGTTTTGAGCCTGACTTCTTTATGTACTGGGTTAAGATATATCCCAGGCATTAGCTTCAGTGATGTTTTCAGTCTATAACTGTTATACCTTAATCTGTCTCTTTCCTATTCTGTACTAAGTTGCAGTGTTATTAGAAAAACTTGGTTGGTTGAGAATATCAAGGAGAGGAGGACATTACAAAGCAAGTTAAATATTCTGAAAGAAGTCTTTTAAGGTAAGGTTCATGATTGTCTAGAAAGATTTAATGAATGAAACATAAGGAGTCTATGGACTTCTTGAAATTGTACACAGAAGGTGAACTGCATATGTGAGGAAAGAATCCAAAGACAAAACAAAATTAGGAATTGTGTCCCAAAGGAGGCTTACAAGTATGGCTCTAGAAATTCGTCTACTAAATCAAATCAATAAGCTAAAACCTGAAAATTTCACCAAAATCTGCTCTGATTATTAATACTACAGAGAAAAATACTCTGAAACTTCCTTGACTAACATAATTTAATACTGGCTTTCACATTGTGTGAATTAATAGGGCTCCGATGGACAGTTCTTGCTTCGAGTTCTTGATGCAGTTGCCATACAATAGGGGCAGGTTAGAGTCAGCTGAAGGCTTACCTGGTCTGTTCATCCAATGCGGAGTACTCACTTGGCTAGGAGACTCGAAGATCAGCTGTCAAGCAGAGCATCCAGAGAGCCTTTCCGTGTGACTGGGGTTTCTCACAGCATGATGGCTGGCTTCAGCATAAAAGCATCCCATGTACAAACGTCCCAAGACAGGATACAGAAGCTGCCAAACAAGCTAAGGATACACCTGAAATAAGCAAAGCATCCTTTCCCACTGTATTCTATTGGTCAAGGCCATAAGAGGACCCTCCTAATAGTTTGTTCTTAAAAAAAAAAAAACAAGGAGAAATAGAGTCTATCTTATGATGGAGGAGGGGCAACATCACATTGCAGAGCAGAATGTGAGAGATGGGAGATATTGCCTTGGCAATCCATGGAAAATAAACTCTTCCATGCTGTTTACCAAGAAGAAAGACTTTAGGAAAAGTAAATGAGGATTTTGGAAAGCTTATTGATGCCTTACAGTGGTTATTTACACTGAGACAGGTGCAAAGAAAGAGGAAGGCAAAATAATGAGGAGTAATTTAATGTGAGGTGAGAAGAAAATCAAAATACTCAGTCTTACAAGCACTATTAAGGATCTTGCATCTTATCAAAAATTAATGGTAATCTATTCTAAGAGTTTTAATCAGGTTGATGAAATTAATATGTATATTTCCAATAATTGTACAAAGTATCTGTGAATCAGTTATGTTACCCTTGTGACAACTGTGTCAGAGAAGTATTAAAATTAAGACCCTTTTACAAATGAGGAGATTGAGGTTCAGTTACACTAAAAACAAAACAAACAAAGCAAAACAAAAAAATTGCTCAAAGTTATGAATTTAATAAACGTCAGAGCTGGCATATGAGTGAGTCCTGGACAGATGGCTGCAGCACGGGATCACTTAGTGACCAAGCTAGAACTGTTGTACACAGCACTTGAGTTTGCTTTCCCTAACCACACCTCAAATTAAAACAAAGAGTAAGTCTTATTAGTCAGAAAAGGAAATGCTGGGATGGTGAATCATCTCTAGCTCTGAGATGGGGAACTGCCTCAAGCAAGAGTTAAAACCTTAATAGGCCCTCTAGTTCCCAGTTCATATATTGTCTCCTGGAATAAACTTTTATAACCATGAAGAAGCTATTTAAAACCTTCATTAAGATGCTTCAGCATCTCATCACCAAGGATAAATAAAAGCAAATTAACCTGAAGTAGGAGTGAGTAATCTCTTGAATAGAA
The DNA here is from genome assembly GCF_964165515.1 of Mesoplodon bidens. Classification (NCBI taxonomy): domain Eukaryota; kingdom Metazoa; phylum Chordata; class Mammalia; order Artiodactyla; family Ziphiidae; genus Mesoplodon; species Mesoplodon bidens. Next base: position 332,548 of record NW_027672540.1, on the reverse strand, counting down.
TAGTGCTTTGCTCCAGACACAAGTATTGCTGTACATAAAGTGCTGAACAAGAGGAAGATTACAGGATATCCATAGTGGCAGCACAGCTTGGAGCAAAACAGAGCTAAAGCAACACTTCTGTCTTTGTGAAGGTGCCAGCAGGAATCCACCAGTGGTAGGACTTGCTAAATTTAGCTATAGAGCTAACAGAAGACCAATCTGAATTTAGGAATATGGTCAATTTATGAAGGCAGAGGCCCTGACTTTAGTGCACAGTAACAGAGATCATACAAGCCATCCTGGATGGAACCAGTGCCCTAGAAATGTCAGGGCAGGGAGAAGGAGAGTCTAAAACATGCACTGCCCTTGATTGGAGGATTCTCAATATAGACACTCTCTGGATTGTTTGCTTTGGTGTTTGTGATGCTAAAACTCAGCCTCTGTGCACCGGTGCTGAATCAAATCTCTGAGAAAGAGTTTTGGGTGAAGTAGGAAAGAATAGCTTTATTTCTTTGTCAGGCAAAGGGGGACACAGTGGGCTAATGCCCTCAAAACTGTATGTCCCAACCCCGGGAGGATTTGGTGAGGAGTTTTTTTTTTTTTTTTTGCATTTGTTACCTATATTTGAAAGAGAGTTTCTAGAATCACAGCACAATTACGACAATACATTTGATAGCATCGTTATCGTAAATAAACACAAAGAGTCTAAAATATGGCAGTGCCACCAGAAGGGAAAATGATGTTCAATTCACCCTCCATCCAGCTCTTTTGAGAAAATTACACCAAAAATCTGTCATATTTTCAGTTCAGAAGTCAATTTTAGAAACTGTAAAACAAATTTCAGGAAGTTATGACGTTGTTTGAAAAGGCAGAGTTGCAGTTATTCTTCAATACGCTCAGACTCCTATGTGGATTCTAACACGGAAGGCACTTTGTCACTGAGGCAGGTCCATTAGGGAGATGAGGTGTCCACAGGGTCCATTTCCCAGCCCACATTGTGGCACCAGGGAGCAAAACACCGTGAAACAGTAGCTGAGCCTCAGATCACAAAATGTTCAACAGGCATTCTCGGCAGCTGTTCATTTCCCGTGGGTATGCCATCCAAGTACGACAATAACCAACTCTGACCAAATAAACACATCACGCCTGGGGCCATTATGACTCAGGACTGGACGGCTGGAGTTGAACTAGAACCATAAGACAAAAGGTGATGCTTGCATGGTTGGAGCTGGGTTGGGTTAGCATAGTTCGCATTTGTTTTCCTTCTGTGTTTATTTCATGTATTTGTTTTGTGTGTATGGTTAACAATTACAGAGTTCACTCTATCAAACAGATATATCAGTAACTGCAAGCTAAAGGAATGTAACGAAAATGTACGCATGCTGCAATTATGATAATACCACAACCCAATGAGTAAACGCAAAGCAGTGGGTGTAAATACAAGCACAGAAATGTCCCATGCTCTGGTGAGGAGTTTTATAGCAATGGTTCAAGGGCAGGGTTGCTGATAAGGATCAGGGTGTGAGAGGGGCCTGCATTCCTCTAATCTGGCCTCAGCTGGTCTCCTGGTGAGCTTCTGTTGCATGGTTTTGTTGCCAGGGAAGCTTACTTTCTAGAGTGATCATTAGCTTACAGGGGTCTCCCATACTTTTTTCTTTAATTAGAATCCCCTGTGGGATTAACTGTTTAATCACCTCCTTTGTCCCTTTACTCTGTCACTATCGATTTTGCCTGTAAATGTAAGATCAGAACTCGGGAGGTAGCGTAAATGAAGGTCCATCTCTAAATCAGCCCAGCTCCTTTTTCAAAGTATAGATGCACAGGTAGTTCACCCAAGGACTACGGATTTAGAAGTTAGTGATGTGACAAGCCATATGTATTCTGGTAAACTTCCCCTAGATGACACTGAAGGTTAAATGCTTGGTTAGAATTACAGCTTTTAAGATGTCAAAAGGTTGAGGATTTAACTTTGGCCATCAGATATAAGCACGTTAAAACAATAATAGGCTCTATTCTTTATTTTTAATTTTTTTAGTTTTTTAAAAAATTATGATACATCATGTTAGTGAGTTTTAGTGAGTGTATGGGGGATACAATTTTATAAGCAGTAATGTGAAATTATAAAACTATTGTAGAAGATATTGTGGCATTATGCATCAAAATGCTTAAAATATTTATACAACACTTTGACTCACTAATTTTACTTTGACAAGAATATTACTAGGTTTTAATCATACAAGAAATACAAAATTGCTTTTCAATAATAACAATATGGTAAAGCCTCTATGTTTTAGTCAAGGCAACTATGTTTCTTAGAATATCCACAGTTCCTTTCCATTATGGAAATAAGAGCGGATGTTGTACCTTATTTATCTTTGTGATCCTTTTGTAATTCCTTGGAACAAGATATTTCCTGAGTGAATGAAAATAATAACTACACCTGATTCCTTAGATTAGGAAAGTTATATGCCAAAGTGGTTTACATATTTTCTTTCACAGAGGTTTATCATGTATATTTTATTTTTGAATTAAAAAATAGGCTCCCTGTTTTTAAAAATGAATACCTGCAGTGATGTTTGAAATGAATTTTCAATAGTAGTTTATATTTTCTCTCTTGCATATATTACTTGTACAACTTTGGGCCTAAGAATAAATTCTCATCAACGCCTGAATATGTCATATGCCAAGGATGTTTACTCTCCAAGCAATCACTGAATTGAGCCAACTTTTCTGTTTGATTATTTGTTTTTTAATTAGCCTGGTTGATATATTGTCAACAACCTCCTGCCTCTTGGAAATGGCTTAGTGAGTTCATTTGGTTTTTATCTTAGAAGTTAAAATTTTCCAAAATTACTTAGGGATTAATTAGTTAGTTATTTTTTAATTAAAAATTTGCTGTTGATTTTTGGGATAGTGTAGGAGAGTTCTTAGCTGCTTGAGGCCACATCCAGAATGGTGATGGAATTTGATTTGCCCAAAGGAGTGCAATTTGGGTACGTATGTGTCTTTTTTGATGGTTTGTGAGTTTATGAGCAATGAGACAAAAAAAGAGGATGAAAACAAAGTAGCCCTGCCAAATCTTCTGCTTTAATTATTTTTATATCCAGTCTAAATGTTTATTTGAATAATCTTTCGAGACATTTTCAAATGAACATAAAAACATATAATTCAGCAGGAGATATCATATCCTTACATTGTGCTGATGTAGGAAATAATCCCAAACACACACACACACACACACACACTCACACACACATGCAACTATCTCAGAGTTGAAGGCAGGCTGACAAGTTACCTGAGATTGACTGCCATTTTTGTGACTGCTTGAAACAGAAATGGATCAATGGGCAACATTTCAGAGAGGTAGTTTTCATCTCTGCCAAAGAAATATCTCCCAACATGCAAAGCTGTAGAGAAGGGAAATGTGCATTATTGGGAAGTGACCACTGCTGATTGGAAATTTGTGCAATTAATCTTTAAAATTATGTGCAGTAAATTTCACTCTTGGGGTAGTCAGATGTGTGTTTTGACAAATGTGGTATTGCTATGTTTGTTATTTTTTAGCCATGGTAACGCATATGCAGTGATGACCCTGGGTTATAATTTGCATTTCTCTAATGACTAATGACATGGAAGTTGAGCAACTTTTCAGGTCCTTATTTACTGTTCATATATATTCTTTGGTCGAGTTTCTATTCAGATACTTTGCCTGCTTTTTAATTAGGTTGTTTGCTTTCTTATTGTTGAGTTTTGAGAATTAAGTATTCTGGATACTTTTTACAAGTCTTTTCTCAAATATGTCATTTACAAATATCATCTCCCAATCTGCTGCTTTTTTTTAAAATATGTTTAACAATACACTTCACAGAGCCAAAATTTTCATTCTGATAAAGCCAAATTTATCATTTTTTTCTTCCCTGGATAGGTTTAACTGATATATCTAAGACCTTTTTACTTATCCCAAATTCACAAAGATTTTTCTCCTATGTTTTCTACCAGACATTTTATAAATTTATGTTCATAGTGAGTTTGTGATCCAATTTTAATTTTTGAATAAATTCAAGGTTCTTTAATTTTTTTAGCATGCAGACCTTCCATTTTACAGCCCTTAAAAAAAAAAGACACTTCTTATTCTATTGACTTGTCTTTATACCTTTGTCAAAAATCAGCTGATTATATTTCTGTGGGTCTATTTCTGGACCCTCTACTCTGTTCCACTCATATATGTATATTTTCCTTGTCAATCCCCCACTGTCTTGACTGTTTGATTACTGCAGCTTCATCATAGCTCATAAATCAGGTAGTGTGAATCCTCTTTTCTTTTTGAATAAATTATCTTTTCTAAATTTGTTTTTATTTTATTTTATTTTTTTTGGCTGTGTCGGGTCTCAGTTGTGGCATGTGAGATCTTCATTGAGGCATGCAGGATCTTTTCCTTCTGGCACAAGTCCTCTTTGTTGCCGTGTGCAGGTTTTTCTCTAGTTGTGGTGTGCAGGTTTTGTCTCTCTAGTTGTGGTACACGGGCTCCTGAGCACATGGGCTCTGTAGTTTGCAGCATGCGGGCTCTCTTGTTGAGGCACACGAGCTCAGTAGTTGTGGCGCATGGACTTAGTTGTCCCTCAGCATGTGGGATCTTAGTTCCCCTACTGGGGATCAAACCCACATCACCTGCATTGGAAGGCAGATTCTTTACCACTGGACCACCAGGGAAGTCCCTTGAATAAATTATCTTAGTTAGTCTTATTTCTTTGTGTTTCCATATACATTTCAGTATTAACTTGTTGTGGTCTACAAAAAGTTCTGCTACATTTTATTAGAATTGCATTGAAACTATAGATTTATTTAGAGAAAATGGACGTCTTATTAACATAGAGTCATTCAATTATGAACACAGCACATCTCTCTATTAAATGGAGTTCTTTGGTTTCTTTCATCAGTGTTTTGTAGTTTTCAGTGTACAAGTCCTGTACATATTTGATTGCTCTTTACCTGTTTACTTCATTTTTCTGTGCTATAATAAGTGATACTCCTTCTTTAATGTCAAATTATAAACGTTCGCTGCTGGTATATAGATACGATTGGATGTTATACTTTGCAACTTTACTGATTTACTTATTAGTTCTAGGAATTATCTTTAGAGTCCTTTGTATTTTCTATGTGAATAATCATGTCAACTGTAAATATTCAGTTTTATTTCTCCCTTTATTTCCTATATACCTTTTATTTTATTTTTTCTTGTAATATTCTTCTGGTTATAAATTTCAGTATAATGTTTTATAGGAGTGCTGATAGAGGACATCCTTGCTTTGTTCCTGATGTTTGGAGAAAACATTCTATCTTTCACCGTTAATTAAATTATCTGTATTTTTGTAGATACTATTTATCAGGTTAAGGAAGTTTTCTTCTATCCCTAGCTTGTTGTTGGTATTTATAATGAAGTTTATTGAATTTTGTCAAATATGGTTCCTGTATCTATTGAGATGATATAATTTTTCTTCTTTGCTTTATTGATTTGGTGACTTACACTAATTGATTTTTCAATGTTGAACCAGCCTTGCATTCCTGAGGTAAACCCTACACTAATTGATTTTTCAATGTTGAACCAGCCTTGCATTCCTAAGGTAAACCCTCAGTCTTAGCCAAAATGAGTCAAAGATTTAGTGAAAAAAAATATTCTAAAATAGAGACATGAGTCAAAGACCTACCCCTATTTGAACAGTTGTGATTATGGACAGTACAATCAAAGAAACGAAAGAAATTAAATAAGAAGATATACAAAGGACAACCAGAAAAAAATCTCATTTCTTATCACTTGTAAAATTTTGTTTAGTTTTTTCACTCCATATGTCTTCTAAGTCTACATATAAATTAAGATCACACTAACTACTCTCACATATATCTCAAGCACACACGTGTGTGGGAGCAGACACACACACACACACAAAACCCTAAAATATAAATGTTTCTAAATATGAGAGGCATTTACTTTGTTTCCTTACAAAATTAAAACTGCTGTTTATTGCCAGTAGTCATAGCTCTCCTGATTAGTGATATAATACCTCAGTGTTCAACCTTAAGCTCTGCCATACTGAATGCTTGGCTTCTAGGGTCACTATGCCTTTCAGCAGCAGGCTGGCAAAAGGCAAACAGAATGGAAGGGCACATGTAGAAAGTCTTTATGTGATGGGCCTGAGAGAGACAAGTGTTCTGCCCTTTGCTTCCCAATGGATAGCACTTAGTCACATGACCTTACTTCACAGTAAACTGGTTTAACTGTATGTCTAGGAAAAAATAACAGGCAGGTTGAATTGGTCTCTCTCATAGCCACTGATGATTTCATAGTTGATTGTGAATATTCATATCTAGTAACCATATTTATAAAAACATAATGTAAATTTGGGGGGGAGTTCTTTGTTTTTAAAAACAGCATCCTTCAAACACACACATCAATAGTGTTAAAAAAAAGTAAAGCTTCCATTTTTAACATGAAATTCTGAATAATGTTTGAAGCAATATCAACTTATATTTATGAGTTATATACTTATACATACTTACGCATTACTTTAAAAGAATATTTATTTATTTATTTATTTATTTATTTATTTATTTATGGCTGTGTTGGGTCTTCGTTGCTGTGCGTGGGCTTCCTCTAGTTGCAGCAAGCGAGCACTACTCTTCGTTGTGGTGCACGGGCTTCTCATTGCAGCGGCTTCTCTTTGGTGCAGAGCACAGGCTCTAGGTGCACGGGCTTCAGTAGTTGTGGCACATGGGCTCAGTAGTTGTGGCTCGGGGGCTCTAGAGTGTAGGCTCAATAGTTGTGGCACACGGGCTTAGCTGCTCCGTAGCATGTGGGATCCCTTACGGCCGCTCCATGAGTCACTCTCCCGCTGAGCCCAGGAAGGAGGGGGCATCAGTCACAGACCCTAAGGCCTCAGCAGCATTTTGAAACAGCCTATGCATTACTTTTCTTGTATGAAAATGCTTAAATTTTTCTTTATAATTGCATAGTTTTAAAAACTAACATAGAATGATTGCCTCTTTCATACATTTAAACATTTATTTTCTCATATGTGAGGATACAAAACATGTACATATACATTTGGTATATTCTTCAAAACGCCATATATGTAAGTATAGCAGGACATATAAAATATTAGTTTTTATGCTTGATTATTTTTGCTCAGTGTTGTAATTTTTGGAAGTAAATTTTAAAGGGTAGTATAATTCAGAATAAAATATAATTTGAGATTTTATTTTATTTTTATAAAATATCAATCAACAGGCTGATGATAATATATTCACACCTGTCCATGTACAGTTTTACAAAGTTTTAACCATTAACATGAATTCATTTCTTTAAGACTAAGTAACACGGAAAATGATTCCCAATTTTTTTCAAAGTACTTTGGGTCCTTCACTCCTATTGTCAAATAAGAAAGAACTAGAAAAAGTACCAAAGATAAGAATGAGTGGAAGTATGGTTTAGTGATGAAATTTAGTAAACTAGAAAAAAAAACCTCAAAACAAAGATTTAAATATTCAGATATACTGAATAATTGAGCTATTACTAATATTACTATAATATAAATTAAATTGCATAAACTTATGCTTAGTGGAACTAAGTGATTATTTTCTAAATCATAACTCAGATAAAATATTCGGCCTCTAAGATGAGCCTAACATATTTGTATGCAGTGCTCCTAGGGAAAAAAATAAAATAGCATCATTTTCAAATTATACATCATGCAAGATTGGATTTTAATGTGCTTCAGAATACCTCAACAATGATACCAAATACAGCAATGCTATGGTAAAAATGTTATGTTAACAGGCATCCTATTTGTGCTTCATAATAAAATAATATTTACATTGAGATTTGAATTTTATTATGTTGGTGTTTTATTTACACTTTGAGTTGTAACATTAATAACACTAGGTTAAATCAAGTCTAGCCTAATTTCATTTTTTGCAAACTTGCTTCTATATACATTTGCATAATTCTAGCAAACAGTAATCACAGTAATTCAGCTCCCTATAACCTCCTCTAACCATGTCATTCATAACTGCAGAAAATAGAAATTAACCTTTCTGAAAGCTGCATAGCATAATACTCTTTGCTGTCATGGAAAAGGTAGCAGGTGTGGCCGTGGGCTGCAGTCATTTGTCAAGTAAACCATAATGGTGGCATCAAGACAAAAATTATGCTAACGTAAAAGTAATGCTTCTCAACACTATTATTAGCACTCTGTACCAGCAGAATGATAATGAGACTTAAATCACTTCTGAGTTTCCAAATTATTTTTTTCATATGGTAGAGTGTTCCTTAGATTCTTTTTTAGATGCTGTGCATGCAGAAGTAAACACACTGAAGGTGCTTAACAAACTGTAAATGGGTTGAATGTAACCTAAAGCTCAGTTATAATTAGGTAATATTAATATAGTCTCTCACATGATGTTTATTAATTTTTTATAAATGTAACAGTTTTCAGTATTTATGTTACTTAGAAGTTTACTAACACATTAGGGTCTCTTCTCTCCTTTACACACAAGTTTAAGTTTCTCAGTAAACGACATAAAAAAATATTGTCTTCTTCCTTGTGACTCAAATTTACAACCTGAGTTTGAGGCCGGAAGCTGCCCTAGCAATGTGAACTTCAGAAAGTAAATTAATGTCTCTTGATGTTTGGTTTCTTTATATGTTAAAAAAACAAAATAGTAACCACTCATTGTCATTGTAAGGGTTGATAGTATTATGTGTATAAAATCACTTCGTGGATTTTAAAGCACAATATGTCATTAAGATGCAAGTGTTACTTAATATTGCTTGACAACATTTAAAATCCTCTAAATTAAGTAAGTCAATGTTGGGAGAAAAGAGGCAATCTATCATTTGAAGATTCCAAATATTGAAGTCTAACTGGTTTTGTATTTTTCTGGCTAGATCTGAAACCCGATAAATCAAAAGGATATCAAGTAGCAGAATAATCTGGTTAAGTGCAGAAGCCTCCTCTGTACCACTTTTACTTGGCAAGAGATTAGGCTGAGGATAAGCAACATCACAAACAAAATTAAAATGTCTGTGGCAGGCATATGAGCCCCATGATGAGGAAGCTGTAGAGGAGACAAGTGTCTTCCTCCATCACAGAGCTAAACATGGAAACAACTGGGATTTTCACACTGACTACTTGACTGCCCAAGGCCATGTTCATCATTTCTAAGCAGATGGGGTGCAACTTCTCAGCAACCATGAATCTATTAAATTATATTCAACAAAATTTCTGTGGTAAAATAAAGATGGCCACAAAGTTTTTGAGACTCTTTCTATTGAAAGGGGGATTCTAATTCTTCTCCCATTGAATCTGAACAGGTTTCTTAACTCATTTGTCTTACAAAATTAGGCAGTGGTCCAGATTTGGTCTACAGATCATACTTTTTGACCCCTGATAAGAGTGGATTGGGTTTAGCCTGTAAGTAAAAACTGAGTGGTTCTGTATGCTATAGTACTCTTTACTGAAGCCTTAGAGAATCCCAACAAGTACTTCACATTTTCCAAGTGACCTTTAAGATACTCCTACTTTTTAGTTATTTTAGGAACATACACTAAAGCCCATACGCTAGGTTACATTCAATGCTTGTCGATAGACATCTGACGAACAGCCATAAGATTTCCTAAGTTGCAAGCATTGTGTTTTATTCCTGCACAAAGTACCCATTTTCATGGAGACATACAACCCAGTCATTTGTATTTCTACTAAAATACAATAATCATGGAAAGAAATGAGCCAATTATGTTTAGGTTACACAGATAGAGGAGTGAAGTGGGGAGTGAGAAAATGAGAAGAATCAATGATGTCTCCTAGCTTTCAGACTTCATCAACTGGGTGACTTGCAGTATCACTTAGAGATGGAGAATACCGGTGTGATGATTGTAAACACAGCCACCCTTTTCCATTTCTCCCCTCAAGAGGTGGAATCTATCACCCAGTCCTTAAGTCTCGTTTGACCATGTGACTTGAGGCCAATGGAACATTAGCTAACGTCACACCACAGAGACCTGAAAAGTACTTGTGAATTTTAGTTTGCTCGCTTAAGAACTTAGAACCCTCCTGCTATCCTGAGAACAATTCCAGAATACCCTGTACACATGAAGAGAGGACCAAGTGGGTAGCCATTCCAACCAACTCCTTTATGAAACATCCACGGTGGCTGACCTGCCAGCTGGCAGACACATGAACCAATCAGAACAGACCAGAACTCTCCAGTAGGGTCAAAACCCATTGCCAAACTGCAGAATTCTGAGCTAAATGACTAGTTGTTGTTTTAAACCACAGTTATTTGGGGTTTGTATTAGTTACCTTTCATGTAACAAAGTGCAACAAACTTAGTAACTTAGTAACTTAAAGCACCATACATTTCTTATTTCAGTTTTCACTGTTCAGGAGTCAGGGCATGGCTTAGCTGGGTCCTTTGCTAGGGGTCTCTCAAGGTTGAAATTGTATCAGTAAGGCTCTGCTTTTATCTAGAAGTTTGACTGGAGAAGAATGTACTTTGAAACACACTCAGGTTGTTGGCAGAATTAGTTTCCTCGCGGTGGCAGGACAGAGGATTCATCTTTTTGCCAGCTTTAGGCTGGAGGCTGCCCTCCACCACCAGAGGTTGCCCACAGTTCCTTGCCATATGGGCTTTGCCAACATGGCTGTTTCCTTACTCGGCCAGCAAAGAGCATCTCTGGAGCGAATCTGCCAGCAAGACCAAGACTTCCCTAAATAACATCCTTTTGTTTCTGAATCAGAATTTCCAACGACTGGGACTTCCCTGGTGGCGCAGTGGTTAAGAATCCTCCTGCCAATGCAGGGGACACGAGTTAAGGCCCTGGTCCAGGAAGGTGCCACATGCCATGGAGCAACAAAGCCCGTGTGCCACAACTACTGAACCTGTGATCTAGAGCCCATGAGCCACAACTACTGAAGCCCACATGCCACAGCTACTGAAGCCTGGGCGCCTAGAGCCCCTGCTCCACAACAAGAGAAGCCACCGCAAGGAGAAGCCGACGCACTGCAACGAAGAGTAGCCCCCACTCGCTGCAACTAGAGAAAGCCCTCACGCAGCAATGAAGACCCAACACAGCCATAAATAAATAAATAAATAAATAAATAAATAAAATCCTCAGGGAAGTGACACAACATCACCCTTGCCATATTCTGTTGGTTAGCAAGTCACAGATTCTACCTACACTCAGGGCAGGAGATTATACAAGGCCACGAATAGCTGGAGTCTATCCACCACAAGGTCATTTGTTACACAGGAGAAGTTAACCGATATGACCAGGTATGAAGACATTATGATTTTTGTGCTTAAAAGACAAGGTTCTGTGGGCTTCCCTGGTGGTGCAGTGGTTGAGAGTCCGCCTGCCGATGCAGGGGACACGGGTTCGTGCCCCGGTCTGGGAAGATACCACATGCCGCGGAACGGCTGGGCCCGTGAGCCATGGCCGCTAAGCCTGCGTGTCCGGAGCCGGTGCTCTGCAACGGGAGAGGCCACAACAGTGAGAGGCCTGCACACTGCAAAAAAAAAAGAGTAGGTTCTATAGCTAGACTGCCTGATTTTATATCCTAGGTCTGCCACTTAGCTATGTGATATGAGACAATCCATCTAACTTCATCCCTAACCACATAAACAGTTTCTATTTTAACAATGTAGATTTTTGACCTATGGGACTTATTAATAACAACCAAACAAGTCATCACCATACCGATACCTTTTACTCATATCATATTAATAACAAGAAAAAGAAAATTGGAATAAGATGTATCTATCACAACTTTATACCCAAACACAACTTCCCAGTAAGAAAAAAAAAAAATCTGTCAGCATCAGCACTGTGGAAAACAGGAAAATGCAAATCTGCCTTAGGAAGCTTTTAGTGACTTAAATATTGAAGCCACTGAAACATTAATTTGAATTTAGGATTCATGCTACAGTGATTTTACTGTACTGTGTAGTTGGCTAGGACTTCCCACCTGTTCTTCCACAAAACTGAAAGTACGAAACAACTGAAATTTAAGTAGGCTTTTACTTAAACTTTCTCATTGGTAACATCTGAAAAGGCAGGATGTAACAGCTAAGAGGATAAACTTTCCATTTGGATGTTAACAAAGTAATTCCTTTAAACTTTATTCTTCTGTTTAAAATGGAAAATACTGTCTATAAACGCTCTCCTATTGCACATATTATTTACCCATATGATTTTTAATATATATTACCAACATGATTGGTATGTGATATTGCAATTTAGGCTGAGCATTAAGTGGCATATATAAAATAACATAAAAATAAGACATTCTATTCTTGCATTTTTATTTTTATTTATTTATTTATTTATTTATTTTTTTAACCACCTAATTTCCCTTTCACATTTTTATTTAGCAGGTTATTGAAAAGAAAAAAAAAAGCTTTCATTTTAAAGTCCAAGAACCCTGGAGTTTTTTTTTTTTTTTTTTTTTTAGTTTCTACTTTATAACAAAGTGAATCAGTCATACATATACATCTGTTCCCACATCCCTTCCCTCATGCATCTCCCTCCCTCCCACCCTCCCCATCCCACCCCTCCAGGCGGTCACAAAGCACCGAGCTGATCTCCCTGTGGTATGCGGCTGCTTCCCACTATCTATCTACCTTACGTTTGGTAGTGTATATATGTCCATGCCTCTCTTTCACTTTGTCACAGCTTACCCTTCCCCCTCCCCATATCCTCAAGTCCATTCTCAAGTAGGTCTGTGTCTTTATTCCTGTTTTACCCCTAGGCTCTTCATGACATTTTTTTAAAATTCTGTATATATGTGTTAGCATACGGTATTTGTCTTTCTCTTTCTGACTTACTTCACTCTGTATGACAGACTCTAGGTCTATCCACCTCATTGCAAATAGCTCAGTTTCGTTTCTTTTTATGGCTGAGTAATATTCCATTGTATATATGTGCCACATCTTCTTTATCCATTCATCCAATGATGGACACTTAAGTTGTTTCCATCTCCAGGCTATTGTGAATAGAGCTGCAATGAACATTTTGGTATATGTCTCTTTTTGAATTATGGTTTTCTCAGGGTATATGCCTAGTAGTGGGATTGCTGGATCATATCGTAGTTCTATTTTTAGTTTTTTAAGGAACCTCCATACTGTTCTCCATAGTGGCTGTACCAATTCACATTCCCACCAGCAGTGCAAGAGTGTTCCCTTTTCTCCACACCCTCTCCAGCATTTATTGTTTCTAGATTTCTTGATGCTGGCCATTCTGACTGGTGTGAGATGATATCTCATTGTAGTTTTTTTTTTTTTTTGCTTTATAACAAATTTAATCAGTTATACATATGTTCCCATATCCCCTCCCTTTTGCGTCTCCCTCCCACCCTCCCTTTCCCACCCCTCCAGGCGGTCACAAAGCACCGAGCTGATCTCCCTGTGCTATGCGGCTGCTTCCCACTAGCTATCTACCTTACGGTTGGTAGTGTATATATGTCCATGCCGCTCTTTCACTTTGTCACAGCTTACCCTTCCCCCTCCCCATATCCTCAAGTCCATTCTCTAGTAGGTCTGTGTCTTTATTCCTGTCTTACCCCTATGTTCTTCATGACATTTTTTTTCTTAAATTCCATATATATGTGTCAGCATACAGTATTTGTCTTTCTCTTTCTGACTTATTTCACTCTGTATGACAGACTCTAGGTCCATCCACCTCATTACAAATAGCTCAGTTTCGTTTCTTTTTATGGCTGAGTAATATTCCATTGTATATATGTGCCACGTCTTCTTTATCCATTCATCCGATGATGGACACTTAGGTTGTATCCATCTCCGGACTATTGTGAATAGAGCTGCAATGAACATTTTGGTACATGTCTCTTTTTGAATTATGGTTTTCTCAGGGTATATGCCTAGTAGTGGGATTGCTGGTTCATATGGTAGTTCTATTTTTAGTTTTTTAAGGAACCTCCGTACTGTTCTCCATAGTGGCTGTACCAATTCACATTCCCACCAGCAGTGCAAGAGTGTTCCCTTTTCTCCACACCCTCTCCAGCATTTATTGTTTCTCGATTTTTTTTTTTTTTTTTTTTTTTGCGGTATGTGGGCCTCTCATTGTTGTGGTCTCTCCCGTTGCGAAGCACAGGCTCCGGACGCGCAGGCTCAGCAGCCATGGCTCACGGGCCCAGCCGCTCCGCGGCATGTGGGATCTTCCCGGACTGGGGCACGAACCCGTGTCCCCTGCATTGGCAGGCGGACTGTCAACCACTGCGCCACCAGGGAAGCCCTCGATTTCTTGATGATGGCCATTCTGACTGGTGTGAGATGATATCTCATTGTAGTTTTGATTTGCATTTCTCTAATGATTAATGATGTTGAGCATTCTTTCATGTGTTTGTTGGCAATCTGTATATCTTCTTTGGAGAAATGCCTATTTAAGTCTTCTGCCCATTTTTGGATTGGGTTGTTTGTTTTTTTGCTATTGAGCTGCATGAGCTGTTTATAAATTTGGGAGATTAATCCTTTGTCAGTTGCTTCATTTGCAAATATTTTCTCCCATTCTGAGGATTGTCTTTTGGTCTTGTTTATGGTTTCCTTTGCTGGGCAAAAGCTTTTAAGTTTCATTAGGTCCCATTTGTTTATCTTTGTTTTTATTTCCATATCTCTAGGAGGTGGGTCCATAAGGATCTTGCTGTGATTGATGTCATAGAGTGTTCTACCTATATTTTCATCTAAGAGTTTGATAGTTTCTGGCCTTACATTTAAGTCTTTAATCCATTTTGAGCTTATTTTTGTGTATGGTGTTAGGGAATGATCTAATCTCAAACTTTTACATGTCCCTGTCCAGTTTTCCCAGCACCACTTATTGAAGAGGCTGTCCTTTCTCCACTGTACATTCCTGCCTCCTTTATCAAAGATAAGTTGGCCATATGTGCATGGGTTTATCTCTGGGCTTTCTATCCTGATCCACTGATCTATCTTTCTGTTTTTATGCCAGTACCACACTGTCTTGATTACTGTAGCTTTGTAGTATAGTCTGAAGTCAGGGAGCCTGATTCCTCCAGCTCCGTTTTTTGTTCTGAAGATTGCTTTGGCTATTCGGGGTCTTTTGTTTTTCCAAACAAATTTTGAAATTTTTTGTTCTAGTTCTGTGAAAAATGCCAGTGGTAGTTTGATAGGGATTGCATTGAATCTGTAGATTGCTTTGGGTAGTAGAGTCATTTTCACAATATTGATTCTTCCAATCCAGGAGCATGGTATATCTCTCCATCTATTTGTATCATCTTTAATTTCTTTCATCAGTGTCTTATAATTTTCTGCATACAGGTCTTTTGTCTCCTTAGGTAGGTTTGTTCCTAGATATTTTATTCTTTTTGTTGCAATGGTAAATGGGAGTGTTTTCTTGATTTCATTTTCAGATTTTTCATCATTAGTGTACAGGAATGCCGGAGATTTCTGTGCATTAGTTTTGTATCCTGCTACTTTACCAAATTCATTGATTAGCTCTAGTAGTTTTCTGGTAGCATCTTTAGGATTCTCTATGTATAGTATCATGTCATCTGCAAACAGTGACAGCTTTAGTTCTTCTTTTCCAATTTGGATTCCTTTTATTTCCTTTTCTTCTCTGATTGCTGTGGCTAGAACTTCCAAAACTAGGTTTAAACTTTCAGATACCTCAAGTGTATATTAAAATAAGCCTGACATTTCGTGACTTGAGAGGAATAATTGACTCATAATCTATGAACAAAACCGGGGAAAACATAACTACATTGTTTTAATTTATTAATGGCAAGTGTGTGGCATCATAGCTTTAGAAATCCTTGATCCCCCACAAATTTTTGTACATGGAATTCTTACATAGTTCTTGATCTTTTCTGAAGCAAAATATATTTTTCTTTATTGTCTTAGGCTACTTGCTGATTCAGAAAAATCACTCCATATTCATTGCCCTACACTCTTTTAATGGTTCATTGCCATTACTTAGAATATGTGTTAATGAAAAGATGTTATGAAGAGTATCTGAAATTTAACTTATTTAACTGAGAAAAAAAAGCAAATAAGCCTTTTAGGTCATTGCAAACTTGTGAGTTGGAAACAGTAACTTGTAGAATCATTAGGATGCTAAGATGGAAGAAAGAGAGAAAGAAAAGCCCTGAGTATTGAGCATAATGATCTGCACCTGTTTTCAATCACGACTTTCTGTGGAAGCATCGACCGCGTTGGAATAAAGATTTCAGTGTTTGCACAGCTGGACTACAATGCTACTTTCCAGATAGTGGAAAGTCATTAAGGGCATATAAATAGACCACACTATGATTTTGGAAGATTGAACTATGAAATTTACTGAGGGGTAGGATTGTTTAAAAAATGTTTGGTTTGTTCAGAACTCCTTTTCTTAAATAGCCTAAAAATAAATACAGAGAGGATCGTGTTATTGCCAGTCTGGGATTGATTTACACGAAGTCTATAAATACAAGAGTGATTACCATCTAATGTGGGAGCTATCACTTCTGTCCAAAAATAAGCCCCTCTCTATGGCTCCAAAGGGTAGAAATTCTGCTACCAGGGGAACAGACTTGATTTTCCACTTATCTTTTAATGATTTTCTGCAGGCAAAAACCGGGAGCCAAAATCCTACTGACATCTGTTTGTTGGTATGGGTCTTGTTTAGAACCCCAGTACTAAGTAATTATTCATTTTTTCTTGGCATTAGGATTGCATAGCTCACAATGTTTCACAACATGTAAGCTGTAATAAATAAAGGAATAAACAAAACTCTTCTCCTAAGTGCTCATTTATATAAAGCATCAGCAAAACAAACCGGAAAGCTTATACCATTTATTGCTAGATTGGCACTGTTTACAGTTCACATTTATCATTAACAAATGGAAGAAAAGGAAACTGCTAGCTTTTTCATCTTAAACCAGGTCTGATATTTTAATGATCAAGGAAAACTTCATATTGAAATTTATGCTATTGTGTAAGTCATCCTGTGGAGTATTTTCTTTTATCCTTAGTATTTATTTTTAAGGCACTATGACTTCACTGACTTAGAAGAAAAATGTGGATTTAAGCCTGAACCTGACCTTAGAGATATTAGGAAAATCTCTTAACCCTTCTAAGCATCTTTACTCCCATACTACATGGAGATAACAATATTTATTTCATAAGAGCATAGTGGAAAATAATTTAACAGACATAGGGTATATGACATCACTATCTTAGTAATGCTTTATTTTCTCCCTAAACTCTTCTGCTACTTGCTTTGAAGTATTTAATTTTAAGCACAAAGCGATGCTGACCAAGTTGTTTCGCATGGAAAGACAGCCCTCGTCAATTCAATTTAAAGATAGGTAAGTTGTGAGCCAACCGCATAATAGAACTATTAGTATGGCACTTACCAAAGTGAGAAAGATCCAAATGGGGCCCATGTTTGCGGGAAGCTAAAGAATGTCCCCAGGAAATCAGGACCTAATTTCCACAACCTGTGAATATCACCTTATATGACAAAAAATATGTGATGATTTCTAAGGATTTTGAGATGGGACATGATGCCCGGTGATGCATTGCCTTAGTGTGGGCCTTAAATGCAGTCACACATGTTCTTATAAGAAAGAAGCCGGGGCGGGGCTTCCCTGGTGGCGCAGTGGTTGAGAGTCTGCCTGCCGATGCAGGGGACACGGGTTCGTGCCCCGGTCCGGGAGGATCCCACATGCCGTGGAGCGGCTGGGCCCGTGAGCCATGGCCGCTGAGCCTGCGCGTCCGGAGCCTGTGCTCCGCAGTGGGAGAGGCCACAACAGTGAGGGGCTGGCATACCGCAAAAAAAAAAAAAAAAAAGAAGCATGAGGAGGGTGAACATAGAAGAGGAGAAGGCACACAGAAGATGGTATGTCCCTGGAAGCAGGTGTGGGAGTGAAGTGGATGCAAGTTAAGGAAAGCTGGCAGCCACCTGAAGCTGGAAGAGGAAGCGGATTCTCCCCTGGGGCCTCCCAAAGGAACACCACCCTGCTGAAACCTGGATTTCCAGACGATGACACTGAATTTGGACATCCTGTGCCCAGCACTGTGAGAGAGTACATTTCTTTTGTTTTACATCATCAAGCTTGTGGTCATTCATTACAGGAATCTCCGTGACTACTAGTACAATGCTGCTGATTGTTTACAGGTAAGTGGACTGACTCACAAATGATCCATGATGCAGGAGGAGGTAAACACCAGACACATAACACATGTGCTAGAGGACCAGGATGGAGTCATCACACATGTGATATCTGAGGGGCACTGAAGGTTGTAGAGTGTTCATAGGAATGACAAAGAATGGGAAAAGGACATTCCACATGTATTACATACATGAGGCAAAAAAAGATGACTGAAAAGTCAGATAAGCAGTAGTTGGTGCTGATCTTTTCTTAAATGTGAACTTCCTCTGCTGAGATGGAGGAACCATGTGGGGAGAAATTTAATTTTGAAACCCAGTAGTAAAGAACACAGGCAAACAGCTCTTGGGATTGGAGTGAGCTACTTGCATGGGTACGTGTCTGAGCAAATATCCGTACACTAAAGAAATACAGTTGTTAAGTGTTCTTCACTTACGTATCTGAACCCTAATGCATTACATAGACATCTTCATAATTCTCTTCGTGTAAAACTATACCTGCCCTAAAAGAGGAAAGTAACTAGTCTGGTCCAAGGTGCACTGTAGGGTACAAAATGAAGTGAGGTGCATGTTGAAGAAAGAGACATATCCCTTAGCAAAATCTGGTTAAGAGTCCCAAACACTCATTAGTGAAAAGAAATTAAAGGAGCCTCAAAATGACATTAATTTTAGATGTGTATGTTAACAGGTTTTTTTTTTGATGGTCTAGCTATGTGGTGGATATGAATGGGTCATCAGATTAAATTAAATGTTAAGTACATTATATTTATTTAATTGCTTTGTGTATGGTTCATGTATCTGAAGTGAAATTTTATGTTGTTTTTCCCTGAGTTAAAATACCCATTCAGGTATTTTGGTAAAGAACAGTATTTCTAAGGGAATAAGACATATAGCCAATATTTTGAATCCCAGCCTATGAAAATTAGGTAGGTAGGTATTACCATTTTAATAAAAATGTCCGAACCACTTTCATGTCTTTCTAAATTTGGAGGAGTTTACTCATGCAGAGGAAGAATACCTGCCACAATATCAAGACATGAATAGTCATGGCCTTTTGGGAAAAGTGGAAACAGTTACCAGTGTTTGGAATGTTGGCTTAGTGGCCAAAGTAACAATAGAAAAGGCTCAGCAGGGCATTTGCAGAAATATTGAGAAGATCTTCTATGGGGAGCAGAAGAGTTTAGAGGCAATGTAACTAGGATGCAATGAAGGAGAAGATCTGGAGCCAGAGTAACCATGGAAGATAAAGGAAACTCAACTAGGAAATGATTTTAGACAAGAGAAAATGCAGGCCTGAACTAAAATTACAGCGATGTCACAAAAACAACATCTAACGACTCAGTACATAGGGTTCATTCTGAGCACCCCACGAAATGACAAAATGAGGCAACAAATTCATATCCTCCTTTCTTCCCTCAATATACTTTCTGATCTGATTATTGTGACAGTACTTTGACTATGTCAAGTATTTATTATGCCATTGCATTTATGTTTAATATTTAATATGCAGTAATACACAAAGGAACAGAACTCTGAATGATAATCTGTGCAGAGAAGCAAAAGTAAAGCTTTTACTGTTCTCATCAAGTTTGTGAGCTGTCTGAAATGAGTCCATGTTTTTCAGATAATATTGACTCCTGCAGTAGTTAGCAGACATCAAAAATTGCATTTCAATATAAACCAGTCTGGGTTAAAAGGAAACTTCTGCCAGTTAAAAAAGCAATCATACTGATACACATATAAGTGGGAAGAGTTACTTAAATTTTTGTGATTATTAACTTATCACCAGGGAATAGAGTTTTACATAAAACAAATATTGGGTTGGCCAAAAAGTTCATTCAGCTTCTCCGAGAACAGCTTACCAAAACCCGAACGAACTTTTTGGCCAAACCAATACAAAAAGAACCTTGATCCAAGGCTGAATGAGGAACAAATAGAAAAGATGAACAGACCAATCACAAGTACTGACATTGAAACTGTGATTTTAAAAAGTCCAACAAACAAAAGTCCAGGATCAGCTGTCTTTACAGGCAAATTCTATCAAACATTTAGAGAGGAGTTAACACCTATCCTTCTGAAACCATTCCAAAAAATTGCAGACGAAGGAACACTCTCAATTCATTCTGTGAGGTCACCATCACCCTGCTACCAAAACCAGAGGAAGGTACCACAAAAAAAAATTACAGGCCAATATCATTGATGAACATAGATGCAAAAATCATCAACAAAATACTAGCAAACCAAATCCAACAATACATTAAAAGGATCATACACCATGATCAAGTGGGATTTATTCCACAGATGCAAGGATTCTTCAGTATCTGCAAATCAATCAGTGTGAACCACTACATTACAAACTGAAAAATAAAAACTATATAATATCTCAATAGATACAGAGAAAACTTTTGATGAATTTCAACACCATTTATGATAAAAATTCTCCAGAAAGGGGGCATAGATGGGCACTACCTCAATATAATAAAGGCCAAATATGACAAACACACAGACAACATCATACTTGAGGGTGAAAAGCTGAAAGCATTTCATCTAAGATCAGGAACAAGACAAGGATGTCCACTCTTGCCACTTTTATTCAACATAGTTTTGGAAGTCCTAGTCACAGTAATCAGAGAAAAAAAAAAGGAATACAAACTGGAAAAGAAGAAGTAAAATTGTCACTGTTTGCACATGACACTATACATAGAAAATCCTAAAGATGCCATCAGAAAACTACTAGAGCTCATTAATGAATTTGATAAAGTTTCAGGATAAAAAATTAATGCACAGAAATCTCTGGCATTCCTATACACTAAAAATGAAATATCAGAAAGAAAAATTGAGGAAACAATCCCATTTGTCATAGCATCAAAAAGAATAAAATACCTAGGAATAAACCTGGCTAGGGGGACAAAAGACCTGTGCTCTAAAGACTGTAAGATGCTGATGAAAGAAATCAAAGATGACACAAACAGATGGAAAGATATACCATGTTCTTGTATTGAAAGAGTCAATATTGTCAAAATGACTATACTTCCCAAGGCAATCTACAAATTGAATGCAAACAAAATCAAATTACCAATGGCATCTTTCACAGAACTAGAACAAAAAACTTTAATATTTGTATGAAACACAAAAGATCCTCAATAACCAAATCAATCCTGAGAAAGAAAAATGGAGCTGGAGGAATCAGACTCCCTGATTTCAGACTATATTACAAAGCTACAGTAATCAAAACAGTATGGTAGTGGCAAAGAAACAGAAATATAGATCAATGGAACAGGAGAGAAAGCCCAGAAATATACCCACACACCTATGGTTAATTAATCTATGACAAAGGTGGCAAGAATATAAAATGGAGAAAAGACAGTCTTCAATCAGTGGTGCTGGGAAAATTGGACAGCTACATGAAAAAGAATGAAATTATAATATTCTCTAACACCATGCACAAAAATAAATGCAAAATGGATTAAAGACCTAAATGTAAGGCCTGAAATTATGAAATGCCTAGAAGCAAACACAGGCAGAACACTCTTTCACATAAATTGCAGCAGTATCTTTTTGGATTCTTCTCCTAGAGTAATGGAAATAAAAACAAAAATAAACAAATGAGACCTAATTAAACTTAAAAGCTTTTGCACAGCAAAGGAAACCAGAAGCAAAATGAAAAGACAACCAAGAGAATGGGAGAAAATATTTGCAAAGAGACAAACAAGGGATTAGTCTCCAAAATATACAAACAGCTCATGCAGCTCTATATCAAAAAAAAAAAACAATAAAAAAATACACAGAAGACCTAAATAGGCATTTCTGCAAAGAATTCATACAGATGGCCAAAAAGCACATGAAAATATGCTCAACATTGTTAATTATTAGAGAAATGCAAATCAAAACTACAATGAGGTAGGTATCACTGTACATGGGTCAGGATGGCTATCATCAAAATGTCTACAAACAATAAATGCTGGAGAGGGTGTGGAGAAAAGGAAACCCTCCTACATTGTTGGTGGGAATGTAAATTGGTAAAACTACTATGGAGAACAGTATCGAGGTTCCTTTAAAAACTAAAAACTGAACTACCATATGATCTAGCAATCCCACTCCTGGGCATATATTCAGAGAAAACCCTAATTCGAAAAGCTACATGCACCCCAGTGTTCACTGCAGTACTATTTAAAGTAGCCAAGACATCGAAGCAACCTAAGTGTTCACTGACAGATGAATGAAGCAACCTAATTGTTCACTGACAGATATGTGGTACATATATGCAATGGAATATTACTCTGCCATAAAAAAAGAGTAAAATAATGCCATTTGCAGCAACATGGATGGACCTAGAGATTATCATACTAAGTTAAGTAAGTCAGGCAAAGAAAAATATGTTATAACTTATATGTAGAACCTAAAACAAATGATACAAATGAACTTATCTGCAAAACAGAAACAGACTCACAGGCTTTGAAAACAAATTTATGGTTACCAAAGGGGAAACATAGTGGGAGGGATAAATTAGGAGTTTGGGATTAACATATACACACTACTATATATAAAATAGGTAATGAACAAGGGCCTACTCTATAGCACAGGAGCTCTACTCAATATTCTCTAATAACCTCTATGGAAAAAGAATCTGAAAAATAATGTACATGTGTGTATGTATAACTGAATCACTTTGCTGTACATCTGAAACTAACACAACTATACTCCAATATAAAATAAAAAATTAAATTTAAAAAACTTGATTTTTGATCTGGAACAATAATAATAAACAAGCAAACAAAAGTGTGAGGTTTTCTTCCCAAAATAGCAGTGTTTTACAGAATAAAATTATTTTTTCTGAATTTTAAAATGTTCTATTGATTTTAATATATGGCATATGCAGTAGCTACATAACACTCAATTCATTAAAATTAGATGAGACTGCTACCAATCACAGTAACTGGCAGAAAAAGCAATTGGTTTTGGAAGTTAAAATTATTGCCTAAAAGAAGCTATGTGTAAGTTATTTTGAACAACTATTGAGGCAAAAGAATTTAAAATTACTTTTCATGTGCTACAAAAGTACTAGATAGAAGAGTTTGTATTTATTGGTTTTGGCTAATAATAATTTCTTTATCCTTATGGAAAAGGATTTAAAATTTCTCAGCCGATAAAAAAGTGTGGAGTTTATTTTTCAGTTTAAAATATTCGTATAACTATATAACTATATTTCTCCACCAACTTTAAAAATAATATATTGAAATTAGATTAGCAGTTTCTATATTAGATTTTTTTACACTTTTTAAAATATGATAGTAGTTTTCAAATATTTATCTTATTATTCTATAATTATATTAATATATGAGAGTGTCCATAAAGTAGATCAAGTGTGAGTTAAGAGTAGAAGCTATCTTCAGGTTTAACTGTCTCAGAGACTATTACAGTAAGTCCCTACATACGAACCTTAAAGTTGCAAACTTTCAAAGATGCGAACGTGTCCAGAGAAAGGATGAAGAGTGACAAGAGGAAGAAGAAGTAACTGAAGAACTGAAGAGATTCACGACGCAGGAAATAACAAGGGGACTTTCTTTATTTGAGGAGGCACTGTTAGTTTTTGAGGCACAGGACCCAAAGGTAGAATGGTACACAAAGGTTGCAGCAGCCTTTCAGAATGCAATCCAGTGCTACCGTGTCATCTATGATGAGAAAAAAAGAGCTACTACCCAGACATCGCTGGATCTTTTTTTCAAGAGGGTACTATGTTACTATGATAATTTTCAAGGTACTATACTGTAAGATTAAAAATGTTTTCTTTTTTTTGTTTTTTTTAATTTATAATTTGTGTGAAAAGTATTATAAACCTATTACAGTACAGCACTATATATCCGATTGTGTTAGTTGGGTACCCAGGCTAACTTTGTGGGATTTACAAACAAACTGGATTTATGAATGTGCTCTTAGAATGGAACTCATTCATATATAGGAGACTTACTGTATAAGCAACTTTCTAGTGACAGTGAAAACTACATTAGTGGTTTTAACAATGTACTTTAAATATAAATATTAAAGGATGATGTCTAATATTAGGAATGAAGATTTCACAATTGAAATGGCATCTGTGGAAGAGAAGTAAGAGTCACCGTCTTTCAAGTCCACTTTGAGAGAACTTTACATATACAATGTATCCTTAAAGCCAACAACTGCCTACTTTTCCAGGTACTCTCAGGGTTTAGCATATTTTATGTTACATCAAATTTGCTGGAAAAAAGTATTTAAGAAAAGAATAAATGAGCATTAAGCTAGTCACTTTTCCCCAGCAAAGAATGTATTTCCCAGGGAGTTGCTGTCCCAATAAGAAAAGAGGCAGGATTAGACTCCGGATTGGTGTGCTCTGCCAAGCAGTATCGTATTTCATAATTATAGGCGAGCCAACTGATAATAACGTGAAATGGAAAAGTTCTGGTCACAACATCTCCTACATACGTTTTTTTCCCTAAGCATTGTCAGTAAATTAGGGGGAAATGAATGAGTGTTCAGGGTTTTAAAAAGGTTCATGTCGCTATAGGAATTAAGTATGATTTACATATCAATTATAACTTGGATATTACAATAACTTTTGGTTGACCTTTGCCTTTTGCTAAACACTTATGTTTTCTTTTACCTGTGGACTTTTAAAAATATTATTAGAGAGGTTGTTTCAGCACCTTATGTTCATCAAAGTAAGAATTTATGTACCAAAGATGGCTAGAAGATGAGGCTATGTACTTAACAGTTGTCACAGCAACTCCTTAACATAACACATATGATTTTTCCATATTTTGACTCAAAATAATTTTATGTTTTCTTTTTGGCATCACAACAGCCAATTGTTTGGATTATTTAGAGACATGATCATATTACTTTATAAATTGTATTGAAGGTGAATATTTACATTGTCTGAGCCACTGTTGGAGAAGAGGAAATTTCCCCCTTTACCCTCTTGAGGTCTTGTGGCTGGACTAATAATAAAATTGACACAAGACAGATTAACAGGAGAAAAGGAAACACATTTTAATCATGCCCACAGAGGTCTCATAGAAATGGGACCTAAGAAGTGACCAAAGCAGGTAGCTTTTATCTTTTTAGACAAAGAAACAATAAATTTGTAAGAATTGACAGGACAAAGAAATGCAGGTGTTGGGTGTTTAATTAGTGAAGAATCTAAATGTAGTTTGGGCTTGGAGTAGTAAATTAAAGAAGTCACAGGGTTTGTTTTTATGGGCTCCTTGGCCCTGAATTCCCTGTCTCTGGTGATAAGGATGTCCTCTTACCTCCAGATGCAGGAAGTGCACTTTTCACGTGAGAGTTTTATTTTTTGCTTTCAAGCAGACAGAAATAAGGGTCAGGGTGTCCCTCTTGCCTTGGCCATTTCTTAAGTAGATTTAATTTAAAGTAATCAATATGCCACTGAAGCACATTTTGGGGTGGCCAACCCTGGAACCCAACACCACCTATTTTTTTTTAAACAAGTATGCATTAATCAGCTATACTTTGACTCTCGGAATCTGATTCCTGGAGGTAGGACTTGGAAACTACATTTTAATTTACTACCTGAGATTCAGAACTGCTGCTATTGGAGCATCTCAGGCCCACTTCACACCTACCCATGATTTTGAGAAGGAAGAAAACCTTGATCATGATTCAAGGACACAATTATTACACTGTGGTAAGGAGGCTAATGGGATAAGTGAAGGAATTCTAAATAGATTTAAACTAAGACAAGCAATCTCTTGGCCTCTCCTCTGAGATGTCTTCCGCTTTCAAATTGATTCCTCTTTGCATTGGATCTTTTTTCTTCATCTTCTCATGCAACCCATACAATAAAACAAGTCTCATGATACCTATCACTTTGAAAGGATTTCCTTCCACTGAGTTGTGTAGTTTGTAGCAAAACCAAGTGGGGCCCATAAGAGGAGAAGGCTTAGACTGCAAAATAAATTCTTTTCTAGAATTTATTCTAGAGAAATGTTTTAATTTTGGTTGGGTTTATCTTACTATCATTACTCACCACTCTTTCATTTACACACTCAGTTAGTTAACAAGTATTTATTGAGTTGTTACCATATTCCAGGCAGTGTCTAGGCACTGTTGGACAGGCCCTAAAAGTGGTCAAAGAACCTATTCTCATAGGGATTATCCCATCGAGGTAGTGGACAAATTATAAGTAGATACACAATATTTCAGTACTTAACATACCTATGAGGAAAAAAATAAGCAGGTCTTTAGGGATTGGAATTTAAGAAATTTTAAAATGTAAAAGAGCAAATCATGAAACTATTCAGGAAAAGACCAGTCCAAGCAGAAGCCACAATATTTAAGATGCCTCTGCAGATAGAGTGTTTGATCAGAAAAGATCAGTTAAGGGGCCAGTGTGGCTGAACTAGAGAGAAAAAGGGAAGGATGACATGAAATGATGCCAAAGATAGCTTGAGGAACAGACCATATGTGGCCTTTGAGGTCAGCATGCAACATAGAGTTTGGCTTTATTCTTAATGATGTGAGAACCCTCTGGAATTACCATGTCAGAATAGAGAGACACCACACCAAAATGAAGTTAAAAATGCTCGGTCAGACTCCAGCATATGTAGAAAGAATCATTGCTTTATCCAGCCCAGCTTACCACACTTAATGTGCATTTTCAAATAGTTTAATTAGTCAGCTGAATGTCAAAGTTATAGCTTGTAATAAATATCATTTCCTTGTCTAAAGGTCTTCTTTGATAAAGAAATATAAATCATCTTGTACTTGACAAAAGGAAAATAATTCCAGTCTTAACGCTTGGCCATTGTATTAGTGAGCTTTTCAGCTGGAAACAGAATCAAACCCAGATGTTACTAGAGTCTTCAATGAAGATAGCATTTACAGAAGTGTAAAAATATTATAATGAAACAAACAAAAAACCAAAATATTGATGAACCCAAAGAACAGCAATGAGAGTAAGCCATTATCTCTCCTGGGGCTGAAGGGGTCAAGGAGCCAGGGGAGTGGTGAGGCCATGAAAGAAGAGGTGCTGCCTGAGCAGTGTGCTGGAACATAGCCACTACCTGAGGATGGCTCAGAGGCACGAGAAAGCATAGAGAAACAGACCTAGCTCCTATCACCCACTACGCCTGTGATTTCTCTCATTGGTGGATTTATGGTGCTTTACCTAAATCACCTCTTAAAAACTTAGGTACCTATCCCCCTGCTCTTATTCTTTTAGAAGAAACATTTTTTTTGGAGCTTTGTTGAAACTTTGTACACTTTCTATTTAATTCTTTTTCTCAAAAATGTTTTCTTCTGTCCACTTTTTAGACCCAGGTTGCTTTTCATTTTGCAACTTTTTCAGGTGATACTTTATTTCTAAGGTATACATTTAACATTACAAATTCCTTAAAAATATTGTTTTACTTTTTCAGACAAGATTTGATATGCATTATTTTGTTATCAATTAGAATCTTTTCTTAATACACTTGTGTATTTCTTAATATCTAAAAATGTGAGGTGAGGGGTATTTTACTTGTAGTTTGCCATTGAGTTGTAATATAATTGCACTGTATTTTTAAAATATCTTAATTTCACTTCTGAAAGGTTTTGTGATTTGCTTTTGGGTTTAATATATTTGTAAATGCAATGCTTACAGTGCTTATAAATGCACTATATATGCTTAAAAAATAATGTAGGGTCTAGAGTTACTTACTGACCTAATTTTGTCCACTTTCTGCTTTTTAAAGTTAATCTATTTTTATATAAAATAATTATTTTATTTTTCTAACGATAAATACAATTTATAGTGCAAGAATATATTTTATAGTATCTACTTTAAAAAGACCTTATTTCTATCCAAAGAAAGTTGAATAAAGTATATATTTATTAAAATAAGGCAAATTCTCCCACCGTCCCATAAGCACATCTCACCAAGTTATAAACTAGTTTTTAGAGCAGCTTCAAATTAAAGAAGAGTGAACATATTTGAATGTACTGAAGTAGATTCAACCAGCGTTTACTTCCTCCCTACCAAAATATTTATTTACCACACAGCAGTGAGAGAATTTCTTTAAAATACAGGATACCCTGTTCTTCTGAATTTTAGAAAATGAATAAAGTATGTCCCATGTAATATTTGGGACATGTTTTATTTCACATTCATTCATTGTTTATCTGAAGTTCAAATTTAACTGGGCATCATGTGTTTTTTGTTTGCTGAATATAGATGTTTCTCTTCTGCTCAAAATTCTCCAATGGCTTTCCAATCTCATACAGAGTAAAAGCCAAAGTAAAAACCAGTTTTAGACACGGCAACACAAGCTCTGACCTGGACTAATTCTCTGATCTCATTTCCTATAATAATATCCAGCATTGCTCCAAAATACCTGCAGTGGCCTTCTTGCTTTCCCTGGACAACACAGAACTTCTGCCCCAGGGCCTTGCTATTCCCATCCTCAGTGTCTTCAGGTGCTTGTTCAAATGGGTCACCTTTAGAGAGAGTCCCTCCCTGACCAGCTTATGTCAAACAGCAACAATTTCCACATGCCCTGTTCCTTGCACTCATCTTTCTTTGGGATACTTATCACCATCTGATGTTATCTAATTTTGTTTTCTGACTCTCTCCCAAATAAATACATTTAAGCTCTACAAAGCCAAAGACTTTGTTTTACTCACTATTGTATACAAGATGCCTAGAACTGTACCAACATGTGGTAGGGACTCAGTATATTTTTGCAAATGGAATAAATGGGATAAACCATTGCTTATCCAGAAGGTAACAGAGTTGTTTTCATTCATAATATTATTCTCCAGTGTACCCTCATACCAAACATTGTGTATACAAGTCAAAGGAATTTTATGTAGAGTATCAAGGTGATTTAAATGATCATTTCAACCCAAATTGTATTTAGCCTTCAATTAGAAAGATTAATATTTAGATGAGAGAGACATCATCTATTTTCATGCCCTCTTGTGCTTTACTTAAAAATTATTGAAGCAAATAAGTAGGAGACATTAAAATTAATGATGTTATCATATTACTAGATATAGTGTTGAAAGCAATTAAGATTTTTATGATTTGGCTTTAAATTTACCTATGCAGTTATTTTGACTCTTCTCAATATTTTTATAAAATGGTACCTAAACTTTTATGTTTTTATAAAAAATATGATTGCAAACATTGCATGTGTTTCTTTTAAAAATTTGATGTATTAAAGAATAATAAAATACTAAAAAGTCAGATATGCATATAACTCTACCCCTACAAATAATCAAAACTAGCCACGCAAGTCCAGTGATACTCGATGATTATGTTTCTAGAAGCTGCTCTGAGATCCGGATTGGAGCTCATTCAGATCACTCTCTCATGCTAAGGTATAGTTTGTAAAGAATGATATAGTGCCAGAGTGGTTGCACTCAGGGACTTAAAACCTCAGCTGTAACCTCAGTGCCAGCCCCCTACATAAACAGTCAGACCATTGTGTTTATCCATGGATGCCACAAAGGCCTCCACTTCCCTCCAGATGCTTTCCTCTTAAGAACCTGGAGAATTATCTTTCCAGAGGACATGAATTAGAAGCTTTCCATCCCATTATGGAGGTTCCAAAAATATTGAGGGAAAAGAGGTCCTGAGCCTAATTGTTTTCTTCCTAAAAAGCTCCTTGAGCATGTTGGCAAAGGTGCCTATAGTTTAGTGCTCAGCACTCCCGATCCAAGCGTATTTAGAGAGACTAGCGCCTTCACTGGCCTACAAATGTATTGTTAGTTTGTTCTACAGGGAAATGAGTGGTTACTTGCTTTACATTTGCACAGCTATAAAAAAGGCCATTCAGCAGTTAACTCTGTGTAAGGAAAGGGTGGGCCTTGCTCTGGTCTGCTCTTTACGGAGAAACGGTGTCTCTCTCCTGTTGTTCCCTTATATCATTATGACAAAATAACTGAGAAGACCTGGAAACAGAACTTTATTTTAATTTTAATTTTACTTAAAATTTTTTTTGGCTGCACCGTGCATCTTGCGGGACCTTACTTCCCCCACCAGGGATCGAACCCGTGCCCCCTGCAGTGGAAGTGCAGAGTCCTAACCACTGGACCACCAGGGAAGTCCCCAGAGCTTTATTTTTTTAAATAGCTACTACATTTTGATATCTTAATTCAAATATTCTTAACATTAACTCTAACACTTGGTTGAAAATATGTGTATGAGAGTAAAGATTAAGATTTAGATCAGGCTTATTAACAAAGCAGAGACTAAAATATGTTGAAAATATTTCTTTAAATTTCATGCAATTCAATGATCATAATTACTACAAAGCTGCATACACTATGAAAGAGAAAAACCAAAATTGTCTATTAACACTGAGACTCCTCCCAACTATAGCTAATATTTATTCTAAACAAAATTGTTATTGAAAACTTTAAGTTGCTTGGAATTTTATAAGATGCCTCCAACGAGCATCAGACTGGAATGGCTGTATTTTATTTCATCTGTGCCTCTTTGTTTTTGGTGGAAAAGGCCTTTGAATTATTCTGATTTGAAGATGAACCCAGTGGCTTAAATTCTTACAATATTTCTGAAGGTACAAACAAATTATGTTATTTCAAGTTAAAGCAGTAGAGTCATTTCCAAGTTCTCCCTCATAATGAGTTTATTTCAGAGAGAGAGCACAAAGAAATAAGAAAACAGAAGCATTTTTCAGGAATTACAGATGCAGGCTTTACCAACAACTTCAGTTCAGGTATCAAATTGGGGCTCCTGTCCTGGTGACACCCCCATCTTACCAACCCAGCTCTCTCCTCCGTCTGTCTCTCTCCCCTCCTCCTAGGCTCAGTACCGATTCTACTGCCTTGCTTCTGGGCTTTCTCTCTGGGTATTATATTTGAAACTCCCAATCAGAGAGGATGTGGTTAAACTGTTTTGTCACTATCAAATTGAGATCATCCCTATCGGGTAAGTGTGTGTTTGGGCTCGACATTATCACACTAATATATATATATATATATATATATATATATATATAATAGATAACTAATAAGGAGCTACTGTATAGCACAGAACTCAGTTCTCATCATTTCTGTCTCCTCGATGCCTAGTATGTGCTTCACATATAGTTGACACAATAAATGTTTGTCAGAGAAGTTAGTTTCAATATAATTATTATGAGGTTCAAAGTAGACTAGAAACCTGTATAAACAAATACAGACATAACTGAATACAACAATTGTGTTAGACCAGAGAATGGGCAGAAAGAAGACTTTAATAAAACATTTTAAAATCGAGATATAATTGACATATAACATTATAGATTTGTGTCAAGTGTACAACATAATGGTTAGATCTTTGTATATATTGTAAAATGGTCACCACAATGAGTCTAGTTGACGTCCATCTTCATACATAGTTACAATTTCTTTCCTTATGATGAGAACATTTAGAATCTACTCTCTTAGCAGCTTTCAAATATTCAGTAGCGTATTATTAACTATAGTCACCATGTTGTATGTTGCATCCCCTCGACTTATTCATTTTATAACTGGAAGTTTGTGCCTCTTGACCCCCTTCACCCATTTCACCCCCTGTCAACCTGCCTCTGGCGACCACCAATCTGTTCTCTGCATCTATGAGCTCAGTTTTTTTTTGTGTGGGGGGGGGTATTTTATTTTATTTTTATAGACTTCACATATAAGTGAGATTATGGAGTATTTGTCTTTTTCTGTCTGACTTACTTCACTTGACCTAATGCCCTCAAAGTCCATCCATGCTGTTGCAAATGGCAAGATATCCTTTTCTTATGGCTGAATTATAGTCCATTGTATGTATGTATATATATATATATATATATATATATATATATATATATGCCAACACAGTTTTCTAGTGAAGGAAAACATTTTCATTAACAGAAGAAGTTCATTGCAGTCAATAATTATTATAACATCAGTAAGAAAATGTTGATTTGACAAGTAACATACATTTTTGTATTTGTAAAAATTTTAACAAATTAATTTTTACTTTTATGTAAGTGCAAATTGATAATGCCTATGGTACAGTGGGTCTCTTTCTAAACCAGACCCTTATACAGTAGATGCCATTTTGACAGGCTGGTGTACTGTGACTTAACCGTCCCTGGACTTACGTGCCTTTGAAATCTGAAGGAGTCCTTGAGCATTTTTTATAAGACCAAGATCTTCCCTGGTTCCCTTCTAAGATGGTGGGGTGGCAGTGCAGTTTTCCCAGTTCTTATGGGGCCTTTCCAATATTGCACAGAAACAGATCTCACTAAGAGAATGTTAAGGAAACCCATGCTTTAAAATGTCTCGGCACAATACAATAATTTTTAATCAAATAATATGTCAGAGCTTCCCTGGTGGCGCAGTGGTTGAGAGTCCACCTGCCGATGCAGGGGACACGGGTTCGTGCCGCGGTCCGGGAAGATCCCACGTGCCGCAGAGCGGCTGGGCCCGTGAGCCATGGCCGCTGAGCCTGTGCGTCCGGAGCCTGTGCTCCGCAACGGGAGAGGCCACAACAGTGAGAGGCCCGCGTACCACAAAAAAAAAAAAAAAAAGAAAATAATAAAATAATAAAATAAAATGCCTTAAAATATGATAAAATAATGTATCCTAATATACTAATCAATATAAATTTCCTTATAGTATATATCCTATTACTAACAATGAATTTAAGTCTTAATGATTATGTATTTCTTCCAGCAATTTGTTCTAAATTGTATTCTGAATAAAAATCCAGCTTCAAAGAACAGTGGTTAGTTAACTAACTTCTGAAATTCTTAAAGATCTCAATTAGCATTTTCCCTTATTCCAAAGTAAATACATAGAGATAGGCATTTAAAACCTAATGTAGAAAAAAATAATTGTTTGACATATATAAAATCAGTGAATGAATCCAAAGCAGTCCATTTCATTCTGCTACAAATTGATGAAAAGCAAACTGGCATAAACGGTAATTACATTTCAGGCAATGTTCTGCAAGGCATGTTCAGCTTCTGAAGAATAGAGCAGCTGCTTGTAAAATGTGACAATCTCTTCCACTTAAGAGAGGAGCAGAAAAGTCTCATAAAAGCAGAAAGTCACATGAATGGAATAAGTGTTTATTCTTTTAAATCTATGGATGGATAATAAACTTTAACTTGAATAAGCAGGAAAAAATGTAATACTGGTTTCTACATGAATATTATAGAATGTTAGTATTTTCATTATTTCTTCTTATAAATTTTCAGATATAGCACAAATCATTCAGATATTTTAGAAACTGTAAACTCTATGTTTTATGCTATCTGTCACAAAATGTAATCTCAGAGTAGACGGTATTCAACATAAAATCTGAAACCATTCCTGATACAGCTCCATAGGTAATGCTCACAAGTCGTTAAACTGATTTTCAGATTAAATCTGCTACAACAGTTTCAAAATTAAGTACCATATCTGAAATCTTAGCACATCTTTTATTTGAACTCAAACTACTTCAAACTGAGTCAATTTTCTCTGATTAAAGCCTTGGCAACCACCAATGAGAGCTTGCTTTTAACATGTCAGTTCACAGACTTCAAGAATTCTACTTTTTCTAAAGTTCACTCAGGAGTTAGCAAATAATTTTCAGATTTCAATTCAGGGGAGAAATGGTACCCAGAGGACCTATTTAAGGATGACAACTTTTCCCCCTATTCACTACTCCCTGTTGAAAAACTTGTAAATATAAAAATTACAAACAAGTATGATTCAGAGGAGTTTATCAAACTGGATTTGACTAACCCATCTAGTCTTCTGATGCCAAGATAAGGTAAGGATGCCACCACCAAAATAAAGTAGCCTAGCATAAGTTTCTCATAATTTCTGGTATTTCCCCTTTTTGCAGAAAAAAACAGTAATTTCCTACACCATTTTAAAGTGCAACTAACAGAGTGAGGAAACTTGCTTAAAATTCAGCATCGGAATCTAAACACTTGACTCTAAGGAGGATTCCCCATGATGGTTATTCAGAATTTATTTACTTTTTTACTTATAAAACATGAATAACAGCTTTCTTGTAAGGCAGAAAACACAAAAAACAAATTTAAATAGGATGTTTTGTAAAAATCAGAGATAACTACAAGGATGGAAATGGGCAAGTACAGTTTTTCAGTATAACACCATCAGGTCAAAATGATAGCCTCAATTATCAAAAGGGTGCCGCTTCTACATTTTATTTAAGAAAGCAAGGAGGCACACACTAAATGATTTAGAAATATTTCAAAAATTGCTAATTTTTAGACTGTTATCAGTGGGAAATGGGCAGAAGTATTTACAACAGCAACAAACAAGAATGTTACTTCATCCTTACGGTTGCTTTTTAAATGAGCAGTGATTCCCTGTGGGAGATACCTTATTGGAAAAGTTTGTGTTCTTAAGTAACCTATGGGATATTTAGGTCGTAAAGAGCATTGCTTTAGTGCATTTGAACCAGACTAATAATAAGAACTAATATCAATAACATATTACTCCCTTAGATCATTAATTTAGTCACTAGTCAACTGTAAATTGGGTTGATTTCTCCCACTTTGTAGAAGTACTTGAACCAAGAGATGAATAATTTCCTGGAATGGATTAAGTTAATTAAAATATCTCTTTTTGGTAATTTGGCACTTAAACTATAAAGCAGTGAAATTCAAACAAGTAGAGCTCAAATTGTGAGTAAGATACCCAATATATTTTCCAGTTTAAATCGATTTAGTCATAGTAGAAAGAGAAAAAAATGTCCTTTTTCCTACTTCCTTTCTCTACCTGCCATTACAACTGCTGGTCTCCAGTTTGGCTCCAAAAGAAGCTTCCAGTTCACAGTGGCAAGTTAATCAAGGCAATTTGATGAATATATAAACACAGAGCACAAGTGTACCTTTGTACCACTAGCCAGGGCTTTAACTTTTAAGCACATTGTGGGTAAATTTAAGAATGCCTGATTTTCAAAACTTAGAACCCAGGAAGGCAGAATCAGTGACTCAACACTTTAGCAACATTCATCACCCCATATAGTTACAAAAATTTTTTTCTTGTGATGAGAACTTATTTATTTATAAAATTATGATCTCCTGATATCTCAAAACAGAGGAGTCATAATATCAAGATTAATAACTGTCTCAGGGTATATTCTCTGTTCATCAAAAGAAGAATATTTGTAGCTACATGTTCTTCTTTTGGAAGCAAATGTTCCAAGTAAGATTCTTTTTTTAAATTAATTTTTACTGGCGTATAGTTGATTTACAATGTTGTGTTAGTTTCTACCGTGCAGCAAAGTGAATCAGTTATACATATACATATATCCACTCTTTTAGTCTATTCCCATATAGGTCATTACAGAGTATTGAATAGAGTGGGATTCATGCTTTGTACATATTGAAGAAAAGAAGATTCTGCATTGCTTTAAAAATTCAGTGAAACCTAAGTAACAATAACTTTAAGAATTACACATTCTAAAGTGAAAATAGTTTTTGACCTTCTACAACGTTGTCAGATTTTCTGTATCAGGAAGAGATCATTCTTCTCAGCAGGGTACCAAATAATTTTTTAGAAAACAATTTTGTCAAATTATGTGCTTAGCCCTCAAATTAGCCCTTTGAGATGGAAAAAACTTTGGCTTATGAGTTAACCCTTCGTTCACTTGGATTCTAAATCAAAAGTGAATGTGGAAAAGAGTGAGAATAATAGAACTTCATAAAATTCTGAGAAGCCAAATGAATTTCTTCAGTGTGGAAAGTATCTTGAAAAGAACAAAGCACGACAAAATAGCTTCACTTTGTGACGATGATCACTAATAATGATTAAAAAAAAGTGTTTTCTTCATGATTTTTACTATTGCAAGACATGGCCAATTTTCAGAACTTTAACAGTTACAAGACTATCTGAAAATATCAAGATGTTTAAAAGGAACAATTCACTTCACTACAGCCAACACGTAATGATCAGGCTCCCAAGAATCGGCATCGTGAGTTAAATCATATTTAACACAAAATAAAGGTAGCAAGAGATACATCAAGTAAGATAAAACAACTTTCAAGTTTTTTTTCATATTGCAGTAACATAAGCAATTAAAAATTTTAGGAACTATATATAAATTTACATATGCAATAACAAAATGATTCATTGCAATGTTGTATTTAAACTCTGATGGTATTAAGAACATAATATCCCAATTTACCTAGACTTCTAGAGGCCTTTAAGAAAACATGTTTGCCTTCATCCAGGATGTCACAGAATTCATGCTCTCTTTGACCTAGTAGACATTCTTATATTTTATTAAGTGTATATTATTTGAGCAGTCATCAGTTTTCTTTGGAATGTGTTTAATTTAATGTACATATTTATGTGGCAGGCAGCCTCTAAGTTGATCCCTGATGATCCCAGGCACCTGGTATGGTATGGGTTCGTTGTACTGACCAGAACAGAAAAGAGTAGAATATGGTGCAAGTGATGGGGTGTCACTTCTGAGATTATGTTACAAAAAGACTGTAGCTTCTGCCTTGGGTGTTCTCTCTTACTCTCTTGCTTGCTCTGAAGGAAGTCAGCTGCCGTGCTGTGAGTTGCCCTGCTGAGTAGCGGCCCCGGCTGAGTACAAGGGTTGGAGTGCTGATCAAGGAAAAGACAGTCAAACACTTGACTAGTATGCTCCCAAAGGTACTTCATCAAGGTCATGGAGAGCAAGAAAAGACTTAAAAATCATCATCGAGGAGCCTGAGAAGACATGGTGACTAAATGCCATGTGATATCCTGGATTTGATACTAGAATAGAAAAAGGGCTTTAGCGGAAAAACTGCTGAAATCCAAAGAAAGTGTACAGTGTAGTTTAGAGTAATAGGCCAATGTTCCCACTTGAGTTTTGACAAAGGTACCATGGTTATGGAAAAAAATAGCATTTGGGGAAATTTGATAAAGTGTAAATAGGAACACTGTACATATTGTCTTTGCTACTTCCCTGTAAATCTGAGTATACATTATGTGTTATACCTATAATACATACTGCATATAACATAAAATTAGAAAGAGAGAACACTTGGACAATTAAGGTTTATTAAATGTCAGCTACTTATCAATTTTAAGAGAATGCTATAACTGTCCTTAATAAAATGTACTTTATGTCTCTTAAAGATCAATTCGTGAAATATTCTTCCATGGGGATTTCTCCATTTTAATTTGAACTATGATAACTGATTTTAGTCCTGGGATAAATCTGCTTCAACTCTATGTGCTTTTAAATAGTTTTTATATGTAGAAGCTCATTTTATCTTAAAAGTACCTTGTTATATCAGCAGCAGATGTTTTAGTAAGTCCATTTTAAATATAATAAAACTGAGGCCAAGAGATTTATAGGAAATAAAGACCTTTATGTGCATCCTCCTATTTCAGTATTCTCTCCTCTATGGCAGTGACTTAGGAGTTCTCTTCTTTAAAGCCTAGGGCTATACATGGGGTACAGAGACACTGATAAGCATGTTTTGTGTCTCTGATTACCCCTGATTATAATGTAGATGTATCATGAAACTTTGCTTTTAGATGATTGATGCATTTCAAGATGACTAGGATTAAAAGAGTTTGTTTAGTATTTTACTGAAATTTAAAATAAATACATGCTTAATTAGCTTCTGTCAGCTACAGGATTGGAACTGTAAGTATATTTTGTGTAAGTATTCATAAAGATTTTTGACAGAGAACCATCCCTTTGAGTCCTACCTAACTTTCAGCACAGACTTAAATGATGATATTGTTTATTCATGTTCCATTCATTCTTTATACTTCACTGCCTTTAAATATGCAGGGAATCACGGAGTTGAATTGTCTTGATAGACTTATACTAATTGCCCTATTGCAGATTTGTTGAGT
Organism: Mesoplodon bidens; assembly: GCF_964165515.1. Classification (NCBI taxonomy): domain Eukaryota; kingdom Metazoa; phylum Chordata; class Mammalia; order Artiodactyla; family Ziphiidae; genus Mesoplodon; species Mesoplodon bidens. The sequence goes on along the minus strand of NW_027672540.1, from coordinate 294,549 downwards.
ATGGATACATATACAAATAGGATGCTGTTGGGGAGTTTAACTATAATTAACAGTGGGTTATTATACTATATGGCATATAAATAGAGAAAATATGCTAAATATTATATTATAATATATTAAATAATCCTTATATGCGTATATATATATATATCTGAAATGCAAATATATCCATATAGATTATATATAGTATATATGAAATTGATAATTGATACTGATAAATATCAATTGTATAGCTTGCTATAGATTTGTATAGTAAAATACAAATTTCCATAAAATGTGTGCTCTTATACTCATTACTTTGGAATAAATTTCACATTTTCTTTTATGCTCAGAAGTAAAGGAAAAATATTGATACAAAAATCTAAAGATACTCATTTCATTTTGTTTGAAATCATATTATCTTATTCAAGAAAATGTCATAGATAAAGGATATGCAATTTTTCATGGTCCTTAGTATTCTAACAAAAAGAAAGGTAAGTAAGGCTCCTTGATACTCAATAGTGAATAGGTTCAGAAGAATGAAAATACTGAACAGGTCATGAGGCGTGACTTGGGATCTAACCTATACATAGTACTGACTCCTAACTACAGTATCCATGAAACACTTTGTACATGTCATGATCAAGTTCAGACAGAGACCCCTTTGTCACTCATAATTCAAGGATTATTTAGAATTGTGTTGGGAGATCCCTGGGACAGAAGATTTTTGATATGCATGGTGGTTAAAGTAGTTTTGAAAAAAGTGTGTGGGAAAGGAGGTAACAAAAAGTTAAAGAATATTTTTTATAAAATATTTTAAGCATACCATTTCATTTCAGATTTCAGAAGTAGAGAATATTATTAGAATAAAACTGAAATCCCAAACAACTAAAAGCAGTATAAAAAGGTCAAAAAAAGAATGTTTTGATCAATAAATCAAAAGTTTTTAGTGTATATTAGAGAATAACTTTGAAGCATAATTGGTCAAATTGCAATAGGCAAGTTTTTTGGTCTGTTTTCAAGCTCAGATACAAAGTTCTGAGTAATTCCAAATGAATTAACCAGTTAGTTAGGAACTATGAGGATCAGCATGAATGCTTCACATGTTTCCTGTACAAATACAGTTCAGAAGCTTGGATAAGAGAGATTCAGAGAGAAATAAAATAATTACCTTTCTTTATGATACTACTGACAAGGATATAAAGCTTTATATACTTATAAATAATTTGCCCAAAGCTCAAAACATAATAATTGCTAAAGTCACTTCAAGAAAAATAAGGAACTCTAAATCATTTAACTTTCAAAAAATATAGGTCATCTAAGTAAGCGTAAAAGACAGTGTGATGGAATAAAACAAATGTGAGAGAGTCGGGGGTGGGGGTGGGGAGGTGTGTGAATTTCAGACTGAAATTTGATTTTTAGAGTTTGATTTTTAGTTTCTCTACTTATTTATGTGGCACTAGGAAAAGTATTTACTTTCTTTGGGACACAGGTTTTTCCTCTCTAAAATAGTATTGAGAATACTACTTTGTAATATTGTTGTAGGCATTCATGTTAGATGTAAAGTCCCTTGCTCAGTGCTTTCTCACATAGAAAGACTTGATAAATGCTATCAATTATTTTGAACATAGAAAATTACTGGAAAAAAAACTAAATAGTAAACTTAGGAGATTTTCAATTCTTAAACACTCAATTATGTAATCATTTGCATTTAGGAAAATCTTGCTTATGATTGATTTATCTCCTCAATGACCAGGGAGATAATTTAGAAAGCCATAAATAATATTCTTTTGTCAAATATTTTCTGAATGTTTCATACCCATAGGAAATATAAATACTAAGGCAAGATAAAGTACAAGACGTGTCACATGGCAAAACTGCATATGGTTACTATCTACACTTAGGTACTCATAAGTTCCATAGTAATTTAGAATTTTTAAAGATGGTTTCACTATATGTGTAGAATGATCACATAGTACAGTTCTGATATGCTTCTATTCTTCCTTTTGCTTCCCTCACCCACATATACGCTATTCCAGTCTTATAAATAATATTTCACTCTGAACACCCCAAGTTATTTCACAACTTGTGCCTTTAATTATGCTCTTCCCTTGGCCAGGGATTCCTATCTTTACTATAGACTGTAAGCTACAAATGCGCCAGAATTGTCCTCTCCTTTGTAGGGCTCTACGTTCGCTATATGTCTAATAGTTGTATCATAAAATGAATGTCCCTCCAGAGAATCCCTCCTTATTTCTCAAGACTCGTCTCAAGACAAGGTTAAACGTCTTCACTGCCAAATCCTTCTCTCCTACATTTTTACAGCTCACTGTAGAATTATATACCTTATCCTTTGAGCTTTGAAAACATCCCATGTTTGCAACTAGTATAAAACTTAAGATCAACAGAATCCATTCAGAAGTGAGGATAGAAAGGGAGAAACATCATTAACCTCTTAGAACTCTCTCTAAAATAATTTTTAGTGATACACACAGCAGTTCTCAGATTCATAATTCTATAGCCCTGAAGATGTAGTACTGTGTTGTTGACCTGTCTTTAATAAATCATGATCCTCCTTGAATTAAAGTCCATGTAAGGTAAATTATAAAAATATACCAGAATGTTTCTGCATAGCTTTTGATGAAACCACACTTTTATAATAAATTGTAATAATTTAAATAGACCAGTTACTGTAGAATCCAAACAATAAAAACAGAATTATTACCCATGGAGTTTGAGCACTGCCATCTCCAAGTATCACAGATTTTCATGATTTTTTTAAAAAAGAAAATACCACCTAGTGTCCATCAACAGATGAATGGATAAAGATGTGGCACATATATACAATGGAATATTACTCAGCTGTAAGAAGAAATGAAATTGAGTTATTTGCAATGAGGTGGATGGACCTAGAGTCTGTCATACAGAGTGAAGTAAGTCAGAAAGAGAAAAACAAATATCGTATGCTAACACATATATATAGAATCTAAAAAACAAACAAACAAAAAAACTGGTCATGAAGAACCTAGGGGCAAGACGGGAATAAAGACACAGACCTACTAGAGAATGGACTTGAGGACACGGGGAGGGGGAAGGGTAAGCTGGGACAACATGAGAGAGCGGCATGGACATATATACACTACCAAATGTAAAATAGATAGCTAGTAGGAAGCAGCTGCATAGCACAGGGAGATCAGCTTGGTGCTTTGTGACCACCTAGAGGGGTGGGATAGGGAGGGTGGGAGGGAGGGAGACGCCAGAGGGAAGGGATATGGGGATATGAGTATATGTATAACTGATTCACTTTGTTATAAAGCAGAAACTAACTCACCATTGTAAAGCAATTATACTCCAATAAAGATGGTAAAAAGAAAAAAGAAAAAGAAAAAAGAAAATACATAGCCAGTTAATGATTGCAAGTTGAGTTATTAGTAGGAAAAAGAAAATCCAGAGATTATAGAAATTCATCTAGTGAAAGGAAAATAGCAAAATAACGAAATTAACTAACTTACAATGTAATAGCAAACTGCTTAAAGTTTATTTTAAGCAGAATTTAAAACAGAACAACAAATCTCGATGTTTTCTGTTTTTCTAGAAGTGTCATTAAAAAAAACATAACTTAATGCTTTTCTAGGTATTGAAATGGGTCAAAAGTAGTTCTTTTGAAATTTATGGGCATCACACATTTTGCAAATAGACCTGCTATTCCCCACTTGAGAGTAGAAAATGGAAGTAAAAATTCCTGGCTCTTGAAATCCTCTCATTCATTCTCTTTGGTTTTGTTCTTGACTGCATTAGCAACACGTCCCAGTTTATTATCGTCAGCTTCTATTTTTAAGATCATGTTGGTCAGAGTTTGTCACCGTTGGTCTCGGGGTTTTCTAAAGTGATTTACATCATATTTTCTTCCCTCCTCTGACTTTTATGGTTGTCTCACTCTCTCACTGTGACTTTTCCAGCCTGTGTAGGAAACAGCCTCAAAATAGTTTGAGAAGTTGTACTTCTAGAGGATTAGTGGGTCATCATAGCCATGTTTTCCTTCTTTGCCTGAAATTATATTTTTGACTGTAAACCTGTGGACATGGTGATAGGGATGACAGGAGAGAAGAGCCAATATTTATCAAAAACTGTCTGTGATACACACGACTTTTCCTTGGAGCCTCTCTTGATTTTCCATGTGAAAACAGCTTTTCTTTTATGGAAGTGAATATTATAGTTTGAAAACTAGCAAATCCCAGATCTGTTCAATTCAATAAGGTCCTAAGCTTGGCTGTTCCTGAATAATTTTTTATTTAGTCCACTAGTGCACAAACTTTACACCATTACAGCAATTTCCCTTACTGTTTAAAACACTAAACTTTAACTATCAGCTAGTGTCCTATACCTTATATATTTTCTATAATTGATGCTATATGCTGTAAGTATTAAAATATAGAGTCAGCTAATTGGATAACAGTGTTACATTAGTTTAGTATTTCTTTTTTTACTTCAGTTTTGATTTTTTTTTGTTTTTGCTTTTTCTTTCCATCTCAAATTTTCTATTTGTTTTTGTTTTGTTTTGTTTTGTTTGTGATGGGTATTATGGCTTTGATGCTAATAGATAAAACTGGAATGGACTTGATATTGATAACTACAAATGATTTTATGCTTGCCATGAGCTAAATTTAGCCAAGCTGATTGATCATGGATATCAACTAGTTACGAGAAGACAATAATTGGTAAACACAAATAACTTTTAAATCAAGTCCTAAATTATTATACCACTGTAATCGTTAGCAAAAGACTATGTTCCCCAAGTCAATCGTTCATTCATTTATTCATTCATTTTTTCATTGAATAAACATGCTTTGAGCGATTTGACCAGTCACTGTGTCTTTGAGTAATGGCCTGAAAAGAATTTTATTTCACTCATTTATCTCTACCCTAAATTTAGTATTTTAATATGTGCAAAGTTTAGAATAGCAATTTCTTATTTTTATGTGAAATGCCTAAATATTTAGGGTTGCATTAAGTAAGGGTTTACTACAATACACGATAGGCACTCCTAGTTTACATCACTTTTTTTTTTTTTTTACAAAAGATGTTGGGCGTAGGAGTTTATTAATTAATTAATTTATTTTCGCTGTGTTGGGTCTCCATTTCTGTGTGAGGGCTTTCTCTAGTTGTGGCAAACGGGGGCCACTCTTCATCGCGGTGCATGGGCCTCTCACTATCTCAGCCTCTCTTGTTGCGGAGCACAGGTTCCAGATGCGCAGGCTCAGTAGTTGTGGCTCACGGGCCTAGTTGCTCCGCGGCATGTGGGATCCTCCCAGACCAGGGCTCGAACCCGTGTCCCCTGCATTAGCAGGCAGATTCTCAACCACTGCGCCACCAGGGAAGCCCGTTTGCATCACTTTTGTGTTGCCATAGTATTAACCTAATAATCTAGACGTTTTTAAACTCATTAGACTTAAATTAAGTCCCCCAAACTAATCAGCTATTTCTTATTTGTACTCATAGCTTATATTCAGGCAGTCTTACTCACGTTATATCCATTAATCTAATTTTTCTTTAATGATACTTTTATTCTTGATTTTTAACTCTGAAATTTTCTTATAAATATAGAAGTTTTGACAGGAAACCAGAAGAAAATTTAAATATCTGCAATCTCATGTACTAGACGTAAAACACATCTGTATAGATGCCCAGCATATGTTAGTATTTTGCTTACTCATAAAAATTTATTCTGCCAGGCAAAACAGTGAACATTTAGATGCATCCCTTTATGAGAATTTCACTACCCATAAATAAGCATATATATATAAAATTAAAAATTGGCATCCTCTTACATGTAGATAATCTGATGTCTACGTCTTAGTATTAACATTATAATAATATAATTAATATATAATGTTATTATAATATATAGTATATATGATATAATAATATAATGATTGTGAGCACTTTCCAATTCACTAAACATTCTTTGAAAAGATTTCATTATCACCATAATACTAGTGTCCTGTACTCTAAGTGCATCTGTCCAAATTTTATTACAATTTTTATATAAAAACCTTTGCACCTATCTTTGTCCACAGTTCTGATTATTTCCTAGTTTTGTCTACGATAATATATTGGGTTAAAAGTGTAACTTTAAAAGCTTTGGTAGGTATTGTAAGAATAATTTCAAGTTATTCCTATTGTTTGTGCCACACTGAACACTGTTTCCTTTCTCACATTTCATGATACAACAGTAAAATGCTTATAAGTTTCCCATATATCTTGCTATGTTTTTTCTTTGGATTTTTCCCTCCTTAAATTTTATTCAATAATCAAAATTTAATTCAAGAGTTACTCCAGAAAACTTTACTTAACATCCCCAGGCTGGGCGAGATGGTCTTTATTGACTCTCATAATAGTCTGTGCATATCCCAAAGTAAGACTTGTGTATCTGTGCGTATTTGTGTCTCACTTAAGAATGATGATCATATCTCTCTTTGTAGCGCCTGGGACCAGCACAATGCCTGGCCCATGGTTGACATCAAATAATTTTTTAAATTAAATAATCATCTGACTGATATACTATTCAATCAATAAATTTGATTCTCACAACAAACTTTTCATGTGGGCAAGTACTATTTTCCACTTCATATTGAGCAAAGAAATATAAAATGGATTACTTTCCTGGAGTCAGACAACTAGAAAATGTATGCAGTGTGTTTCTGGAGCCAGAAACAGACTTTATGAATCCTATTATACTATTATATTAATTTTCTCAAATGTGACACAGGAAATCTATGATGGAAATAGCCAAAAGAACTGGAAAATCAGCTTGACAGTTAGGAAGTGTTAGGTTACAATAAATATCATTATTTTTGCCCATATGATATTAATAGTGGATTTATATTACCTTTTCCATCGTTTTTTATTTCCACATTTTAAATGTCTTTGTAATAAAAAAATAACATGAACTGACTGTCATTAAATAATGTATGACATGACAAATCATTCTTAGTAATTTTTCCTATAGGAATCTATTTAAAGACAGAGGATATGAGACTTACAGTGTGATTTATAAACGTGCATCATTAAAATATTTGAAATATGTTTTTTCAAAAACATCTGGTAAGCATTTTATGTAAAATTGTCCTTTTTCTTTTAACTTGGCCTCAGCTAGAGGAGTATATCTAGGAAGTCCATTTTTTCCCACCACAATAACCTACATTGCTTTAAAACAGCATTCTTTATCGGTAAAGTGGCAGAGTAGAAATAGCATGAGCTTTGGAATCAAACATACCATATGTTTGAGCCCCAGGTCACCCCACTTCAGGATGTATGATGTTAGGAAACTTATTTCACTTTCTGATCCTCATTGTAAAATGGAAATAGAAATAAATGTCCTGATAATAAACATCAGAGCCATATATTGTGAATATTCAGTATATGTAAGTTTCACTTTGTTTCCATCTCTCTAGGAGGAAAGATGGTGTTGCTGGACAAAAGGCTGGGGAAATAAATGTTGGGTCTTTTATACCCCATATAATGAGTTTTCCTTCAGATGGTTATCAGATTTACAATAGAAGATTCTAGGGCCTTAATTTTGCTATGAATATGTAAGGTTGGTTTGACCTTTGAATAAGTGTGATTGATTGGTTGTGGTATAAAGCAGTGAATTAGCTTGGCCTGTTTAGAGGCAGCTGATAAAATCCACAGCTTTACCGAGTTTGCCTCACAAAGTTGCTTGTCTTCCAAACTGACTACTGGCCGAAAAGTTCTCTCTCTTCTGACTAGGGAAAGAGTAGTTCTTGGCAACTGAAGTGAGCTGCAGGCTGCTAAAATGAGTTCCAGTTATTCTATAGTTTGTTGAGATTTCATGGGGCCAAAAAATAATATCATATAGGCTTACCGAAGCCCAAACACACTGAGATAAACACAGTAGTAAACTAAATATCAGTGTTATTACTCAAAAACAGGATTGGAGGATGTGGTGAAGATAAGGAGTCCCAACGGGCTTCCGCATCATTCTCTCAGAATTAGACTTGCTCACGGAGTCACTGGCAGTCCTGGGAAATCACCGACCACTTCTCACAACGGCAAACAGCCGACTTCAAGGTCATGAGCAGACCAGAATGTTCCCAGTCTGCAGGCTGGCAGAGCCACAGGACTGAGAGCAGAGAACGGCTTTAGAAAGGTCAATTCCTTCTACCAGTTTCTGCAACCAGGTAAGTTATTTTTCTTTCCTTAGGAAGGAGTTTCCGAGAGGTGTGAACTGAGGCAAAGAGTATTATAGTAAAGCAATAGTTCTCGAAATGTGGTCCCCAGATAAGCAGCATCAACATCACTGGGAACTTAATGGAAAGGGAATTTCTCAGGTCCTGCCTCAAACCTATGGAATTAGAGACTCAGGATACAGAACCCAGCAATCTGTTTTTTGTTGGTTTGTTTGTTTGGTTTTTTGCGGTACGCAGGTCTCACACTGCTGTGGCCTCTCCTGTTGCGGAGCACAGGCTCCGGACGCGCAGGCTCAGCAGCCATGGCTCACAGGCCCAGCCGCTCAGCGGCATGTGGGATCCTCCCAGACCGGGGCACGAACCCGTGTCCCCTGCATCGGCAGACGTACTCTCAACCACTGCGCCACCAGGGAAGCCCCAGCAATCTGTATTTTAACAAGTTAGACAGGTGATTCTGAGATGTTAAAGTTTGAGAACCATTGAATAGAGGAAGTCTCCTGTGCTAATTTCCTATTTATTTCTCTATAACAAATTACCACCAATTTAACAGCTTATAACAACACCTATTCAATATCTGATGCTCCACAGGTCAGAAGTCTAGGTGGACTTAACTGTTTTCTTTTCTATGGGATTCAAAAGGCCACAATGAAGGTGTGAACCAGGCCAGCATCTTATGTGGAGGATCTGTGGGTTGGGGGCAGGTATCTGATTCCAAATTCAGTTGGGTTTTTAACAAAATCCAATTCCTTGCTGTTCGTTTCCTACAGCCTGAGGTCCTCATTCTGCTGCAGGCTGTTGGCTGAGGGTTCCTCTCTGCTCATAGGACCAGCGCTCAGGTCCTTCCCATCTTACCTCTTGCATCTGAAAAGCTGACAATGGAATATCCTCTCATGCCAAAACTTTCTCACACTTCCAATCTCTTTGATTTCTCCTTCTGTTACCAGCCAAAGGAAACTCCTTGCTTTTAAAGAGCCCATGTGATTAGATTACATCAACCTGAATATCTGGTACCTTTTATTTCTGCATTTTAAAATAATTTTCTGCATTTCTCAAACTTTCTATAATCAACATATTTATCTTCTAATTAAAAAAAACACAAATTCTTGTTTTGGAACAGAGTTTGGTCTTACTTTGTATAATTTTTAATTGGGCATTTAAATGAACAAAACCTTATTATTCCTGTGTAGCAAGAGAAAACTGATAATTTTGTAGACGCCCATCACAGGAACTACTACTTAGATGCATGAAAATGTCCCACTATCCAGGGCTTGTTGAGAGACAAACATTTCAGATACTTAATTTCTTAGCACCCACCTGGAGGTAGACAGTTGCACCGAACTTAGGCTCACGTTATCAGATGCCCTGCCCTAGATATTATATCCAAATATCTAACATTTTTAAAGCTAATTATGGAGAGAGAGAATAGATATTTCACTCTGGCAACACAGTATTAACAGCAACATCTAGTCTCCAAATAATCAGATGTAACAGCAACTCCCCAATTTTCTCCCCAAAGTGTGACAGTTTTAGAAAAGTAATATCAAAGAATTTCTGTAGAACCAGTTCAATGAACAGGGATTTTACTACCATTATGACTATGTGAAAATCATTTCTCCAAATATAACACCTAAAAACTCTTCACAAGATTTTTATAAATTGCCTGAAAATACTTTTCAGTAACCATAGCCATTCTAGTGAAGAGTGGAAATTCTGGAAAACAGAAAGGACAAGATGGTGAAACCCAAAATATATCAAACTCTGATGATACTAACATCCATATTAGCAAATCAGTCCCTATAGAGTAATTTCAGATGCTTATCAAAGAATGGAGTTATTTAATATCACAAATTTTATTTAAAATAGGATATTAAATATTAGAATTGTTCAAATGAGCCTGTAATTATTGAATTAAAGTCTAACTTCAAAAGTCACAAGCAATCAGAGTATTTCTATAGCTAGTTCTCACATTTTTTTCTTTTTTCCCTGTTAATGGTAACTTTTACATTTTATTTTTCACTGAACTCTCTGTCTCCCCTGTTGGAAGCCACTGACTCTGTCCTATCTCTTCTCCTGCAAGTACAATTTGGTCTAAAAATGCCTCGAGTATTTGTTGATGTAAAGTCAACCTTACTGAAATTTCTTCTTAATATGAAGTAAATGAAATTTGGAAAAAAATACCCTGGATTTAGGTTTTCTTTGTCTTCACACTGAGCTGTGTAATATTAATTGGGATGCCTTACCTGTCAAATTTTACTCCGTCATAAAATGGGAATTAAAACAGCCATTCCACAAGCTCACTGTAATATTAAATATATATGTCAAATGTTTTTGTACGATAAAACAATTTTTGCCTACAACAGACTCCTATTTGCCATTGTGTTATTTGATTTTAAATGACTTTGACTAACCGAGTGGACAGTAATTGCTTATTTAAACCTGAGTAATAATCCTAAGCCTTAAATATTGTGCTTTCCTATTTAGGAGTGTATGATGAAGAACCACACTAGTTTATCAGGATTCAATTCACAGGGTTCATTTACCTTACAGTTTTAAAATTGCAGTCTTTTCGCCATACTGAACACCAAATAGGAAATGTTCTTAAATAAATTATTTAGATGTCTAAAGAAGTTTCATGTCAATTCTTAGAATATTTGTAAAAGAAAAGAACCGACTATCTGAACTGAATTGTTCACCTCCTGATATGTCTTTATGAATAGGTTAAATCTTCATTTTTAACCTTCTTAGAGATATCTTTACCTCCGTTTAATATTAAATAGATGTAAGATGTATTATTCCTACAATTTTAGCATGGTTACAGTTTTTAAAACAAAACTATAATTCTCTGGTCTGGAAACATGAATAAATTGTGAAAACACTTCTTTACCATAACCATAGTTACATTCAAGAAGTTAGCTATATATATATATTTTTTAAATTTTTGCTTCATTCATCATAATTGTTTTAATAAGTAATATTATTGACAAATATATATTTCCTATAAGGTGACTACAGGTTGCAGTATTAGCTGACCTAATAGCATTTTGAACTCAGAGAGTTATCCCATATTATTCTAGATCAAGTGAAATCATATTTCTAAGTATCCACACACCACTCCTAGATGAAAAGCACATTATCACAGTTCTATCTACGAGTGAACAGGATTCTGTTCCTACTGTTTGGAATAGGCCTCCTGCAGTTAATGATTCTACACAGGCATTAATCACATCCTCTATCAAGTAGCCTAATGATGCTGAGGAGGTGGAATCATTCTGATGCTAAATTATATTTTGCCTGACAGGGAATGAAAATTCTCTTTTAGTAATTATTAAAGAGATTGGTAATAAGAACAAGAAAATGACATGTCAGAAGTATTATTTTAGTTTTTCTTTAGAGAAAAAGAAAGTATTTACAAAAAGCGAGCTGTCCTTTTCATCACTTTTCCCTTATTTCTTGTCAAGTTATTACATTGTCTATGTTACCAAAGTTACCTGTCCTGTTTGGAATATGTTGGAGTATTATACTTTTCTTACACTAAGCATCACTTGTAAAACTTAACTGGGTCATATCCTCGTAACAAAGGAATATTTTACTGTTTTATATATGTGAAAGGCTTTCAGAGCTACAAAGCCCTGTATAACTCGTCTGGAACTCACTGCCAATTTTAAATTTTACCTCACAAGTAACTGAAGCCTGGTTATAAAAAAAATAACAACCAAGAGAAATAAATTAACTAAAATAGTCTTCAGAAGAATGTTATTCAGAAGAGGATGAATACTGCAGATTAAGAGTTCTGGGAGATAATTATAAGTGGGAATTAGCAATAGGTTGTCTTTGCTTTAAAATGAAAGAATGGTAAAGCTTCTATTTTAAAATCCAATTAATTATGGGAGGATGGTAGAGTTTTATGTCTTCCTTTTTTCCCCTACATCCAATATACAATCATTTACCAACCCTTGTTAATCTTACTGCTTTTCATCCTTCAAACCATCCACATAGTCCTCTCCACCAAAACAAGAACAACCCAGTTTATCTCTATCATCTCTGATCTTTATTCATTCATCCTCCTCCTAGTGACATGTCCACCTTCATCCGTGCTCTCTTTCCGATGTCCTTCCATTCTCCAAAGATATCTTCTGAAACACAGGACTCATCTTGCCACTCTCCTGATTAGAAATTCAACATGACAGTTAATTGTATATGTCAGCCTTCTAGGATATAGTGCTCAACTGTTTAGTCAAACAATAATCTAGATCTTGCTGTGAATGTCTACTTAAAGATGTGTTTAACATCTAAATCAGGAGACTTTGAGTAAAGCAGTTTATCCTCCATAGCCTGGGTGGGATTCATCCCATCAGTTGAAGGCAAAGACAGATTTCCTGAAGAAAAGCAATTCTCAAGACTTTAATATAGAAAACTTGCCTGCAATCATAGGATTAAAAAGAACAACTTCTCTTTGAAAAAGAACTTTTCCAATTTCTTAAATCTATGTTTTAAATGGCAAAAGAACCACATGTTCATTGTAATAAGTCTGAAAATATAGACTATATATATATATATATATATATGTAAAATACAAATAGCATCCCCATCTCCTACAACAAAGTTATACACGTTAGTAATGTGTTCTGCAGGGTTCCATACCTTTCCTCTAGTATATTTTCAATGTTGCACTCTGTAATTAGATTTGTGATTGTCCAGATTGTGACTGGTAGATCATTTCCAGATCATTTGCTACATTTTTACAGCAATCAATACTCGCAGAATTAGTACTTGTACAGTAGTATTCATGATAGTCGAAATATTTCTAAGGTGATAATTTTCTAAGAGGATGGTGTTGATAAGTAGTAGCAATAATCACAGGTCCATAGGTCCTAGTGAGCAGAAATTTCCTGATGCCAACAGCAATCATCCAAGACTGTGGCTAAGTATGTCATGTGGTGCCTTTTTGCAACTAGAAACTGAACCGGCAGGTGATCCAGAAGAATACTTGGAATCTTTTCTATATAATAAATGATAATTTCTTGAAAAGCCCTGTCATTCTCTTCTGAAGTGGACTAATACAATTTTTGAAAATTATTAACTCAAGAAAATACTTTGGACACTCAATAAATTATCCATTTAGCCAAGTGATTTTTGAAACTCTATCACAAATGAGAAGGTTTGGACTACTAGAGAAATCAAAGATGAGATTTAGAATAAAATATATATTAGATGCTCAATAAATGAATTTTGATGTCATGAATAAATGTATATGGACCAGAATAATGAGTAAAGATTTTAGCTATCATGTCATCAAAATCATAACTTTTATTTTGAAGGTATAAGCAAGAAACAAATACTTGCTAGCTTAAAAAAAATCAGAGATGGAGGCAAAATGGGAAACGCATTAGTTAGGGTTTAGTTTCGTGATATATATCAAAATAAAAATGACTGTTGGGTTGAATTTTTACCAAGTATATTAATTTCTAAGGTGGCTGTAAAAAAATGCCACAAATGACAGAAATTGTATTCCCTCATGGTCTGGAGCCTAGAAGTCCGAAATCAAGGTGTCAGCAGAGCCATGCTTCTTCCGAAGGCTCTAGGGACAATCTGTTCTACGCCTCTCTCCCAGCTTCTGGTTGTTGCTGACAATTCTTGGCATTTCTATCTGTATCACTCCAGTCACTGCCTCTGACATCACACGGCCTATTTGCCTCTGTTTGTGTCTGTATCTCTGTGTTCAAATTTCCCTCTTCTTATAAAGACACCAGCCATTAGACTTAGGGCCCATGCTAATTCAGTATGACCTCATCTTAACTAATCACATCTGCAAAGACCCTTGCAAACAAGGTCACATTCACAGATCCTGCACGGACATGAAGTTTGGGGGCACACTGTTCAGTGCAGCACCCCAAGTCTACCTTGTAAATAGACAGTGGTTTTCAACTGGACTCTATTACCAAAGTTCCTTTTAGGAGCATTTTGTTGTCAATAGCGTTTCTTTACAACATAAACTAGGTATATTTTAAAACTGTTGAAACTCTTTTTCTGTTTCTTATGTTTAAATGCTTTCCTCTGTTAATTCAAGTGAGGTTTATTCATCACAAGTAAATCGAAGACATATTATTTGTTAATTTTAAGTTACTAGTTATATAAGGATTATGTGTGTGTGTGTGTGTGTGTGTGTGTATTTCTTTTCTTTTTAGTGTCTTTATGGTAACTCTTAGACAATAACTCATGTCCTCCTTTCTTTGTAAGTAGATAATTTTGTTCAAATTGCAGCCTCATTTTCCCCCAAAGCTTTTTAATACTACATCATCTTCAGATGATTTGAGTATTTTTCTTCTTTTATATTGATCCATCTTTAAAATAATGTGCTTTTCAGAGTGCTGGAAACCATGACTTCTACCGCAGCCCTACATTTTCTATGACTGATAATGGATGTGCAGTTGGGAATAACTTTTTAAAAAGATTTGAAGCTACTGTCTCTTATTATTATTGCTTTTTTTCTCATTCTATTTCTAGAGAGAGGAAGCTGGAATGTGTTAACGCAAACTTATTTTTACTGATTTTAGTAAGATGATAGAAGTAATACTTAGAGAGTCTCATAGTCTTGTCTGTGGCATTTTTAACAAAATGTTCAATAGGAATACATTAATTTCTTTTGGAAAATATAAAGGCTTTTAAATGTATAACTGATCTTAAACTAAAATTCTTACTTCATTATTACTGTATGAAAATAAAAGACCCTTTTTCATTTTAGGTATTTTTCTGTATACCCAGTAGTTATTTTAATTTTTTTTAATGTCTTAAAATGCATGTCTTTTTATGGCTTGATAGCTTATTTCCCTTTAGTGCTGAACAATATTCCATTGTTTAGATATGCCACAGTTTATTTATCTAGTCACCTACTGAAGGACATCTTGGCTGCTTTCAAATTTTAGCTATTATGAATAAAGTTACTATAAACATCTGTGTGCAGGTTTTTGTGTGGACATACATTTTCATCTCTTTTGGATAAATACCAAGCAGTGCAATTGCAGGATTTAATGGTAAGAATATGTTTAGTGTTGTCAGAAACAACAATTTTGCAAAATTTTTAATTTTAATGAAGTCCATGGATTGTGCCTTTGGTGCTGTATCTAAAAAGCCATCGCCATAACCAAGGTCATCTTGGTTTTCTCCTATTCGTATTCTAGAAGTTTAATGGTTTTGCATTTCATATTTAGGTCTATGATCTACTTTGGGTTGTTTCGTTAAGGGTGTAAGTTTTGTGTCTATATTCATTTTCTTGCATGAGAATGTCCAGTTGCTGCAATATCATTAGTTGAATAGATACACTACTGTTTTAAGTGGAGAGAAATTATTTTAGTTATAAATATAATTGTAAGCATTCACTGTTTATTTGTGATTTGGTAAAAATATTTCTCTTAACTAGTTGGGAAACACAGAGTCTAACTATGCCACTCATGGTGAAACCTTTCTACTTACCCTATTTTCCAGCTTCCGTGTTTATAATGAATTACATAATCTCCAATCTCCTAAGAATTTTTGTCTCTAAAATTCTTTGAACATGAAGTATCAGATTTGAATTGATTCATACAAGTACTTGGGAAGACTCAATTATTGGAAACTTAAAATATCTTTTAGCATAGTGTAGACACAACCTTAGAATCAGTGGGACATATTTTAGGGAAAAGTGAAGAAGCCCTCAGTGAAAAGGTGGTTCATTTAGTTCTACTTCTGCCTTTTTCTTGCATTTTCCTATTGTATTTCGGTTTATTCCCCTCTGTCAATATTCTAATTTGAAAATTATCTTAGCAATGGTGAAATACAAATCACCACTGTTTTTATTACTTACAAGGACTATTTGAGACATCTATGTAAAATATTCAGGTAATTAACATAGAATTTTGAGGCTCATAAAAAATCACTACACTCAACAGAACTTCCTGACATCACATAATAGATTGATTTTTAATGTAGTGTAATGTTTAGTCTCAGTGAGTGAGATTTCTGACTATAATTAGCTTTGATGGCTCAGAAAAAAATATTATCTATGGTGATTGATGATACTCTAGCTATGTATGTGAGAGTCAATAATTAAATTACATTCAGAACATAGAGGTATTTATGTCATTTTATTTGTGCTTCCTGAATTTACTGTCCTTATCTCAGAATTCTTCAGTAATGTTTTGGCCACTCCAATTTTATTTCCATGGATTTATATAAAATTTTTACTTGCTATTAATTATTTGGAAAATTTCAAGTCTGAGGTGCAGTGCTGCTTTACATATACGTTTTTGCTAGAATATTTCCAAATGACTATTCTGATTAAGGGCTATTTTACAAAACGTTTTCTATTGCAAACAATCTTGTTATATTTTTTCCTCTGAGACTGTGATAATGTCAGTGCTAATTTAATAAACTAGTAACTTGATCCTTCTAATTTCCTTGATTCATGCTGTAGAAGCCTCTGCCTAATAGAGAAATCATACAATTTGTTATCTTGGTTGACTCTACATTCCAGATGCTGAAATAATGAGCTCAGGATATTTCAAATTTATCTGAGAACAGTTTATATAATCTCCCTTAGTTAAAGAAGCTACGAGCAGGATAGAATGATTAAATTATGATATTCCAAAATATAGATATGCTCCTGTCTTCTCCTTCCCAGATTTCTTTTCCTATGTCTCCTTTTCAATTCTAAGAAAAGGACACCACACAAATTTTGCATGACACGTAGAGTCCTCACTGAGCTGACCTCACAGGTGTTTCCATCGAATCCTAGAATATGTGTCAAGCTCATCTCACACTAGATCAACAACCTCCAACAGTCTATGTACTTTCACATTCTAATGCCCTTACTTATGCTTTGCTTTGTAGTCATAACAGGGTAATATGTGTTCTAGTTCCCCTTCTTCTCCAAGAAAATGGTAACACTGTACTTTTCTGCTCCATTTGAAGAGTGATGTGGAAATATGATATAGCTTGACCAGTTAAACATGAGCAGAAGTCAATTGCAGGAAGGAGATGTAAGACCTAGTGAATTAATATTTATACCCTCTCCCTGTGCCATAAGGATCTTAGATGCATGTGTGTGAAGATGAGTCTCCACCAGCGTAAATCCTAAGTGTCTACAACGGGCAGAGCTTCTGCATCAGTCAGGCTTCTGGCAGGAAAGAAAATTCAACTCACTTGGTTCAAAGAAGATAATGTAATGAAGGTACGACTTGGAGAAGCGGGGCCAGGGTTAAGGGGAATCACCATAAATGTCAAGGCCCCCAGAGGTAAGGGGGGGGGAAAGAACATTCCAAGTAGAGGAGGTAGCAGGTACAAATGAAAGGGAGAGGGGGCACTGAGCATGGGTTTTCAGCACTAAAGCAAATTAAAAAACTACAGAGATTGAGTGTGAGATAATCATGAAATGAGAAAGAAAAGTAATACTAATACTATGGTAAATTCATGTCTAATTGAGTGAAAGCCACTGCTCAAAGTACTTGATCTGTGTTAGCTTATTCGAGTTTTTAAATGATTATATGAAGTAGGTACAAGTAATAACTTCTCTGAGAACTGAGGCTCAGAGAGGGAAACATCTTGTATAGTTCAGCCGGTTAAAGTGTGAAGGTGTTTAGGTTTGAACCCAGGCAGTGTAGCTCCACAACTCTTGTCTATAACAACTACACTACACCCGCTCACACAGCTGGGTGAAAGATCGTGCAAGACTTGTGTGGCAAATGAAGGATTTCTTTTTCCCTTCCTCCTAAGAGAAATAGGAATCCACTGTAGGGTTTTAAAGGATAACCTGAACATATGTGATTTCTAAAATGGCTATTCTTTTTGTAGTGTGGAGAACTGGGTGGAGAGCAAAAGGTACACGTTAGTGAAACTATTTAGATAGAATCAGTATTAGTCTAAGCAAGAAATGGTGGTTTTTGGCTTAGAGTGAAAGTGGTACTGATGTTGAAAAATATGAATGCCTTTGAGACAGATTTAGAGAGTAAACTTGAAAGATCCCAATGTGAATTATATACAGAAGAGAGGATTAAGGACAAGCATTAAGGACAATGCCTATGTTACTGTCTTATTCAACTGGATTTACTATGGGGTTGTTCATTAAAATGAAAATAGTGAAGAAAAAAAACAGCAAAAGAGAGAGATGAGTTTGGTTTAGGACTGGCTGACTTCGAGTTGGCTTTTATTTATCCATATGTAGATACTGATTAAGCAACTTTTGGTGATGTCTGGTTCTCACTAGAGCTACTAATTTGGAGCCTATTTTTCTAGAGATGACATTTACAGCAGTAAACGTGGATTAGATTACCAGGACAGAGAATGCAGAGTGAAAAAAAAATGGGGTCTCAGACCAGGTCTTAATTGCTCCGACATGTAACAGCTCAGGAGAAGAGGTAGGATTTTAGCGAAGAAGAGGTAGATCCCCAGCAAAGAAGAATATGAGAAAACACTATAAATAGTGCTGAGAAGAGTACAAAGATGAACATAACCAGATACTTAGGATAGAAAGCAGGATGAAGAGCTGTCAGTGAAACCAAGAAGAGATTGTTTGAAAAGAAAGGCCACAGTGTTGAAAGTTGCTAACAGTTCAAGCAGTTAGAAAAATAAACGAATGGCTCTTGGTGTCAGATATGACCTTAAAAACCAGTTATTCCAAATTTATTGTTGTTAGTGAGATCCAAAGAAATTGAGGAATATGAAATATGTATTTTATACCATGTTATACATAGTGGCCATCATTATTTTCTCATTTAATTATCTAAAACAGTTAAAGTGCTTACATAATCACATCAGGAGGCATATATTGTCCTTTATTAGGAAAAATTATCCACAATTTGCAAATAAGACAAAGGGAATGTGGTATGTCCTTTCAATGTCATGCAGGGGCATTGCTTAAAAGAATCACCCAAAGATTATGTAATTCTCCAGGAAAATGTACTTGAGTTAGATTTAGCTCTTTACTATTTGATTAGTGCCCAGACACCACTGTAAAGCCACGTCTTAGTTTACAGGTTTCTCACCAGCAAAAAAGAAAAGAAAAAAAAACAACATAAACCCAAATTTATGATTTTATTGCCCCAGAGAATTTTAATTAGTGTCATGTCTTTCATGGTATTATTTTTATTATTTCTTATTCCACTATTTATAAATGCCTTAAAATGTTCTTTGAACCAGCTCTACTATCTCTCTGCCCCCCCCAACAATGAAATAATTTTTAGTTACATTTATATTTGTATAAGTAAGATAATTTTTAAGTTATACTTTTGCATAATCAATTGGTTTACTAGATTAAATCACTGTTTTACTGTAGCAAATAGCCCAGTGGTAGCCTGAAAATTATTGGTTCACTACAGATTATGTGATGAAATATCAAAAAAAGCTTACCTGAGGGCTTCCCTGGTGGCGCAGTGGTTGGGAGTCCACCTGCCGATGCAGGGGACACGGGTTCGTGCCCCAGTCCGGGAAGATCCCACATGCCGCAGAGCGGCTGGTCCCGTGAGCCATGGCCGCTGAGCCTGCGCGTCTGGAGCCTGTGCTCCGCAACGGGAGAGGCCACAGCAGTGAGAGGCCCGCGTACCGCAAAAAAATAAAAAAATAAAAAATAAAAAAACTTACCTGAAAATATTTTTCTAGAAGTTACATTTTATTATGCATAGTAGGATAACAAAATCGAACTATTTCCTTCTCAGACTGAGACTGTAGCACAATAAATGCCAGTTGTTCCCACATCCCAAGTTGAATTGTGATTCGACTATTTGAAATGGAGTAAAGAGCAAACTTTTTTTTTTTTTTAAATCTAAAGCTTCTCAACTACATAGAGACAACAAAAGTGTCAGGATTTAGAGATTAAGAGAAGATTTTAAGGGAGAGTTCTTGAAGTGCTGTGAGTCCCAATCGCAGTCCTCAAGGAAACAAAGTGGAAGGTACTTCCCTCTTCATATAATGTGAAAAAATAACAAGTTTAAGAAGACCACTCAGATAGCTTACCATGGCCCCCCCTTGAGCTTGAGGCGCACAGTGTATTCTTGTCTGACTCATATCCTCCTAAGGAACAAAAGACTGGATAGCTAGGTGGTATTAGGTCAGATCAAGGACAGAGGTGTCTGAGTTGAAATCAGCCTTCTGACAGTTTCTTCACGCTGCCACTCTGGAGGCTAGAGGCTTCCAATGATTAGAGCAACATGAGCGCTGTACTTATCCTCTCTCAAAATCGCACAACCAGGTGAGATGTTACAGTGAAAGCAAGGCTTAGACCAAATTCTATCACTCATAGAAAAATGAATTGGCAAATAGACCCCAGACAGTCCTGAGCTGTACTGTTGCAGCCATATTCAGTCCTATATCCCATAAGTTCATCGGTATTCAGTTCTACATTTAGTACCTTTTCCTCTAGTACGATGACAGATTCCTTCATATCATGGTGGCACCGAAGGAATAAACACCTGGGCTAAAACCCCCACTTGGGAAAATGTTACACCTTGAGTTCTCTAGAACTTGTCCAAAGGCCAAGTATCTGTACAAATTTGCTAGTCAATAAACATATCTCAACCACTACCCGTTTAGCAAATACGTACATATTTGTAAATTCCCTTAGGCTGTTTAACAAGTCCTCTGTTGCAGATTGAGGCAATGATAGTTCAATCGTTTTTAGTTGAAATCTACCTCTTTATGATTTTTCCAGGGGTTCCTTATTTCTCTCAGTAGAAATCGAAAGTTCCTAATTTTCAAATGCTGACTCACTACCCTTAGGGTGAATATTCCTGATTAAAGTATTTCAAGTGTCAACCAAATACCTAGAGGGTATAATACAAATATGTATTCCATAAATGTCACACATGTGATGATGAGTTATTTTTAAATAAATTACTGACATTATAAGACCTAAATTTCTATAGGGTTTCCTGGCAATGGATTGGGTAGGCTGTTTGCATAGGACAAGATATAGGCAATGGCTAAAACTAACCATCCAGAATAGAGTTGCTCTTGGTAACCCTAAAGGGAACCACGTGTGAGAAATTCCCAGTGATGGGGCAGTGGGCTCGGAAGAACCCACGCACCATAAGAGAAAGTGTCAGCTTTAAGCATCTACCAGGCACACACAACATTATTAATCTAGTAAGAGCTTTCATGCCACGCTCCAACAACTGGTGTGGATTGAAAACTTCTCCCTTGATGGGGGATGGGTGGAATTTCAACTTTAAATGAAATTCATAATGTTGAAATTAATACAGTGGATTGAACAAAATAATTATTGAACTGAGACTGTGTGTGGAACTGGAAGTTACTGGTGGATTCTTGTTATCTGAAAGTGACCATGGCAGGTATGGGATGTGCACTGCTTTTCACCCAAGGAAGCAAAGGCAAAACAAGTCTCACAGCACAGGGGGAATGGACAGTGGAGGATAAAAATAAGGCTCCTTTATATATGCTCTCAGTGAGTCCCATTCTTCAGTATAATGATTCCTGTCATTCAGATGATTCAGAGTGAGGCACCTTTGAAATAAACTTATTTTTTTATCACTCAGTCTTTTATAGCATAACCATAATGAGTTAAAGGGAGATTCTCTTCCTGTAAGAGTGAGAAAAGGAAAGAAAGTTAAAGTAAGTGAGGGAAACTGAAGACACCATCCTGCCTCGTATGTTTTAGGACATTTTATCTGCAGTTGTTCAAAATTTCAGATTTAAGATGATGTATCAACTTGTTGGCTGAATAATGTCATTCAATAAGCCTGCCCCTAGCTACCTATTGCATGTAGGTTTTCTCTGGGCTATAATTCCTCTCTCATAATCTCTAAAATGACCATTCTAAGTGCTTTTGGCTTAAAAGACTATATTCCAGAAAAAATATAATTGGAGGAAGGATTGCAGATTGGGTAGGAATTTGAATAATGTTATAATTTCTATATATTTAATTACCTTTTCTTTTTGCATCAGCTCCAATCTTCCACTATTTAACATCATTATGTTCACTTATCATGTACATTTCTGTGCAAATTATCAAATGTGCCAATCAAATTATGGGGAAAAAATTGTCAACTAATTTTAGAGTAAAATAAATGATTTATAAAATATTATACTTAACGTATGATCCTTGATAAATTAAAATTAGTTTTTACTATCCTCAGTGATTCTTTTGTTCACATAACATAGAACTACCTAGAGTGACCTGATTCTGCCATGGAACTAAGAGAATCATTAGATTTTCGAGGAAGAATGATGGCTGTAGGGAGACACAGTTGACTGGCTAAGCTGCTCAGATGTTCACACTACCTCCCAATAGGTGAAAAATTGTGCCCTGGAGTTATCACGTCAGAGCTGCCTAATGCCATCCTGACGTTGTCATAAACCAGTGTCATCAATGATCAAGTTTCCCTCAGTTAAGTATAAAACCCCCAGCTCCCCTCCATAAGCTTACTGAGTCTCACTGTACTCTCTCGCTTTGATATCTGTGATGAATTTAACACCTTATAATCAGTAGAAAAGTGTGGTTTTGGTTGGGTGAAACAAGTTATAACTAGAGCTGAGTATAAATGCTGTTATACTCAGGATAGCTATCAGTAATACATGAACTATAAATGCACACATGTTTCCTTTGAGATCAACTCAAGGAAGAAAGGAAAAATGTAAATAACCAGATGATGTAATCTCCAAACAGTGCATCCTCAATTAAAATGAATATAGTACATAGCTTACCTTCCGTATAAAAGGATAATCAAGTTCCCTTAAGGAAGACTGCATGTCAACAAAAGCAAAAATTAAAATTGCAAACAGAACGAGCTTTCTCATGAATTTGTAAGATATAAAGGGAATGTGTGTGTGAGTGTGTGGTTGAGAAATATTAAAGGAAAAAGAAGAATCTGTGACCTTCTTGTTTTCCTTTCTAAAAAGAATATATTCAGAACGTTCTGAAGGTTCTGCCCTTAAAAAATAGATTGATAGAAAGAACTAGTAATACTCCCAGTTATAGGAAATGTAATTTTTAGGAACTTCCCAGCAGGAACATAATAAGTAGGCGAAAACTTGCAAAAAATACAGAGAGTCAGTCTTGAGGATTAGTAATCATGTGATTTTTCCATGAAGACTTTGAGCTGCTGAAATGAGAAGGTTTGTATTTGTTGTAAATAAAACAAGTACGTACTTATATTAAAACTTGAGAGAAAAATCACTTTTTCTTACAGCCTAGTAAGTTGCAATCAATAGTCTGCTTGCCTAATTGAAATATTTTTACCAATTTATCTGCAATTACCAAAGAAATATCATGTAGAGGTAATTACGTGCTGTTCTCACTTTTTGAAAAATATGTTTTATCAAATAGTGCTTGTATGTATCAATCGACCCTGCACAAATTCAAAGGGAATCTGGAGAAACTACTGAGGGAAATGCATTGTACTTTGCAGCTCCATTTCAAAGTTATAGAGAGTTAAGGATCCAGCTGCTAGTTATAAAACAGTTATGTGCATCTATTTGTCTGACATTTATTATTTTAGCAATATTTCTGTGTAGAAGCAATATCTCTATATTTAAAAGATACATTATTTTACTTTTATTAACTAAGGTCTTTACTCCTTCTTTTTGGTTAATTATAAGCCTTGTCCTTTAGATCCATATAGTTTCATAGTTTATTGGCAAGCACAGAAGACAATATTATTATGGGTAATATCTATTGAGCATTTGCCAGGTGCTATGTGAAGGACTTTACATGAACTAGCTTATTTAATCTACAAAACAAATCTTGGAAGTAGATATTTTGTTATCATCTTAGTTTTTCCAATGAAAAGAAATAAGGCACAGAGAGGTTAAGGCATGCTGTTGGTTGCAGAGCAGGCTGGGAGCAGAGCTAGACTTTGAAGTTAGTAGTTTTCTCTGAAGCCTGATGCCTGACCACAGTGTCATGTTTCCTCTGTTACAAAATACTCAGCCAAATAAAAGGAGAAGAATGTTTCTTATCAACAGTCAGCCTTTCAGGCAAAATCACCAGCGGCTTACAAAAGATGATATTATTTAACATAAATAAGTAAAAATTACTACAAAGCAAAATGTTTCAAGTACCTTAGGAAAAAAAAAAGGACAGGAGTATAAATAAAAAATTTCTGTAGATGTACCATATACTGAGATAATGCCGAAAGCTCACCAATGGTGTGCTCATAAAGCATTGTTTTAAAACACAATGCATGGAGAACTTAACACATTAGGAGGTTATTGTTCCTTTGACATGATGGCTGAGGGTAGGGCGGGAGGGTGACTTTATCCACAGGCAAACCATTGTTTTCCAAAGACTACAGAATTATTTGTTTCCATGTTATGGCATATAATTATTTTTAAACAAAAATACTCTATTTTTAATCCTGTGTTTGAAAAATGTTGGCACATTTTAGGACTTGAATGCTTTGCAAATATTGGAGAAGTAAGTGTGAGAGCACCTCTCTGTGGTGGGAAGTTATTACCGTTTTAAAAAGAGAAAAACGTTTTTAAAAAAGACTTTTTCAGGAGCTGACAATTATTTTGTGTCTTTTCCAAGCCGTTTGTCTTTCTCCTGACTGCAAAGTTATCCCTCTTTTTCTCTGTTAAGTATTGCTAGCAAATAAGTAACATTTAGGGTGTTATGCTACTTCTGACTTTCAAAGAAAAAGGCACAGCATAATTCTGGATCTTTAGGAAAGTTAAGGATAAGTTAATGACATCATATTTCTTTCTTCTATATTTCTAAGAAAGAATGTCTTAATATTCGTTTCCAGAATACAAAGGGAATATTTCAGTATAGGTCCCCCAGAAGAAGCAGAACTACTAAGAAATGAGGCCCATCTGTCTGTCTTCTCTCCCTGACTTCATGTCCTGTGGACTCCAAGCTCCAGTATCAGACACAGGCAACAGTCTGACCTAGACAATTGTGTAAGGCTGAATTCTTAGGACTGTGTCTGATCCTGGAGCTTGGGGGTCACAAAGTAGGCCACGAGGGAGAGAATATGGATGTAAAGTAAAGTAGCAACAATCCGGAACCCATACACCAAAAAAAAAAAAAAAAGCTAGAGGCCACGAAAACAGAATGAAACCTATGTGAGCCCTTATTGCCTCTGACCTTGACTGTGTAGTTTTCCTGCAGAAGTCAAGCCCCTTCCTCATGGAACTAAATACCCACACTGGTCCCAGAGTAGAAGAAGCTGAAGGAAGGCCCAGTGGAAGGTGGGCAATGGCAGGCCTGGCCACTGTCTCTCACCAATGAGATGAGCCAGCAGACCAGTGAGGACATAAAATGACTGCTGCTTCACTTCCCCTCCAGTCCCCTGTAAGAAACTCTGCTATATCCCACCCTACCCAGAGACATACAGAAAAGGAATGCTGGAAAGTGTGGTAAGGCCTAGCCAAGTGGCCACATCAAAAGGCCACCATAGCTCACCCCTTGTCAACCCATGCAAATCTCCTTAAACTGTATTCATCTCCAAATACTGAAAACAGCCAAGTCGTGCTTCCACCTAACATGGTACAAATATCCCAGGTCCAACTGAAAACAGATGAATCCCTTCCTCAGAAGAGATACAAAGTCCCTTGTTTGTCTTTGCATGATAGTCATTTTCTATTAATTCGTTCATACTCTCTCATTGATATCCTGCAGCTTAAATACAGAGATATAGTTATGTGGCAATGGGTCCATTCTCATGGAATTAATTAGTCTAACCATGGTTTTCCTTACAGAGCCACAGATGTAATGGTGGAATGGTCTAAGGGAGACTCAGTTATGGTGCCAGCTAGATGGCAATACCTTTCAGGGCTGAGGTGATATCTCCAGAGTGTTCTGTATGATCACCATTCCTTCACATATAGTGCTATATCTCCCACAGTCAGAGTTCCTGGGTCAGGGAATCAAGGGAGGAAAATGGGAGAGGCTCCTCCACTATCACTGCAAGTGATCCACTAGCAAAATATTTGCTTCTCATCTCCATGATGTTAAGTCCAGTGAGATCTTAGTACCAAGGAAAATAATGCTTCTGCCAGGGAACCTGACAATACTTTCATTGAAATAGAAGTTGAGAGTTTGACCTAGCCAGATGGGACTTCTGAATTAACAGGCAAAGACTGGGGTTTCTGCACTAGTTGGAGAGATCCTTCTATCAAGATGAAATTGGGTTGCTACCAAATAATGTGGGTAAAGGAGGGTCTGTATGGAATGCAAAAGATCCTCCAGGGTGCCTTTTAATACTTTCATTTCCTATGATTAAAGTCAGTGGAAAACTATCATAATTCAGGTTGGGCTGCTATGGTCCAGTTCCTTCAGGAATAAAGGTTTGGGTAAGTTTAGCAGGCAAGAATCTATGACCAACAGGAGTGCTTGCTGAGGGTATAGGGTGTACAGGATGGTAGTGGAAGAAGCTTGTTATACATACCAGCTATGATCATGTGATCAGCTGGAGAAACGCAGGCTGTAATAGTTATGAGTACTTCTTCCTTATTTTGATATGAATATGTTTGTGTGTATGTGTGTGTGATAAATCTCCCCCCTCCCACATACACACATCACATCACACATTTTTTTTCTTTTTGTTCTCCTCTTTCTCATACTCTAATCATGTAAAATAAGATATGTTAATAATATCTAACTCTGTATAACACAAAGAGCTATAAATGAGAATCCATAAAAAGTAGTATTTTATTGGCGAATATAAATGATGAAGAAAATTGAATGTTGACGATTTAGCCTATAAAAGAGAAAGCTAAAGGAACTATGTTTTAAGAAGATGTAAAATTTCTTCTAAAGTGAATCTAAAAGAAAAAAAAGGAAATAGAAAGGAAGTATGGAAAGGAGGAAGGAAACTCGGTCCAAGCTGGGGAGGGGAGGACAAGGGGCGAGGGGGACGCCACCCAAGTGGTCTGGGGTTCGAACCCAGATAGGCGAAACGCGCCGGGAATCGGCTGGGGAAACTCGGGCAAACCTTTTTGGGGAATCACCGCTCCGACACCCCACCGCCCAGGCGCTGCAACGGAGGGTGAGCGGAGGCTGAGCGGAGGCTGAGCGGAGGCTGGGGGAGCTCAAACTTGCGACAGCTGGAGGAGGCGGCGGCGGGCGGGCGGCTGGCTGTCGCCCGAGCGCTGCGCCTGCGGGGGGAGGGGAGGCGGCTGCTGGGAGGGAGGGAGGCCGGGCGGGCGGGCGAGAGGGCGGAGGGAGGGGGAGGAGGAAGAGGAGGGAACCAGGGAGGGGGGACGCGTTGGGATCGCGGCGTGCGGCGGCAGACGGAGCCTGGGCTCCCAGCGGCGAGGGGAGGCAGAGCTACGCTCCTTGCTGAACGCGGACCGAGCTCGGCGGCAGCGGGGAAGACGCGCCGGAGCCCAGACCGCGACCGAGAGCGGGAGCGAGGCGGCAGCGGCGGCGGAGGGGGAGCCCGCGAGCTGCCGGGCGGTGAGCCCAAGCCGCGCTGTCGCCGCGCAGGGAAGACTTGGCCAACACACTCACACACACATACACACCCAGCCCGAGCGGGCGCTCGCGGCTAATCGTCAGCATGGCGCTGGGGCTCCTGCCCGAGCGCGGGCGGCAGCAGCGGCGACGCGAGAGCTGCTGAGCCCGGCCCAGCCGCCGGAGCCCGGAGGATCGCGCGGGGCTGTCGCCACCTGCCCGGAGGCTTTGAGCCCGCCCCCGCCCCCACCCGGCCCAGAGCCCACCCCTCGGCGTGGCCGACCCCGAGGGCAGCCGGCTGGCAGCAGACGGCGAGGGAGGCGAGCGAGCGCGGCGCCGCGAGCGGGTTGCGGGCAGCGGGGGACGGCAAACTTTGCTGTTCGCCGCGCTTCCCCGGCCCGGCCCCTTCTCCCATCGCCAACGTCGCCACCCCACTTTCCTCCAACCCCGCACACCTCTCCCCACCCACCCCACCTCCCGTCGCTCCTCCTCGCCGCCTCGACTCTGCTCCGGGGAAAACTTCAAAGCGCCGGATCGCAGGCTCCCTGCTTACTCCCCGGCTGGGGATTTCAGGTCAGTGCCCGGAACACCTTTCCCCGCGGAGGCCGCGCGGGCTGGCGGGCGTGCGTGCGGCGGGCTGCAGTCGGCCCCCTCCCTCGGGGCCCAGACTAGCGGCGGGTGGCTCCTCTGACTCTCTGGCGTACCCCTCGAAGCTTGTGCCTCGCGTTTCACTTTGGCTGCTTTGCTCGCTTTCGTTTTTATTTCCTAGCTGTAAGTTATTAAAAATGCAGCCAACCTAAGCGGCCCGGCGTGGGCTTCGGGGAGGGAGGGGCGCGGCGGGGGTGGGGGGGCTGCCGCCCCGCTGGGGGCTGAGAGGAGAGCAGGGAGTTCGCGGATTGGAAGTTTGCAGGCAGTGTGTGTCTGTGTGCGCGGGAGCGCGGTCGTCGCTGAGTGCCGCGAGTCGGGCGGGGGGGGTGAGCTGGGCTGGAAGCTGGGAAGCTCGGCTCGGCGTTAGCTCGCTAGCAGGAAGGGGAGGGCGGCGGGTTCCCGTCTGCTTTCTTTTTCGACTCGGGAAAGAACTGTAAAAACCTCCAGCCGCCGCTGCCTCGTCTCACCTCTCCGGGGGCAGCTCGTTCTTGCTCGTGGAACGACGGCGTGTGCGTGCGCGAGGGTGTGTGTGGCGGGCGGCCCGGGCCGAGCCGAGCTCGACCTACCGCCAGTGCCGCGCGACTCGGGAGGGGAATCCCGGTTTTTTGTTTTTGGATTGCTCCAAAGCGTGAATCACATGGATTTAAAAAAATACTAGGAAATCGAGCAGAGCGAGGGGTTCCGACTCGGCCCGCCCGCCCGCCAGCCAGTCAGGTCAGACGCTTTGTTTTGTAAATGTTCTTTAAAAATTTTAATCTGCCACCCTGGTCCACCCGCACCTTCCCCGCGACGTCGTGGGGTTGGTTTTAAGTTTAAGATCTACCCCAGGGGTTGGGGTAGATCGTGCGGGGGCGGGGGCGGCGGCGGGCGCGGGGGCGAGACCTGGGTCCTCCTCTGGGTAGCGTGGAGTCTGGTGGAAAGCCCTGTAGGGCGTGTGCGAGTCTGCGGCCGGAGGAAGTTGGTCCCACTCGGAGGGCGTGCGGCGCAGAGGCTGAGGGCGAAGAGGAACTTGCGCACCCGGGCGCGATCCTCGGCCGAGGCGGGGAGAGCGAGGCGCCGCTGCGCCGCGGGGCCCGCGCTCGGAACAGGTGGGCGGCTGCGCTGCAGAGCCTCCGCCAACTAGGGGGCTCGGGGCGGCGGCGACGTGCTCCTGCTGTTGACCAAGCAAGCCCCGGGGCGCCGTGTGCGGAGTAGGGCGGCTCGAGGCACGCGTGGTCCCGACGGGCTTCCCGCCGCCTGCACTCTCGAGTGGGCACGTCCCCGGGTCCCTGAGACGGCTGAGCCTGGCCGCGTGTAGGCCGAAGCCGGGGCGAGGCTTAATTTGCAGTTAATGAATCTTTTCCAGAAAGTCCGCGATCTCCAGCCAGAGGCTGTGAGTGCCCGCGCGCACGAGGGCGCGCGCCGCCGGCGTCTAAAGGGTTGGGGGGTTGCGGGGATGGAAGAGCGAAGGAGGGGGGAGGGTTATGTGTATTTAAAAACAAACCTTAAAAAAAGAAACCAGCGCGCTTCAAATAGGTATTCGTACAGCCTCTTGTGTCTAGAGTAGACAGCTCAGGGTTTTAGCTGGGTTTTTTTGTTTGTTTGTTTCTTTTTTGAGAGAAGGCCAGAGGAGGGGTAGTGGTATTTGATTCTAGGGGTAGTCTCTGGAGAAAAATCCTTAAAATGACTTGGGAATAAAAACGAGGAGGAAATGGCCCACCCCAGAAGGTGGTGGGTGGTGAACGCAGACAGACTTGGGTATTTGTAGCCATCTGACACTTCCTGTGGCACTGGAAACGGACACCGCGGGCCGAAATCAATCCTTACGAGGTGTTGGATTCGGTTTGGCCAACAGAATTGCTTGTGTGGAGGTCATTTTAATTGTCGGCCTCCGAGACTCCTGTACGTGGACACTTGGAAAATACATTTGCTTCTCGACCCTTCCCACTCCACCCCCGACCTGTTATCTGGTCTGGGCTTTGCAGTGTTGGTTCCCGTGTTTATTTTGGGCATGATTTCACCGCGAGGAGGAAGGGGGGAGATGGCGGTGATTAATATGCCGT
Organism: Mesoplodon bidens; assembly: GCF_964165515.1. Classification (NCBI taxonomy): domain Eukaryota; kingdom Metazoa; phylum Chordata; class Mammalia; order Artiodactyla; family Ziphiidae; genus Mesoplodon; species Mesoplodon bidens. The sequence goes on along the minus strand of NW_027672540.1, from coordinate 264,289 downwards.
CCAGGTTTAACCCGAGGCTGGCCTTTAGTGTGCGGGTTTACGCCGCCACTCACCGGGATTGCCTGGGGTAGTGGAGGGGGGGGCGCGCGCGCGGGGTTCGGGCGCCAGGCGCTCCGCGGGCAGGTCGGGGTTGGGGCTCGGACGGCCCCAGCGCTGTCCTTTGAGGCGCTGTCACCAGTAGGTGACTGAGAGTTAATTAGGAAGTGTTCTCCGGATCAATGGGCCGCACAGCTCATTAGCGATTCTCTCCAGCCCTTTGCAGGGCCGGCCGGGCCTGTGCCTCCCACAGAGGCCGGGGCCCCGCGGCCCGGGCTGCGGAGAGCGCCTCTGGGAAGTGGGGAGGGATGGGCGGCGAGGGGCGACCGGGAGGCGAGTGTAACTTGGCCGGGCGGCGCGTTGCGTGCGGCGCCTCGAGGCCCGCACAGCCCGCTCTTTCTTCCTGCTCTCGGTCGCCTCGACTGTGTCTTTAACTCGCTCCCGCTCGCGTCGCTGCCTGGCTGCTCCTCCCCGCCTCCCTCGCCTATCTCTTGTTCTCTAAGCACGACGCCTGTGCTCCCCGCCCAGTTTGGGATTAGACAAGATAAAAATAGGACTGCCCAGCGCACAGAGCTGTGACTGTGCCCCGGCAGCCGGGCTGGCGGGAGCGCTGTGGGCCGGGGCCGGGGCAGACCCGCTGTGCGCTCGGGGCAGCCCGAGCCCGTAGAGTCCCACCCCGACCCTGCAGGCGCGGTCACGCTCCAGCGTTCTGTCCGCCGGGAACCGTGCGGGCAGGGGGTCCTGGGTAGGGTCTCCGCGCTCTCGCGGGTGTTGTTGGTGTGCCTGTGATAGATGGGTCTAGACAGGCATGCAGGCTCCCTCCCGGCTGAAGGACGGGAAGCGGGGGGCGGGCCGCGGAGGCGGCGGCAGACTCCCGTGAGCGAGCGAGCCTTCGGGCCCAGCGACCAGGGTGGAGGGAAGGCTGCGAGGGTTTCTCTTAACCCTTTAAAGACGATAGGGAGAGTGGGGGTGGGGAGTGTAGTAGAAATTCCTGGAGGCAAAGTAGCCCCCTGGGGAGAGGAGGCGGGAGTCTGGGCTTAGGGTTTTCCTTTCTCTTCTGTGTATGCAGTCTCACATCCTGGTACATTGGGCTCGATTCTTCGACGAACCAAACGCAGCTGCTAGGTGATCTAATTTGACCCGATACTTCTCAATGGGGAAGGTGTGAACACACACGGTGGGCACCCTCACTTAAGGAACTGAGTTGGGGAGATGCAGAGGTTAGACCTTACCGTTCCCAGCGGCCCAGTATGTGAAGGTCTGCTCAGAGCTTTAGTCAGTGGGGCCTCTGACCGAGAGTGTTGCCTACCAAAGACCCAAGCCTGAAATGCCTGGCCAGTGCATACAGGTATGCGTCGGAGAGAGCAAAGGGGTCCTTGAGTTGTCTATGTAAATAAAAACACTTTTAACCATGAACTTGTGGAGAGTTCAAATAAGATATGTGCAGGGAGGCAGCCTCCAAACAGGAGTTGGACAGTGATGTGTACAAGATCGATCATTTGTATACACATCCATGGGGTCAACATTGAATGGGTCTAAAAATTTAATACAACTCCGCAGGCATTGGTCTCGTTCTTTCCCTGAGGTAGAAATTGGTGGGTGGGTTACCCTATAGAGAAATGAATCATTAGTCACACTCCTCTCTCCTTCCCCCTCCTCTTCCTTTTAGGGTTTGGAGTCTTAGGGGATCCTCTAGTTACATTAAACTGCAAACCCATATTGGTCTGGGAACGAGCCCCATTATAGGCAAAGCAAGAATGTAAGTCGTGGGGAGGTGTACGTATTAGACAGGAATGCACAGATTAAGATGTGCGCCTGAATGACATGTGCTGAGACAAATCAAGACACTTGGGCTCTGGTGCCCACATGGAACAAGAGATACAGAAGAGAGAAAGAACTGGCCGCGAGGAATGTAAACATGGGTATGCAAATACTGAGACCTAGAGCGAGATTCTAGGAGAAAATCCCAGAGTTTGTTGAGCTGGAAACTGGAGCAGAATTTCTGTAAGTTCGTTCGAGAGACAAAAGCCCATTTAAAGGTGTGAAGAGGGTCACTTGGAAACACAAAAAGCATTCACATGCATACATCCATGCTTAGATACACAGGCTGAATGACAAAAACTCCTCAATGCCTGATGAAGATTTTCCTGCCCGGTGAGACAGAGCAGGGCACGGAAGTGTGGGCCACACGACCACATTCGCACACTCATTCACTGGGAAATACTGTGTCTTCGGCTAGAGGGAAACTGAGGGCGACGGTGCCTAGCTAAGGGTGGATGGCCCTTGGTTACTAAGATTGCTTCTGGTTATAGTTTCTTCGCATCTAGAGTGGGGAAGAGAGTATGTCTTGAGCAGGTAGGAGGATTTCTGAAAGATTTTTGAGTTCTGGACCCTGAGAGGATGGATGGTGGAGGAAAAAGAGGAGTAGCTTTGCATTCTGGGTCGGAAGCAAGGGATGTTGCGCTCCTCTAAGCCCTGTTTGCTAAGGTGGCGCAGGGCCTAGTGAACTGAGAGAGACTGAACCGAAAGAAGTGCGAAGCTCGGCCTCTGGGCGGAATCAAGGGGGGAGGTATGCTTTCTTTCCCTTTTTTTTCCCCCCTTGAGGAGACCGTGCGGGGACGGCCAGCGTAGGGAGGATTAGCAGGCGCCTCTGTGACCCCAGACGCGCGCGTAAACTCGGCTTGGGTTTGATTTGCCCGCGGCGTCGATTTGCCACGGTCCCTCTTTGTCTGAGCCCAGCCGGGAATTCCAGCTTTTATTGGGAAGACCGCACTCGGGTGGAGCCCGCGCTGGGTCGGGCATGACAGCCGGGCCCGCGGGGCTGGGCAGGAGGCTCGCCGGCCTCCGAGCCGCCCGAACCCCAGGACGGTCCTCGGGAGTGCCCAGCAGCCCCGGCAATGCCACCTCGGTGGTTTCCTCGAGGGCGGCGGGCCCGGCAGACCCAGCCCGGCGGGGCGGGGGGCCTCACTTGGGCCGCCGTACCGCCCCTCTCCCCGCTGGCCCCACCGCTCCCCCGCCCGCCCGAGGAGCTCTGAAGGCCCTTTGTTAAGCTCCAGGGTCACACCCGTGCCCCGGGGGCCGCGCGGGGGCGGGAGGACCTTCTCCTGGCTGGAGGAGCCCGGCCCGACCGGGCTGCCTCGCCCGAGTGTACGGCCGGCAGGATTCCGTCTGTTTGCAAGGCTGGCTGCGCTGCCGGGGCCTAGATGGTGGCGCTGGCTTGAGAAGCAGCCGGGGCAGGAGTGGAAGGTCTTCTCAGGCCACCCCCGTGGCAGCCAAGCCGCCTGTGCCCCGAGCACTTGGCCGTGGACGTCTCCCAACCTCCAGCCCGGCCCGACGGCTTTCGCTGGTTGCCCCCCATGTGTTCCTCCGGAAGGGATAGCTGACTTTCTGTTGGATGGGAATTAACCAACGAACTTTCCCCCCCCGCAACGTTTCTGTAGAAGGCCCCCTTTCCCAGCGCAGGCTCATTTCCGCCGGCCCCTAGTCGAGGGTGTTGGAAATGGGGGGGGGCGCGTCCCCGCACTTTGTTATTTCTTAGAACCATGTCTCCCCGGCCAGCCATCGCCCCTCAGCACCCATGGGCTCTGGCGCCCCGTGATTAGACTAGCGGGGAAGTCCGCTAGGAGAAGATCCTGACAGCATAAAATAGAATTTGATCTAAAAGACAGTTTCCAGTATAATCTCATTATGCATCACAGACTCCCGGTGTTATTTTGTGGAAGGCGGACAATGATCAATTTACATTGACCCGGGGCTGGGCGAGCTTTTAGATGGTAATTGCCATATTGATTTGCATGCAAAAAGGAGACCTGCTAAAATTAAAGACCGGAAGCTAAATGAAACTAAATTTCTTGTCTAGGTGCAAACCAGAGGAACTACTGGGGGGAAGAGGGTGAGTCAGGTCAGGGTGCCAGGGGCAAGAGCAGGTGAGAGGCCCAAGAGCTCCGGGAGGTCACAGATTTGGGAGCGATCTTTGCCCTGGTGATTTCAAAACGTGAGGAGGGGGCTTGTATAGGGTATGGGGACCCAGCAGGGAAAAGTTATAAACAGGCACTATTGCATTGAAGGCACTGGGATCTTTTAATGCTAATAGTAACTGCGAGGGGGGAGGAGAGGTTTATAGGGTTATAGGGGTCTTCCTGCACCATTTCCGGCACCCCCCATTTCTATTGTTCTACCCGAGCGCTCATAACCGTGCCAAGAGCACCCAAATTCTTGCATCTGAAGAGTTAAATTTTTTTTTAAAGACAGGCCTTAAACTTCCCCCGCCCCCCCTCCCCCCGCGTCTGGTCTTTCGAAGAGAGCGAGAGTAGGGGGCGGTTCTGCATGCCGCTGCGGGCAGGCCTGGACCTTTGGAGGCTGCGGGAGTTCCTCCCCGGACGCAGCAGCAGCCCCAGACTCGGCCGCACGCCGATCGCTTTGGGAAGCGGCTCGCTCCAGGTGGCCCAAGTGGCGGGGGCGGGGGAGGGTCTGCCGGGGCCAGGGACTCACGGTGCCCGGGGGCGGGGGTCACCTCCCTGGAGGTTGGAAGGGCCTGCACGGAGGGTGTGGAGGAGGGAAGGCGGGGGCTGGAAATCCTGTCCCAATCAGCGGTGATGGCCAAGGCCGGAAAGTTTAAAAAAGAGAGAAAGCCACTGGCTGCGAGCCAGGGGCTGCCGGGCCGCCGGGGCGTGTTTGGCTGACTAGAGGGGTGAGGACCCGGCTCCGCCATCGCCTCGGTCCCTCCCGCTGCGGAGGCCCTGGCCTGCCCCAGGCGCTCCTGGAGCCATTTCACACATCCGGAGCCTCGGCCACTGGAGGAGCCACCCGCCCGGGGCCGGGAAGCCGCAGGGGCGGCTGAGTGTCCGGCGCTCCTGCCCGTTCCCCTTCCCACCGAGCTGAGCTGGAGACGGCCCTCGGTCGTGGAGCCTGTGGCGTCTGTGGCATCGGGTGTGGATGGTTCCCGGAGCTTCTGAAAGCCCGGGGCAGACCAGGAAATTGAAGATGGGGTGGGGAGGGGATGTTGAGCGCTGACCCTGCGCTGCTGGGATGAGAAGTTGGGGAGAGGAGAGATAACCCCAACCTCCGGCTTGTCTCGGGACTTGGCTTTTTGGGGGGACCCCCAGGAGTCCAGGAGGGTCCAGCATCTTGCAAGCCGCTTCCCCCTCAGTTGCCTCCCCAGCCCACTTTGGTCCCTGAGTTTTTCATTCAAGTCCTAGGAAAGGTAGATGTAGGCAGTCTTTCCAAAGGGCTTTTGCTCTGTCTAGATAATTTGATTTATTGCTTTATGTGGCAAGCCTTCTTCTAGTTCCAGGTGTCAGCACTTTTTATAGAGACCTAAGAGTAGCACCCACCTCCCACTGCCTGTTCTGGGCTCCTGGAGGAGGGGAAAGTGGAGCCTTGTTGGGAACCCCTGGCCTCACACCAGGGTGTTCCAGTGTAGGGAGATGGGTAGGATGTTGGCAGAAATTTCGAAAGACTTCACATGGACCAAGAGATTTCTGGGTGTAGGAGAAACTAGGGTGCGGGCTCCTTGTGGACCGAATTTCATAGGTGTTAAGTGCTATCCTTTTACTCTGTATTGGAGTACAAGGGCCAAGGAAGGCTTCCGAACTTCTTGTGGATTCTGGATGGCACAATTTGACCAATAATTGGCTCCTCTCCTCAACTCCAGGACTGAGTTTGACCGTGGCCCATTTTTACTAGCTGTGTGACCTTGGGGGCAGGTTATTTATGGCCTCTGAGCCTCAGTAAGTTTCTTCATTTGTAAGACTGGGAATAATTTTCCACCTTTAGGATCAAAGAATACTTGGCACATAGTAGGCCCGGAGGATTAGTAATTGCTTTGAATGACTGGTCAGATTCCTATAGGTTGCTTCTCCATCCCCTGCTGCCCCTGAGATGCCCGAGCCCCCCCCCCCCGCCGCAAGACCTGCGTAGGCCAGTGTCTGGGGGCCAACCTGCAGGTTAAGCTCCCCTCCAAGGGTATTCCTGAGGCTATTCCTCCAGGTCTGCCTCCGTGGGTTCCTCTTTCCCTTTGTTACAGTTCTTTGCATTCTGGGCTTTAAAGGAATCCATATGAAAAGGCTGGGATTTTTTTTTTCTCCCCCTAAGTGGGATCATTTATATGGTTAGGAATTGATTCCAGAACCGGTATCTAGGTGCTCTTTGGCAAGTCCTCCCGTCATTCTTTCGGGGAGAGGGAACAGCAGCGGCTGGAGGGGAGAGACCTGGTGGGAAGAGGTGAAAGGGTCTGGCCCACTGCAGGGGCCAGAGGTGCTGTGGTTTGTCTGATAGGGATTAAGTCTGGATGTTATGAGGTCTCAGTGTGGTTTTCAATAAAAGTCTGTCAGGGATTGCTTCTTTTCTATCGATATGTATTTAAAAAAATTACTAGCATGAGAAGAAAACCAGACCTGTATGGATCCAGGCCGGTAGTGAGCTACTGTGATCAGGTTTCCTACTAGACTCCCAGAGGGGAAGTCAGCGTTTGATTGAAGCTACACTTGGTTCTTGACTCTCTGGGGATGCCTGCTCTGAAACAGGAGCGCTCCCTTTCTCTCCTCCCCCACCCCATCCCCCTTTTCCCTTCTTCCCCTAAAAGCCTTTGTGCTGAAAGAGCTTCAGTAGGCATGAGTCCCTGGTACCTCTCTAAAGAATGCCTTTCAGCCTTTGCTGACATTGTTTTGTGAACAGTGGGTTTTACCAGGCCAGCAGTTTTCCCCCCATCTTAGCTCACTATTTTAGAGGTTCGAGTATGCGCAGGATGCGCCCAACTGCAGTGCTTTCCAGTGTGTGTAGCCAGGGCCTTGCCTGTAATCTGAAGACACCTTAACCTTTGCCCTAGGTGCCCCCCCCGGGGGTGGGGGTGGTGAAGGTGGGGAGAGCAAGGACAGGGGATCGTTGTTGAGTGTCTGTTTGTTTTCTCCAGCCACAGAGGCAGAGGGGTGGAGTGGGGCGAGCCCGAGAGTACGTTCCAGCCTTGGGTCTGATTTAAAACTTGGTTTAATTGGAGAAACTCTTAGGCATTTAACAGTTCTGTACAAATGCAAACTTGAAATAGCTCTAGGCCTACGTCAACTAGGAAAGAATAAATGAAGTACAGAGATGTCCAAACTATGTAAATCCTAGAGTTGTCTGCCCTCCCATAAACACATGACAAGTGCCAAGGCATTTCCAGTCAAAACACCCATGGAACCAGCAGCCTCCATCCTTTGTATTTATTATTTTATTAACAGCATTTTACACAGCATTTAACAAGCACAGCCTGCCTGCTTTCCACCACGGCTCTCAGCAGACTGAGGGGTGGAAAACAGATGGGGGTGGCGAGGAGTGGTCTCTAGAAGAGACTTCTAAGCTGGAGAGATCTCTTCAGATGGGCAAGGAAAAGGAACATTTGGGGTTCCTTTCTCCTGGCCCCAAAGAGAAGACAAAAGTAATGCTTTGGAGGAAGAAATCCCCTCTCCCTTTTCCGGAGGAAAGTTGTGCAGATGTGGTCTGTCTAGTCTCCACTTGGATTCCAGAAGGTGTGAAGCAGGGTCTTCTTTCCCAACACTCTGCCCATCAGTTATTGGTGCTTTTCAAAGAATAAGTATTTGTCTGCTATCATTATTCTATATCCTGGTGGAAAGTTTATAACGAAAACTAATGCCTTTCTTAAGTCATAAAATGAGCCTTGTATGATTATTTAATTAAAATCTATTTAAGGACCGATCAGGCATGTAATTTGCGCTAATAATGACGATTATGGAAATGTTCGACTTAACCAAAAATCATAAAAGGAGACATTTTGGTCAGTGGGGCGACCAGGAAGGATTCAGGGAGTTGGACGGTTTTCCGAAACGCACGAGGCTTTGGGCTGCAGAAAGTGCCGGGCTGCCTAGCCTCTGGGACCACGGTAGAGAGGGCTGCAGGACCCCAGGCCTGGCCGGGGCAGGCCGACCCACACTTTGCTGAGCAGAGAAACCGACCCTGGGAGTCTGAACAACCTTTATTCCCAGCTGAGGAAATGGGGGAGGGGGCCTGGGAGGAGGAAACTCTGGGAGAGCTGATGAACCGCACAGAACTCTGCGCGAAATGGCTGTGTTCTCTTGCTTTAACAATCAGCAGCGACACACGCATTGCTGCCTCGGCTAGCCTTGGCTGGAGCCTGGAGGGGTGGGGGGAGGGGGGTCTCTTGTTCCGGAGAAACCTGCCAGCTGCTGGGCTTGGTGCGAAGGCAGACACAATGCTGCTGTTGTTGGTTTGATCTCTAACTGGATTGTTAGTCTGGCTTTAACTGTGTGGTAAGGGGGGAATGTGAAGGCTGTTTACAGCGAGTGCAAATAATGTGACAGCTGTTGGTGCACGAGCAGAGCTGTGCCTCCTCGGCGCTCACACAAAGCGCGCACTATGCAGGCCCGCGGAGAGCTGCAGAGGTGGCCGCCCCTTGCTGGCCCGGGAGCCCTCGGATGCGCTGCGAGAGAGCCCTGGGCGGCGGCACCCGCCCCCCCCGCACCCCGCGACATGCATCTTTCTGGCTCCTGGGATCGTGGTGGACGTGCGCGCTGGTTGGTGTGTTGTGGTTTAGGGAACTTGTTAGGCAGAGGTGGCAGGAGAGGGCCTGCGGGGTCATGAGTGTCAACTGTCTGGAGGGGTTTGGCCGGGATCTGTTGACCTGGGGCCTCAGTGGCTTGTGACCGGGTTGTTAAGATTTGGGAAAATAACTTTCCGCCCTAAAGCAAGCCTGTTGGAAAGAATGTATTATTAACTGAAGGCTTTCTGGAAATTGCAGAGGCTCTGAAGGCCGTTGTTCTTCCTCTGAAATGGCCCTGTTATTCAGACAAGTTCAAGAGACGGGCGGCCGCTGTGTTCTATGCCCTCGGCCCTGTTTCCTGGATTGGAAACACAAGTGTGTAGGTTCAGGACCCGAAGGGGGGTGAATGGGGGTGGGGAGGGGTGCAAGTCGGCTTTTGATCACCCGCCTCCCTTTGCCTTCCCGGTTTTTAAGAGCGCGCTTGCCTTTCAGCTGCAGGACCAACGGTGCTGTCTTGAGCTCTGCCCACAGCGCCACCCACTCTGTGACTTAATCAACTAAATGCCCAGAGCCCGGCCTTCTCTGAGTTCCTGGTCCTCTGCCAGGCACTGCGGGGAGGCGCCAGGGTGGGAGGGAGAACAGTTGGTGGGTGGCAGCAATAGCCCGCTGGGCCGGTCCAAGCTGGCGGGGCTCAGGATGGTCCAGAAGATGGGCCTGCCCCTGGGCTGTCCTGGGGCAAGCTGGGTGTAAACACCACTCCCCCCAACCTCAAGGTTGAAGGCTTCCGCAGCCCTGGCCCCCGGGCTTTGGAGGATCATTTAGAGCTGACTTAACTCTATATCCTGCCCTTCTGTGTGACTTCGGCCCCTGAGTGTACAGCTTGCAGGATATCTGCAAATTATGGGTCCACCTCCGCCCCACCCTGCCCCCAGATCTACTCTCTGGGTTATAATGTGGACTTCTACATCTAGTTGGGTTCCCTAGTGGGGAGCTGGGAGATGCTTCTGGAATGATACATGAACTTCGGTGCCAGTTCTGTAAACTGGTCTCTTTTTATGACGTGTGCCATTTTCTGTAGGAATGTTGCTTGCAAAACGAGTTTCGCCTTGGAGGAAAAGGGGAAAGATAAACAAGCCTGCAACGCCAAAGCGTTGGCAGTCTTTCCCTCCTTCCAGCTCTCTTAATGCAGCCGGGCTGCATTTCCAGGATAAGACTCGTGCTTGTGAAGAGGGACTCTGGTTGGCTTTTTTTTCCCCCGAAGCAAACGCAAATCAGAGAAAAGTAATTTTCTTTCAACGATATGCAACGTATTAGTCTCTTGTTATCGTGCTCCGAGGCAGGCCTCATTTGCGCGTCTGCCAGCTCGCTCACATCTGCTCGGCGCTGTTTGGGGCATTTTAACCTTGGTGGTGTCGTGTCTGGTCCCACGGATCAAGGAGGAGTAATTAAGCTCTGAACAGCTAGAAAAATTCACGGGCCCCCACGTCTACCGCAGTTTTCCCACAGCTTTGTTTGGGGGTGTTCCGGGTTCCAAGATGAACAGACGTGGGGTTCCTATTGTTCCTCGTAAAGAAAGTGGGCGCCCCCGTCCTCCTCTGACCCTCACCCCCAGCCTTCCCAGGACTCCCAGGCTGCACACAATCAGCAGGGAAGCCGGGTGCAGATCACAGGACCCTGTGTTTTATGCATCTTTCATTCGTAAAAAGTTCCTTTGTGCTTCCTGTGTGTACTAATGATAGCTGTCGTTAATAGCTTTCTGGTATAGCGTTCCTTGTGGGGGGAGGAGTTTGCAGTGAGTTCACTTTATTTCTACAAAGCCCTGATGGAGGCTGCAGTGCAGTGACACCCCCTCTAGAGTCGTGGTCTATGGATCGTTTATTCTGGATTTGTTTCCAGGTTGTGTAGACTCCAAGTGGGATCCCAGCCTGTAGGGACCAGACCCGGGGGGGTGTGGAGGGTGGGTGGGCGGGGAGGAGTGGAGTAAGGTCGATTAATTGCATTCAACCGAGGTTTCCTGTCCTGGGCTGCTGCCTCCTGTTGAGGGACACCAGCTTCCAAATGGGGCCCCCTCTTGCATACACGCGTGGTTGTGTGTGGCACAACCGTGAAAGAAAGTGAAAGGAACAAAAAGCCGAGGCCTGGCGTGGGGGGGGGGCGGGTTGGAAGGGGGAAGGGGAAGTGTCTGAGGTTGGTCCAAGAACTGACGGGGGGCCACGGCTCTGTTTTGGGGGAAGGGGGTGTGTGGCGGGCAGCCCCGGTTTGGCAGCGGCTCTCCCGGTCGATCCTTGCTGGTGCCCCCCTCCCCAAGCCCCCGAGCCCCCTTTTACAGTTGGCTACACCTGGCTTGCATCTTTGAATCGGGGAAGGTGGGGGAGGCGTCCACGGAGAGAACACTCCAGACTGGCCGAAGGGAGCGCAGGACGATGGGCTGGAGCGGTCTCCAGTCAGTGCCCACTCCCCTGGGGCGCGCCGCCGCACATCCTGGGTTCTCCGTGCGCCCACCCAAAGTTGCTTTTTGTCAGAGATTCAGCGGCAGGCGCCTGGGAAGGGGGAGCCCAGAGGAGCGCGCGGGCGGGGTGAGCTGGGGTCGGGCTAGCCGAGAGATCCGGGGGTCCTGGAAGGTCGGGCGGGGGGTGCGTGTGGGGGGTCGGCCCCGCGCGGGGACCTGGCGGAGGAGGGGCGAGGAGCCTGCGGCAGCGCGGGTGTGTGTGGTGGGAGAGAAAATCCCTTTGTTGCCGACCAATCCGTGCTCAGGGCTGAGGCGGGGGAGGGGGCGCCCTTCCCCCACTCGCCGCCGCCGCTGCCGGCCAAGTTCACTCCCGACTGACCCGAGTGGCTCGCGGCGCTATCCTGGCGCCCTGGGAGGAGGCAGGGAAGGTTCTGGTTGCTCAAAAGGTCAGGGCCAGCCACGTGAGTTTCCCGTCCCCCACCCCGTCACACCCGCACTCCTGCTCCGCAGCTCTGTTACTAATGCAAAACTTGGGTCGTGAGTGGGGACGCCTCTGGAGGCGGCGACAGCCATGACTTGGAGTGTGCCAAGAGACAGCGCCTGGACAGGCTGGATCACTCCTCCCACCCCCCACTCCCCCCCAGCACCCATGCCCGGCTGCAGGACCCAGTCGGGCGACCTCCTTCAGCCACACCCCAGGAAGCCTGCGACCCTCCCCCCGACCTGGGGGCATCCTTGGGGTTCCCCTCTCCCCACTGCTACACATACTGGGGAAAACATCCCAGGAGGACTTGCCCCAACGCTGCACACCCTGGACCGCTTTTTCTCATCTCCCACCTCCTCGCGGCCCCCAATGCTAAAATAGGAACTTCTTCATCCCTCCCTTCCTTGACGCCAGTAGAGAAGTGCCTGTCTGTGACTCAGTCTGCGCTTGGAGCAGTCCCAGGAAGGGCTCCCGTGCCATCAGTTTTGGGCTTCCATGAAAGCCACACACTCTGCAGAAGATCACCCCTCCCTGGCCCCCTCTGTGTCCCTGCCTCAGCCTTCCCTCTGCCGCAAGGAAACTATATAGCCATTCTGGGGTTTGTTTGTTACGTAGAATGTTTAGTGGAGTCAGATGCTGTTTAATGGGTTAGATGTGGCCTGCACCAGCTATTGCCAGGCAGAACTCAAGTCCATAGTGCAGTTTAATCCTCTGGAAAACACGGTGCCAAAGATTTACAGATGAGGGGGCCAAAGTTGAAGAGGTCCGGCCACCTGCCCAGAGACACGCCATGGATGAGAGTGGGAGCTGGGAGGCTGTGGTGACTGCGCACGCGCGCGCGCGTGTCCTCCACAGAGAACCAGCCATGCCCGTGCAGTGAGAGACACCCCTTCCCCGAAGAGGTCCCCAGCCTACGGAGGGCCGTGGCACATGGCATGCTGGCTGGGAGCCCTGCCGTCTGCCCGGCCTTCTGAGCCAGAAGCTCCCCAAAACCCGTCCAGGTGTTCTTGGTCACTAACTGGATAAGTGCCTGATGCGGCATGGGGTGCCTAGAGAGTGAGGCCCTAGGAAGGGGCACCGTTAGTATTGGAGTGGAGTTGGGATGGTTTGGTGGCGCTGCTTCCCATTCCGTCGCTGTCACTTGACAAGCGTGCTGTGCAGACTTGAACCAATCCATCAGCGCCTCAAGGGCGGAGGCAGTGGAAAGTGGCCCGGTGCCAGGAGGAGCTGGGGTGGAGAGAAAGGAGAGGTGGCAGGAGTGGCCTGGTGCTGCCTTCCTCCCTGCGCTCACGCCAGCCTCTCACGGCCACTGCTCCTTCCTTTGCAATCTGTTTGTTGCCTGCCAAGGGAAGTCGCCTTTAAAGAAAAAAAACAAAACAAACGTTCTCTCCTTCTCCTCATTCCATAATGGTGTCTTCATAGCAGGAATCGGCAGAACGGTGGTGGGTACAGCTGGGGACCCGTGTGCCCCCTCGTGTCTTTTCACAGAGGGCCAAGGTGCCCTCACTCAGGGATGCCGAGGTTGGGGGGACAGCTCCTAATCTTGGTCCCTCTGACCTCTTTCTGCCAATCAGGCTCTTCTCCCCAGCGTCCAGGCCAAGCTCGGATGCTAATCATAACTCTTGGCTCCCGGACCAGATGACTGCCCAAGTCTGTCGAGGGAGACTCAAGCTCTCCTGTGCTTGCCCCTAGGGCCAGACCGAAAGCCGGAGACCACGCGGCGAGTCTGCGTTTTGCAAGCCGGGTCTCTCCCAGAACTGGGTGTTCAGCGGGCAGCCACCACAATTCCTGGTCTGTTCTTCAGAAACCAGACCCTCCTCCGTCTCCCCGGCTGACCCCTTCTCTTGGCCACCTTCCCTCTTCATCCCTATCCCACATCCTTGCCCCCTTCTCTCCACTGCTGGAAAAAAGGGTTAAAACCCAGAGCCAAGGTGTAGCTTAGCAGCTCCCACTGGAAACAGGTTGGTGCTTGTAAAGTGCTTTTCATGGACTTCACACATCTTGGCACTTCCAGAAGCATCACCCACCTGTGGAAGAAAAGGGGGGGGGGGTCGTTGAGAAATAAGGGCAGATGAGCCTCTTATATACAGCAGCAAAGCGCCTGCTCTGTCTGTCATCTAAATCACGTCATTTGCCCCCTGCAGCATGACCCACAGCCAAGGGTGAGGGAAGTCACTTTTGAAGAACTTTTCCTTGGAGGTTAAAAAAAGAAGAAGAAGAAAGTAAGAAAGACCCCCAACTATTTCAATAGCCGCTTCTAGAAGAGGAATGGGGTGAGCGTGGCGGTGTCTCTGACCCTATCTGTGTGTCCCTTGTGCCCAAGATCCCCTTAGTTAGTTCTACATCCCAGAGAGATGGGGGGTGGGCCCGTTTCTCAGTGATGGTGGGGTGTACGCAGTACGGCCTTTGCCCAGGATGAGGGTGTTCCTGCCCAGGATTTGGGCTGTCATTCTGGAGAAGGGCCTCACACCAGGCAGGGCCCCCGGCTCCTTGGCCCTTTCCGCTCAGGTCCATCTTTGGCCTGGAACCTGAAGAGTTAAGAGTCTTTAGCTCGTTGCAATGAAATTATGGCTGGCAGTGGCGCCGCTGTTTGTTCAACAGACCTCCAGTTTTAAACAGTTCACAAAAAGTTCATGGGGCAGCTAAAGATTATAAGTGTGTGTGTGGGTGTGTGTGGGTGTGTGTAGTCAGCAGGATCCAGTACTGAGCCTTGCCCCTCCTCCTCTTGTTTCTTCACGGCCAGCCCCCCGCCCCGCCCCCACTCCCGTGACACTGGACCACGCTCGGGGCCTCAACCCTCCATCTGACCCTGTGCACGTAAGAACACTTCATCCTGACACTGGGTGTTATTTATCTGTGCGGCGTTAATATTGAAAACCCCACCAGACAAGACCTGGAAGGGCGGGGAGAGGCTTTGAAAGCACCCCGTGGTCCCAGGTGTCTCTAAACTGCATTCCCCTCTCATGCTAAGTCCAGGCCGCCCTTTCTAAAGAAAAGCCCTTTCAAGGGAAGGGGGCTGCTGGCCCTTTTTGAGGGGAGGGGAGAGGGCTCAGTAGGATGATTGTGGCAGCGGCCTTTCTGTTTCCTCAGTCAGGTGCTCAGAGGTCCTTGTCCCAAGGTGACAACTAAAGGAGACATGTAAGAGGCAGCTTGTGTAAGTTTTGAAGACTGGAGCACCAGAAGATTGGGGCTTCGAGGGCACACATGCTTCGTCCCTCATCCTTTTCTTAAGGGTTTGGTGGAGTGACCCTTTGGCTTCTGGTATAATGTCCAAATTTCATCATGACACCCAGCCAGGGGGTGGCATGGTGTGGTCCTCCCACTGCAGCCACGGCCAGGACACTTGCACCGAGGAATGTTGCTCCTCCACCTTTTAGATGAGGCTTCCCTGGACATCTTCCTTTTGGTCTTCCTTTTGTTAGAAGGGGCTGCAGGGGTTAGGGAGGGGAAACTTTGTTGAACGTGCCTTCTGGTCGGCCCTGCACTAGTGGTGGCCTGCCCCCAACTTGATTTGTATGTTCGAAACACGGAAGAACAGCCCGTGAGCCCCGCACAGAACCTTCCTTGATGCCCAAGTCCATCTGAGTCCACCTTTTCGGGGCACTGTGGCCAGCCACTGGAAATGCCCCAGTCTGTCTGAAGAAAGGGACGCTTCCTAAAGAAATAGCTTCTCTAAAATCCCACCAGGCCGGACACAACTGGGAGATCCCTGCCTCTCCTCCAGCTTCATCGTTGAGCTCTAACTCCGCGCCGTGTGTCTGCGGCGTGGGGCTCTTGATGAACAGACGGTGTTCTCTTCTGTATAGGGGCCGACGGGGATGCTGGTGGACAAAAGCCTGTGTTAGGACAAAGAAATGCAGAGGGATAGCCTGGCTGGCTTTGGGATTCATAACATATCTTTGGGATCATAACATATCTAACAAGATATAGCAATCTTTTTTGATTTTTTTGAAGTTTAAACAAATAGTGTACTCTGCATGAATTTTGTCTTTCAACTGAATCATTCTAATGTGGAATTTATGATGCTATAGTACTAGTTTACAAAGAAAGTGGAGTAGGCTTCACATATCTCCATATCTTATATTGATGGCACTTAAATTCTAATACCAAACTGTTATTGTTTCATAAACTAGGAGAAAATTGAGCTGATAACGAGCAGGAGAAGCTGGCAGAAACAATAGATTTTCTACTCTTTCTTTCTATTGTGTGTAAGCCTAGTTACCCTAGTTGACCAGTTAATGACAACACATAATGAAATTTTCCTGGCTGCTAATTAATTAGCTCTAATTTCACTAGTTTTGTTACTGGTAAGGCTTCCACTAATTCTATGTGTGAATGTCTTCTTACCCTACTCATCCTATTTTCCTCTTTGAGCTTCCTCAAATGTAGAGAACCCATTTGATTGACTTAAGAGTCAGAAGAGACTTACAATCAGAGAAAAAGCAAAAAAGAATGACTATAATGCCAACTAGTATAACTATTAATTAGAACTTATGTTTTGAGGATTTTCAGACAGAAGAGGGGTAGAAATGATAATAGTTTAGTTTTAGGAAAGCTGTAGTACACAAATAGAACCCCAAATCACACCACAGATAATTTTCCAGGAATTTAATATATCTGATATACACTCAATTTGTGCCCATGAATGGTGAGCAACTGGAAGTAAAGGAGAATCACATAGTTACATTTCTGGACAAATCAGGTTATCAGAATGATGCAATAATGACAGTTTACCTCAGTCACTTCTTAGGCTTTCTTATTTACTATGCTAAATGTTAAATGAGATTCCTGAGTAAAAGCATTACAATGACTTCAGCATTGTGGGACACGAAACACAGTGAGAACTCAGAGCAGGGAAGGAAATAAGTCAGGTAAGCAGGAAAAAGAATTGAAAGAGCTGAAAGATGTATTACTTGGCTGTCAGGTGTTAGGAGAGTTTATTTGTGCTTCTTCTTAATCTTCATAACGCTCTTGTCAGAATGGTAGTAACATACCCATTTTTTTAGATGAGCGACCTTTAACTGTAGGTTGCACTTGATTGTCTGCCAGGTTTTCAAGTCTGTGATGGGGACAGTAATGTCAGAAATTTCAATCCCAGTCAAATCAAGAGCTGGTAGAAACACCATTAAGGAAGTGCATAGTTTTGACCCAAATTTAACCACATTAAAATGTTGTCCTTTCTTCTCCAGGATGATAGTCTGTATTTCAAGAAGAATTCTAATTCTTGCCCCATAACAATTTCTCTGAGTTCTTTGTGCCAACTAAAGCCTTTGATTGATTTTCGTATTAGCAAAGCCCTGGAATTCTATGCAAAATGCTATGAA
The DNA here is from genome assembly GCF_964165515.1 of Mesoplodon bidens. NCBI lineage: Eukaryota > Metazoa > Chordata > Mammalia > Artiodactyla > Ziphiidae > Mesoplodon > Mesoplodon bidens. The sequence continues at coordinate 247,502 of NW_027672540.1, read as the reverse complement.
TAGTTATCTACCTATCTAATTATTTTTAGCAAAAGGATGCAGAGCCGTTATCAGATTCTCAAAACTCAATCAGATTATCTAACAGTGTACATTAAATGAGGTAATGAATGCCCTTTCTGGATCCAAACATTATAATATTTTTAATCCTTACCGTGGTGCCTGAAATGTCTATTATCTCTAATTATCAGTAAGGGAACTGAGGCGTCGTAAAGTCTAAGTAAGTGAGAGGTCTGGAATTCAAATCCAGGTCAGTTTCAGTCTTGAACACCCCTAATTCTGTAGCCTACACTGCATTCTATACTCTTACTGTAGATAATCAATAAATGTTCATTTATTTCCTTTACCCCAGTTGGGGACAAAGAACATGGGTGTGTGAAAGAAAGTACAGATCAGTTTTAATGTAAATGATATAATAATAATGCTTGTCAGCAGTTATGGAATATTCATATTGTGCTAGGAGTTGACCATTAAGTACTTTACAGGCATTCTTTTATTTAAAATCTCATATATATAATACCTACCTTAGGAAGTAGGTAATATAAATGTTGCCAAGGTGATTGAAATAACGTGGTCACGTACAGGCAATGAAACTGGGAAAGAGTTTTCTGGGCTGATGGTTGAATTTTGGCCAAGACATTAAGGGGAGAAGGGATGAGCACTGGTGGGGAGACTGAAAACTTATTCATCGTAGGGAGAAAGCACTGGTGGAAGCATTGTACTGCTTGCTTAAGAACTGTTACCCTCATAACCCCAAAACTGAGGTTTTGCTGAAAGCTGAAGGCAGATTTCTTGCAGTGTGAAAAAGAATTTACTGATATCTCTTCATCTCTTCACGTTTGAACACGACTGTTTTGCAGATTGGTTGAAATGACTCAAGTTCTCTTTCAGATCTGGACTAAATGTCTGTATCACAGCATCAGGGCCTATGAAGCAGCATTTGCAAGCCCATACTCACCTCCCCCCTTTTTAGTGTTTTGCACTCTGGAAAAGCAAACAACAGCAACAACAATATCTTACTTCCTTTTATCTATAGTTATTATTAATCTTGTCAAGAAACCCAATTTGATATATTTATGCTAAAATATAAATGAGATTTTTCCAGTTTTATTGAGATTGAATTGATATATAATATTCTATCTGTCCAAGGTGTACAATGTGATGATTGATATATATATATATATATATATATATAGTGTGAAATGACAACCACAGTAAGTTTAGTTAACCTTAATTCACATAATTACAAATTTTATTTTTGTGATGAGAACTTTCAAGATCTACTCTCTTAGAAACATTCAAACGTAAAATACGGTATTGTTAACTGTAGTGACCAAGCTGTACATGACATCACCATTACTCACTTATCTTATAACTAGAAGTTTTTATCTTTTGATCATCTTCACTCATTTTCCTCACCTCCAACCCCCAGCTCTGGCAACCATCATTCCATCCTTTCTATCATGAGTTCAGTATTTTAGATTTCACATATGAGATCCTAAAGTATTTATCTTTCTCTGTCTGACATTTCATTTAGCATAATGCCTCCTAAATCCACCCATGTGGTGACAAATAGCCAGATTTCCTTCTTTATCATGGCTGAATAATAGTAGGTTGTATGCACCCCATTGTCTTCATCCATTCATCCACAAAAAAACACTGAGGATGTTTCCATGTCTTGGCTACTGTATTGGGTTGGCCAGAAAGTTCATACAGTTAATGAATACACTGTTCAATAAAACTAGGTAAAAATGAAAATTGTGTCTTTTATTTTTACTTCAAATAAATCTTTGACAAAGCCAGCTAGGCATCCCTTTGAGTAATGACTTATATCATGTTGAAATATTTTAAACATATGAACAGTAATAGCTTAAATGACAAATGTTACTAATATTGACACAATTGATCAAGGAGAATATGTTAGAATATGTTAAAATGCAGATGGACAGTGAAAGAACAAATATAACTTTTTTTTTTTTTTTTTTGCGATATGCGGACCTCTCACTGTTGTGGCCTCTCCCGTTGCGGAGCACAGGCTCTGGACACGCAGGCCCAGCAGCCATGGCTCACGGGCCCAGCCGCTCCGCGGCATGTGGGATCTTCCTGGACCGGGGCACGAACGCGTGTCCCCTGCATCGGCAGGCGGACTCTCAACCACTGCGCCACCAGGGAAGCCCCCAAATATAACTTTTAACTAAATATTGTCTTGATATTTAGACCATTGGTTAAGAACATGATAACAGGTTTCATCCATTTGAAGAAAGCAGAATATTTGCAGATCACTTAACATTTACTAGGTATGTTAGTCTGGAAGGATATATTTCATTTACATGTGTCATTTAATTTAACCCCATCCCTCTGTAATAGATAGTGTTATCCCTATTTGCAGATAGGAAACAGGCTCAGAAAGATTAAGAATGTTACCTAATTCTAGTAAGTAGCCAAACCTAAACTGATCTAATTCCGGGGCAAAGCTCCTTCTGACACATCAGTGTGGGTCTTTATCTCTTTGAGAATTGTTGAACATTAAAAACCTTCTTCCAGGTAAATGCATAAAGAAACAACATGAGCAATGATATAACAATACAAGTCTCACTAAATAATTAGTGTGTTTGGCCTTGCTTTTGCTGATAGATCTTTTGCAAAATTGCTTTTCTCTGAGATAGTGGACTTCAAATTTCTTTGAAGACTTTCCTAAATTATACCTATCAGAAAGCTACTTTGCTTTAAGGCTAAAGAAAAATGAAAGCTTACTTAACTACACTTAGGTGCCAGAGTCATACTATGAACTCTACACCTGCCAGGATTCACGCTAAGATAGGGTGGCTCCACAAACTGTCCATAGTACTGTGATTTCTTTCTGATATTTTGAAGTAGAAATAATTTAATAACTATTCACAAAAGAGAGAAACACTGTTTCTTGGTCCTCAGTATCATACTGCTGTAGGCTAATTCTCTCTTGTTACCCCTTAGTATAGAGAGTGTGTTTTGGGGACCCTCCTTCACGATCTTCTCCATTGCAAGAGCATCTTACATAAATCCAGGACTTCTCAAGCAGCCAGTTTTGCCAGATGGTCTTAGGGTTGGTTGTACCCATATATGGATAATCCTGAACTTCTCGAGTAAGGTCCTTATAGAGCATAATGGCTAAGAGAATTGGTGCTGATACCAGACCTGAGTCCAAATACTGCCTATGCCCCTAACTAGCTGTGTAACCTTGGAGAAGTAACTTAAGCCCCTTAAACGGATTAGATTTCTCACCCGGAAAATGGTATAATAAATGCATCTACCCTATATGGTCAGTGTGTAAATTAATCTAACTTGAGATGGTGCATGTTAAGCATTAGCACAGTGCCTGTCTCTTATTAGGAATACCTGCTTTTATTATTAATTATTCTCTATATTCCCAGGTTCAGCAAGGTGCCTAACATATAATAGTTGTTCAGCAAATATTTACTGGATTGAACGAGCTCTGAAATTTAAGCATTGGGTCAACAGCAAAATAGTCACCCCACCATCATTTCTCCCACAGAAAGGGAGAATAGATGGAAGCCAGCCATCATACTTTCTTTTCTTATTCTAAACTTCCCATCCAGGCCCAGCAATAAAATAATCTTCCTGAACCCCAACAATTTCGAGAATTTTCCAAATCACTATTTGAAAATAGTTGGGTTTCCCTAATCTAATATGCCCCAGGACCCCAAGGTCACCAAGCTTATATTAATGAAGTCTAGTTAAGAGAAATGATTACAGTTAGTAAACCAACTACTTATGAGCTCATTGGGCTTTTTAAAATTTACTATCTGCACTTGATAGAGACACAAGTAGTTTGCTTTTGTAGGACACTCAACAGTCAAAGTAGTCTTTTAAAAAGCACAAATCAGATGCTATTATTGCACTGCTTCTAACCTCTAAAGGCTGTCTATTGTAAAGAGATTAAAATTTCAACTACTTAGCCAGGCTCACAGGGACCATGTGGTCTGGTCACTTACTACATCTTTCCCTGACCTTCATGGGGTTCGAGGCACAGTTATCTTTTTCAGTCCCTCAGATGCAACAAGCTCTACTTCTTGCTCTCCCAGCTTTAGATTGGCTAATCCTTCTACCCAGACCAATTTCCCTCTGATCACTAAGGCCTCGGTTCAAACGCCACCACTACTATCTTGACCAAAGAGACCTGCCTCCTCACTGCCTCTCCGTCCCATTGTCCAGTCGTATTTCTGTCGCTGTACAAAATTTATTTACATGTTGACTCTGTCTTCCTCCACCACTGGACATTTGCTTAAGAGCAAGGACTTTGTAATTTTTTGCTCACCACTGAATCTTCCAAGGCTTGCAGCAGACACTGGCACATAGAAGGTGTGTAGGAAATGTGTGTCTAATAAATGAATAAATATGTGAATGGAAGAAAACTGTAAAACACTAACACAAGAATATTCTTCTTTCAAAAGAATAATGAAAAATAATTTCATTCAATAAGAATTATTCTTAGTTACTGATACATGACTTAGTAGTTCCCATTCAATTTAAAATGTTCCATTTTTTTCTGATACTTCACAAGTCATTAATTAAATGTTGCTCACATTTAAGGCCAATCTGTGAGACATTATTTAACTTGTCCAGCATTAACCCAGCATTAACTTAGGTGGGGCTCCACCAAGTACTGATCATGTGACCTTGGCCTTTCATTGCCTCAGTTTTCTCATTTGTAACATGGGTATAATAATAGGCTTATTTCATAGGCCTATGAGGAGGAAAACCTCATATATATATATATATATATATGTGTGTGTGTATATATATATATGTATTTAAACAGTGTCTTAGAATAGTGTCTGGCACATGATAAGCTTTATAGAGTATTGACTGCTGCTACTAGTACTGTTATTATGAGAACTAACTGTTGAGAATAATCCTTCATATAGTGGTTTATTCCACTGAAGATAAAGGAAACTAATAGAATATTAGAAATCTGATTAAATACAGAAAGCCAGTAAAATATACCAAGACAGAAGATGATGAGAGTGTAAAAGCATAGAAGAAAAAAAAACGGTTTTTGTTTTTCTTTTTCTTTTGTAAAGAAGGAAAAAGCCTAGAAATAGGACAAAAACTATTCATTGGCTATACTGACATGGAGATCGCTGGTGACCTTCATAAGTAAAATTTCAGGACAGTGGGCAAAGAGCTTACGGTGAGAGAAGTCAGATGGATGTAAATTCTAGAGTAAATGGGACGTGAGGACATGGAAACAGTATATGAAGATAACAATTTTGAAAAGTTCAGACAGGAATTGGCTAAAGAAGATATGCAGGGATTAGGGGAGGAGGGAGGCTTTCATGTTACACGTATAGTTTTTAACATTTTAAGTTGGAGTTACTAGTCTAGAATGAGGTTGAATTTTGGCAAGAATCATTCCTAAGGAGTAGATGGGTTGTAGAAAATGCAGTGCTGTGAAGTACTTGAGAAGATGAGAGAAAATGAAATGCTATCTGTAGCGCACATGGCCTTTTAACTTTCACTCGTGTAGTAAAAGGGAATACAAAGATCAACGCAAATGCTAATGAATTAATGGATTTGGCAGTGGACTATTTACTGACTTCTGAGTTCTTAATGAGCTGTGAAGCACCTCACCAGCTCAGAATGAAGGAAGTAGAGAGGATGGAGGGACATTTGAGGAGGGCAGGTAAAGCTTCTCAAAAAATAGTCCTTAAGGAGAATTAGAAAGAACGTACTGTAAGTCAGAGCAGTATTTCCAGTCTTGAAAATCCATTTGAAGTTGGTGATTATTAATTCATTGGAATACCAATTTGCCCTGCCACATGATTTTTCTCCAGCTACCTGGATATAAGTTACACAGAGGCAGAAAAGAGTGAGAGATAACAATCGAGGGAAAATACAATTAGTATTTTTTTTACCTTTTTCCACTTCCCCGCTCCAACTCTGGGGAGCCTTCCCGGACATGGCTGCCCTCCCAGCCTCCAGCGGCACTCTGTTATCAAAGAATTCAAAGAAATGGAACATAGGTTTCCAACTTATTAATTTAGCAAAATCGAAAATTATATATAATGTCTTCTGTTGGCAAAGTTTCTTGCAATATAATTTGGTTCCATCTTTTGGCAAGTAATTTGGCAATGTCTAGCAAGATAAAAATGTTAATAGCTTTTTACACATTAATTCTAATTCTGGAAGCTTATGCCAATAAATAATTTATAATCCAGAAAATTATTATATAAAGATGCTCATTGTTATGTCATTTGTAATAACAAAAAATTGGAAACACCTTTACTTGTTAACAGTAGGAAAACAGTTTAGGAAATTATATCCACTTAGTAGAAAATTACACAGTTACTATATTATAATTACAAGATGATGGAGCAAAATAGAATAATGCTTAATAAAGAAAGAATGAAGAAAGCTGACCTAAATTTGTGTCTTCCTTATGACAGTAATTATGTAAACATATTTATTAAAACTTAAAACCAAAGTAAAGTTTTAAAAGCTCTGTACCAGTAATGGGGATTTTATGTTTGTTTCAAAATATTTTTTAACATAACTCTTATAATTATATTTTTTCTACTCCTTTTCTTAAGAATTTCTGATTATTACCTCATTTTTCATTTCATAGTTTCAAATAAAGTCAGCAATTTTATCATCAGAGAAGATTAGACTTATTTGACAGTTCATAATTCCAAGTTTTTTGGTATAAAAAGACCATATACACTTGTAGGTACTTTCAAAAAATAAGATTTTGAGAATTTTTTTTTTTTTTTGCTTAGTCTTTCCTAGTATGGAGATTAAGCAAACTACCTAAAATTGCCAGCCATTCTTTTTTCGTTTTTCTCATTTTATTTACAGAAATGATAACAAATGAGTCTGCAGTTGCCTCTGCCAATTTCTTAAATCCTCTATTATCCACATTATGAAATCATACTAATATGAATGCTTCCAGTATTTTCAGAGCTCTTTAGTTATTATACTTTAGCATTCTGTATGAAGTATCTTATGTAAGTGTAAAATTTAGACTCAACTTCTGGAAGCTTTTGATTTCTTGGTTCAAAAGTGAGAGATCCTTAGTTCAGCCATATGATTAACAATTACTTGTATAGTAGGAATCTCCTAAATTATTGTTTTATGGATACCTGGCAGTTTTCTTGCCATTTCTCAGAAGTTCTCTATTAAACACATTCTCTCTCTCTCTCTCTCTCTCTCTCTCTCTCTCTCTCTCTCTCTCTCTCTCTCTCTCTCTCATACACACACACACACACATTGTGATTAAAAGCACAGACTTTGGCATTATGAAGTCTAAGGTTCAATTTCTAGTTCTGTAGTTTCTGGGCCACCTCACTTTAGGCAAGTAACCTAATATCTCTTAACCTTGTTATTTTCATCTGTAAAATGGAGATTACAATTATATCCGACAATGCTCAAAACATCCATAATGATTTTAGAGTTTCAGAGTCAGGTACAAGCAGGCACTCAGTAAATGGCTAGTGCTTTTATTACTTTATTATTATTTAGGTCTTGATTTTCCTTGAGTCTGTGAGTCCCCATAATGAAATGTAATTTCCAGTAGATTGAGTAACACCTGTGTTCACCAAAAATTGTAACTGAGTTCATTACTTTCTGTGCAACCCAGATTAGTTTTCTGCCTTTTTTTCTGTGCTGTATGTAGGTGTTCAATCGATTTATTTAATAAATGTGTGAATGCATGCGTGCGTAGATGAATTTTTAAATGTTTCTTTTTGAGAAGGTAGAACAGATGTGACACAGTTGAACAGATAAGAAAATAGTCCATGGAAAAAATGGCAAAGTCACGTATGTGCCCAGGGCCAGCCTAAGGAGAATTACTTTTTTTTTTTTTAAGGGGAAATGTGTTGAATAGCTTATTTTAATTATTTTTAAAAGTTAAGTACAGGGACTTCCCTGGCGGTCCAGTGGTTAAGACTTCGCCTTCCAATGCAGTGAGTGTGGGTTCAATCTCTAGTCGGGGAGCTATGGTCCCACATGCCTCACAGCCAAAAATCCAAAACATAAAACAGAAGCAGTATTGTAACAAATTCAATAAAGACTTTAAAAAGTGGTCCACATCAAAAAAAAAAGTTAAGTACAAAAATTTGCTGATGATTAACATATTTAGCACCAATAAAATAATGTGAGATTAGCTGTACTAAAACAGAATGTTGAGCTACATTCACATTAAGTGACATTATATAGTCTAAATTTGTGGAAAACTTCTGAAATGGCTGATAAAAAGGAAGATGGTGAGTGATCTTTGAGCAGAAAAAGACAGAAAGAGAAATGGCCTTTTCTACATCCTATTGTGCCTCTAAGTAAAATGCTTGGTAATCTAGCTACAAAGCTATATGTCATTTGGCTTTAGGCACCTACTGTGATTTACCTTGTGAAGATCAGATTTTGCCATGGATAGGATCTGTAAAAGTATCACACATTCCAGTACCATTGGCAACCACAGCTACCAAAAACTCCAATTTAAATTGATGAACCTAATATCAGATGATAGTATCATTTCCTTGTGGGTGTTTTGGGAAAAGGTGGGTAGGAAATGTATAAAAGTGAATACTTTATCAACTGAAAAAACAATTCATCATTTTGAAAACATAAAATACATTAAAGTTGTTATAGCATCAGGCATTAATATTTCACTGTACTTTAGACATTGCCTACAATCAACATTTTCTGCTCTTTGAAACAAAATCATGCTTGTGGTATGCATTAATCATATAAAAGATTAAACACTGAAAAGAAATTCAGCCTTTAAAGACAATTTGCTTTGATTTATTCAGTGGGTTCTTCCAAAACATTTATACCAAGAATTATTGCTTGTTGCATTGGAGTTACAAATTCTTTCAGAGTTACTTAGTATTTTCTGTAATATCAGTATCAAGGAAGGTTAATCAAATTTACGTATTTATTAGGAAATACAGGCACATAATCATAAAACAAGAAAACACAGCCGTTTTTATAGACTTTATTTTTTAGAAGTGTTTTAATTGTACAGAAAAATTGAGAAGATAGTATAAAGTGTTTCCATATACACTATACCCATTTCCCTCTATGATGATCCACTTACATTAGTATGTTACATTGTTACAATCAATTAACAAATATTGATACATTATCATTTACTATAGCCCATCCATTAGTCCAGTTCCTTAGTTTTTACCTAATGTCCTTTTTCTATTCCAGGATTTCATCCAAAACATCACATTACATTTAGTTGCCGTGTTTCCTTAGGCTCCTCTTGGGTTTGATAGCTTCTCAGATTTTCCTTGGATGACCTTGACAATTTTGAGTCGTTAGGTTTTTGTAGGATGCCTACTACTAGCATTTGTTTGATGCATTTTTCATGATAATATTGGGATTATGTGTTTTGGGGAGGAAGACCACAGAGTAGAAGGGTTATTTTGTCAGATCACATCAAGTGTACAAAGTATCAATATGCATTATGAATGCTGAGGTGGACCTTGATCACCAGGCTGAGGTAGTGTTTTTCAGGTTTCTCCATCGTAAGATTACTGTTTTCCCTTTTTCATACTGTACTTGTTTGGAAGGAAGTCAATATGCTCAGCCCACAACTAAGGAATAGGGAGTTATGCTTAAGATGGAGTACTACATAAACTATTTGGAATTCCTTTGCACTGGAGATTTATCTATTCTCCTGCGTTTATGTATCCAATTATTTATTTATATCAGAAGAACTCATGGATTTTTATTTTATACTTTGGGTTATAATCGAATTCTACTTTAGTTACTTTGTTCCTCAAATTGCTCTAGTCCTGACCCTTGTGAACTCTTTTCAGTTGGCTCTTGAGCCACTCTGAGGTATCCCCATCCTATATTTTTTTTGGAACTTCCTTACTTTCTGACACTATAAGATGGTCTTGCATATAAATCTTGTATATTTACTGCCCCAGTCCTAGAATCAGCTATTTCTTCAAGGATAACTAGGTCTTTTTAGTGGAGAACGGTATTAGACAGCAGGATCTGGGTGTGGGGTGTGCTAATTGCTGCTAGGATGTCATTGCTTCTAGATCTTCTCAGCTGACAGAGCAAAGAGATAATATGTGTGCACATTACCCATGTATATGCACATATCTGTAAGTATCTCTCTACATGACCATGTGTATTAAGGTAATATGAAGCAATATTAAGCTAAACATGAATGTATATTGATGTTTCCAACTTTAATCTGTTACCACATAGATCATCTTAGCCTCATCTCTTGCTTATCTTTAAATTTCAACTCCAGCAAAACACTTGGCTTTTAGAAGTATGAAAATCAAATTGTAGCAACTTTGGGAAGCCACATCATCTAGCAAAATAATTCTTAAAGGGCAAGGTGTATATCATCAAATTTTAATTTACAGTCAGCAGTACTTTATAACATCAAAAGGCCTCCAGACCTCTGCTTCCAAGAAGATGAAGTAGCCCATTTCTCCCAGGTTCTCCCACTTAAAACTAAAACCCTGAACATAACAACAAACAAACATAGGAAGACTCTGAAAGGTGGAAATGAGAAGGCAGACTTAACTAAGGACTTTGGGACTTGAGGAATGACATGGTGATGAGTCCCCTGTGTTTCCTGTTGCTTCCCATACATCCTGGAGAGGGTATTACAGGACCCCCAATCAATAACCACCAACAGAACAACAGACAAAAAAGCTTCAAAAAAACCCCTACAAAACCCTGTTCCCCCTAGCCAAAGTATGAGGAAAGGGGTTGCTAAAGACAGAAGACCATTTGGGCAATAATATACACACCACTCGAGCCAAGTGCCAGTGGAATATACACACTACTCGAGCCAAGTGCCAGTGGAATATTGCACCCATCCCCTACGTCCTGTTGTTTCAGTTGGGCCAAGGTAGGATTTGATCTTCCACACCACCCCACTCCTGCCTTCCAGAAGAGCCAGCGCTCTGATTCCCCACCAGGGTTGTTTCAGTGTGGTCCAGTGGTGAGCTGAGCTTCCAACCCTTTCCATGAGCAAACAGACTTTAAAAGGTGGTGCCTGACAGGCTAGTTAACACTGGGCTGCCCTCACACAGTCGTGGGGTCCACTGGTGGGACTTAGCCTCCATCTCTCCTGACATCAATAAGAATAGGGTGTTACAGATTGGAGGGAGTAGGCACCCCACTAACCCCCAACACATGATGTCAGTGAGACCCACTGGGGTGCTGAATCCCCATAACCGTCCTGAGGCAGTAAGACAGAATGAGATGGCACAAGCAGGGCTAGTTGGCACTTCTCTTCCTCTTACCCTGGTGTCAGTGGGGCCAGCAGGTAGCTGACCATCTACCCACACCCGGCATCAACAAGAAGGAATGAAGCGGGAGGAAGGACAGCAAACAGTTCACTTCTCCCCTCCCCTGGTGTCAAGAAAACTACTGGGGAGATGAACTTCCACTCCTACTAAAAGGCAACACAATGATATTAATGTTCCCACTTTTGGGGGGAAGGTGTCAGAAGGGCCATAGGCTAGCTGAACTTCTACTTGATCTGTCTGCAGTGAGACAATGTAAGTGCCCACTTTTGCTGGGGTATTGTCAGTAGGGCCCAATGGAAATCTGTACGTCACCCCCCAGTCCTCATACTACGCCTCAAATAGGATGACTTCCATCTAAAAAGTAATAATAAAATTAAATGGGATACAGAGTCATATAATAACTCCCAATGTTTAGAATACAATGGAAAAATACTCATGACACCAAGAACCAGGAAATCACAGAATAAATGAGAAAAGACAATAAACATACACCAACACTGAGATAAAACGTCTATTGATATGATCAGACAAGGATTTTAAATAAGCTGTCACTTAAATGCTTCAATTAGCAATTATGCGTTCCTTGACAGAAATGGGAAAAATAGAAAATGTAAACAAAAAACTAGAAGTTATAACAATAAAAACAAATGAGAACAGTAGAACTGAAAAATAAAACAATGAAAAAACTTTGCTCAAGAGTAGAGTGGAGATTACAAAGCATAGAATCATGAACTTAGAAGAGATCAGTACAGTGTACCATATGTACAGAGAAAAATAGACTGAGGGGTAGAGATGGGAGAAAGAACAGGATCTCAAGAACGTGTAAATAGTAACAAAAGCACTAATGTTCATATCATCAAAGTTCCAGAATGGAAAAAGAGAGCAAGTAGGACTGACAAAGTATTCAAAGAAATCATGACTAAAAAGTTCCCAGTTTTTTAGAAGACATAAACACAAATTCAAGAATCCGAACAAACCCAAAGAGGAAAAACGCAAAGATATCCTTGCCAAGACGCATCATAATTAAACTTCTGAAAAGTGGAGACAAAAAAAATCTCGCAAGTGGACAGGCAGAAACAATGCATCACTTATTGAGAAACACCAATTCCAATGACAGCATATTTCTTGTCTAAAACTCTGGAGTCAGAAGCATTGACATAACATTTTTCAAGTGCTCACAGAAAAGAACGCTCAGCCACAAATTCACACTTTTATCTCCACTTTCCTGTTTGACTTACATTAATGGACTACTAACTCATCTTTCTATATCCGGGACTGCCGTCACCCTTCTCCAAAAATCTAGTCACAGTATTTCCAGAGTGATCGTTCTGAAAATGAAACAAATGTGTCTTATAAAAATACCTGATTGTGTTATGAAACTTGTCTCTCTTCTAAGTTACCAGTTAAAATCCTTCAGTGGATTCCCATCTTTCTGGGAGTAAAATCTCACATCCAAACTCTCTTTGTCCTTTTGGGCTGCTGTAAGATTATACTGCAGGTTGGGTGGCTCATAAACAACAGGCATTTTTTTCTCACAGTTCTGGAGGCTGCAAGTGCAAGAATAGGGTGCCAGTACGGTCAGATGAGGGCCCTCTTTTGAGTTCCAGACTTCTCACTGCAACCTCACACGGCAGAAGAGCTTCAGGAGCTCTGTGGGGTCTCCTGTGTAAGAGCACTAATACCGTAATCATTTCCCAAAGGCCCCACCTGCTAATACTATCACCTCCGGAAATTAAGATTGCAACGTATACATTTGGAGGGGAACACAAAGACTAGACCGTAGCACTTAGTGTACATGCATGGACCATTCATGGTCTGGCTTCTACCACCCTCTCCATTGTCTTCTTTTCTTACACTCCAGTGAGCATTTCTTTTTTTTTTTTTTTTGCGGTACGCGGGCCTCTCACTGTTGGGGCCTCTCCCGTTGCGGAGCACAGGCTCCGGACACGCAGGCTCAGCGGCCGTGGCTCACGGGCCCAGCCGCTCTGTGGCATGTGGGATCTTCCCAGACCGGGGCACAAACCCGTGTCCCCTGCATCGGCAGGCGGACTCAACCACTGCGCCACCAGGGAAGCCCCAGTGAGCATTTCTTATACTGATTATGAATGGAACTCCTTTCTGGACTGATCCTTAACCATTCATTTTCTGGCAAACATGAATTTATCTTCTCTTTTCCTCAAAAATTCACCCTTCTTTCGTGTTACATATCCATTTCAATTGCCTTCTACAGGAAGCCCTACTGATATCCCCCATATACTACTCTCCACAGCGTGCATTAAGGTCTTACCGTGTCCTCCTATAGCACTCTATAATAATTTTTACGGTAACTATGGATTTTCTTATTTGAGTGTCACAATACATTGACTTCTAGGTGGCACGATAATGATTTTAGTAACAGTAACACTGGTGCCTAGTTTAACCCATGGCATACTTTAGGTGTTCAATAAATGTTGGTTGAATTAGTGAATGAATGAATGAATGAATGGTCAGTTTCAAATCTTAATCATGTTACTTTTCAAAAATCTGTTAAAAAGATACCCACATTTTTCCAGACGATTAGGGACTTAGGATCTTCAACTTGATTTAATAGAGGAAATTTTTACTCATACATCATGCTTAAATACCTCAAAGTAAAACCATTAACCCAGGAATTTAAGGTTATCCAGTTGGACTTTTAAGCCAGTAATTAATATCTCCTGCCCCGACTGTATTAGATGGTTTCACTGTTCCACTCATATCTCCCCAGCACTCATCATTCCACTATATGCTGATAGACTCATGCTACCACCTGCAATTATCCACCTTAAGGCAGGCCAGAAATGTACAGGAGTTAATGTATCTGGGTGTAGCTTTCAACCAAGGACAGAGGGGACTGGAAGATAAGTACTTCAAGTTTCTCACCAATTCTTGGGATAACTCTGAGACATGTTCTGTAGAGATTCACAGAACTCCCCTGAAGTACTGGCAGCAGTTCCCTGCAGGAGTAATTTATTCAGCAATGCACCTCTGTTGTCTTCCTTCCATGCCTCCATTCTCAATTCCCACTCCACTTCTGAGTTTTCTGGAAGCACCACCCAGATGAACAGTTTGCATTCAAATTATTGCCTCAGGTTCTGCTTCTACGGGAATTCAATTTATAGCCTCCTAACAATCCGGTGCTCCTTACAGAGCCATCACTGGTACAAGTACCAAGGCATGGCACATTATGTATCACTCCTCCTAAATCCTAATATTTTTAAACAGATAGGAAAGAGCATGACCTTGAAGAGAAAAATCGTTTATGAGAATGGCCAATGGATAAAGGGAAGGAGAGACAGTGCCATTTGTTTTCCATTAATGATAGTGTGAAATTTATGGGCAGATGGTCTAACAGGTGTGACTATAATTTGAGGAGCCTGCTCCCTTGGTTACAGAAGACTGCTATTGTTATTATTATGGAGGCACAACCTCATGACTTTATTGCTTCGCTTGATGTAGCCTTTTCCTTTACCCTTAAATCTTTCTACATCACTGAATTGCAGCCAATAGCTTTATTTTCTCCCTATGGCTCCATCACAAAAAAGACGCACATGTGCACACACACACACACACACACACAGAGTTTTGTGTATGCCAGTGCTTGAAAAGACAGGCTCATGGTGCATGTATGCAATGGATATTGTACATTACAGGTCTCTGTGAAATAGTCTTCTGCAGGTTCCTATGTTTATTTTATGAATAATTAACTTTAGTAAAGTTAATTTCCTGAAGATCTTGATGAAGACTGAAGAAAGGAAGTAAATTTTAAAGAAAAAGACTTAGAAACTTGCCCTTTTTGCCCTCTCTTTGTATCTTAATGAACAAAGGATAACTGGGCCTTTTTTGAAGTCTTTGCTTGAGTTGAAGACACAAAATGCAACCTGTACTCTTATCATAATATGTACAGTTTATGAGTACACAAACTTAGAAACCGTGAATTTCCCTAAAGTTATTATACCATTTAGAAGATGTTTGCTTGGACGTTTACTTAAAACCAAACAATTGAGATCTATATGTCCAAATAATTTCCTTCTCTCTTGCTGTCTCCATTTCAGTTTCCTGAGTTTCTGGGAAGGCCTGGTTTCCCCAAAGGAACGATTTCTGGTAGAAGTCTGAAGGTCTGACCCAAGAAAAATAATCCAGTATAGCCAATGAACTGAGGACAAGAAGGTTTCCAATCAGGTAGGAACATTTAATCTCTTACATTACAATCACCTTAAGTAAGGTGTGCTGATAGCTGGATATGATTTAACTGCTTGGAAAAAGATGCATATATAACCTACCCCACAAGGAAGCTGTTCTCAATTCCCTTAGTGGTTGTGGTGTTTATCGGAGAGTGCCTTGGGGGAAGATGAATACAATAACAGTATGATGCTTTTTTTTTCATTTTTAGCTCATTGTTGCCAAGTACACATGGTGATCTTGGTGCCTGTGGTTTAATCCCAGGAGGTTAGATATGTGGAACAGCACATTAACCCTTTTTAGTGTTTTCTCCCAAGACAAATCATTTTTATAGGTTGTCTCCATGGTCTTCTAGTTCCTTATCAAAATTAAGCATCAAGTCTTCTAAGTGAGCAATAGCCCCAGTCAGTGTGCGGAAATCAGCTTGGTTCTTACTGGGGCACATCTTCTTGGTCTTGGCACAAAGTGAGTTCACATAGGGAGTTAGAAGGAGGAGAATGGGGCATGCGAAAGGGGAGTTCTCTGTTCTCATTTACCTATGCATGTTGAACCTCCACTAACAGTTTTATTTTCATTAGCAATTTGTGCTAAAAACCTAGGGTAGGGCTTCCCTGGTGGCTCAGTGGTTGAGAGTCCGCCTGCCGATGCAGGGGACACGGGTTCGTGCCCCGGTCTGGGAAGATCCCATATGCCGTGGAGCAGCTGGGCCCGTGAGCCATGGCCGCTGAGCCTGCGTGTCCGGAGCCTGTGCTCCGCAACGGGAGAGGCCATAACTGTGAGAGGCCCGCGTACCGCAAAAAAAAAAAAAAAAAAAACTTAAGGTAAAGGGAATAATGAAGCTGTCCCATTATATGGCAGGACAAAAGATAGTAGTGACATCAAAATCAGGGCCTATCCATCTCATTTGCAGTTATATACTCAGTGTTTAGCATAGCATTTGACCCCTCATCAGTATTCAATAAGAAGATGCGTGTTGAATGACTTAAGGATGAATTAATGAATGAAAAAAGTTAATATGGTAGAAAATGTGTTTTATCCTTGTATTTTCGTGTGTTGACTTCTGTATTTCAAGACCCAGCACTGTAACTGACACATAGAATATAAGCAATAAAATTTGTTGAAAGAATGAATGAGTCCCCACAATTCTAAGAATAATTTTAAGACCAACACAGACCCCATATCTGCCAAGGCCTATGACAGAAGTATCCAGAGAAGAAAGCCTGATCTCAGCTAGTGGTAGAGCTGACAGAATTTATCTAGTTTTAATAATTTACAGCTCATCCCATTACATTTAGGCATAGTACCTACATGAGCCATGCAATTAAATGTTGACTGAAAAAAATGCACAACCTAAAAGTTGAGAATTGTTTTATTTAAAAAAAAAGAATTATGTTTTATTTGGAGGACATACTGAGGACTTAAGTCAGGAGACAACCTCTCAGATAGCTCTGAGGGACCGTTCTGAAAAGGTAAGGGAGGGCACAGGATATTTAGGGGGTTTTGCAAAAAAACCCAAAAAAACAGGTAGTTGGAACATCAACATCTAGCTCCCCCAAGGTAGACTGCAGTGTGTTACCCTTTCCTCGGCCTACCTTGGGGCACCCTGAAGGGCCTACGGGTCTGAGTGTGGCCCAGCAAGCCCAGGGGAGCTGGCAGGTCCTCAGAGTTCTTGTCCTGAAACTGGCGCTGACGCGACGGGGCCACGAATCTCTAGACGCTTACTGCCGTTAAACGAATGCAGAACTGCGACTAAGGCCTCAGGGAACCTGCTTCACGCCTGCCCTTCTGGATGGCAAATCAAGACCTTACGTCGAGGCTAGGGCCCACGTTGAGATTCCCCTTAGCTCTAGAGCAGGGCAGGAAGAGCTCCCACCCAGGACCTGGAAGCACCCTCTTTCTTTCGAGAAAACTCTTTTTCTTCTCAGAGCCATGCCTACACGGATGAGCATCCGGGCCACATCAGTGTTTTTCACGTAGCTTCAAGGCCGCATAAATGCAGCTTTCAAGGTGGGAAAACAAGGCCTGTCTCAAACGGCCGACATTTCCAGGTTGACATGGGGCAGAATCTTCAGTGGCTTGTACCAAGCCAAAAAGACCAAGCTTCTCACTGAGTCCTTCCACAATCAACTTTTCTAGGCAGCGTGTTCTTCCTGAGGTGAACTGCCTAAACGAAAGAATGCGCTAGGGCTCCTAGGGTCCTGCGAATCTTCCAAAAGCCTGCAGCGTTACAGTAGACACTGTGCTCTAGATGCACTTGGACCGCAAGCCGACTTTCTCCTTGAGGCAGGTTGACTTCAGGTATGAAGTACTGGGAGGAATTGTAAGCAAAGTGTTTTTCTCAGTATAGCTCCGACTGTGGCAACGGGGCCAGCGATGACAATGAAGCAGACTTCCATGGCCTGCTGCAGCTGCTACAGTCATCTTCCTGAGGCTGCTGGTGAGCTGAGGAAATCTAGCTCCCCCGAGGACGTGTGCAACATGCTGCCGTTCACTCGGCGCACACACGGGTGCTCCGAAGTGTCTCCGTGTCTGAATGTCGCTCCTCAACTGAGGAGAGCCTGGGGGTACTCAGGGCCCTGGCACGGAAACGGGTGCTTTCGCGAGGAGTCTAGGAGTCCTGAAAATCTTACTACAGTTCGACTAAAGCAGAACGGCGACTACTGCCTAATGGAAACTGCTGCACGCCTTTCATTCAGCATGCAGTTCAGGGCCTTATTTCGGGGCTGCTGCTCAGTTGAATTTCCCTTTAGCTATAGAGCAGGGAGGATGAGCTCCCAACCAGGAACAGGAAGCACTGTGTTTCTTTCTTTAAAACTCTTTTTTTTCTCAGAGCCACGCCTGCAGGGACTAGAAACACGGCAACAACAGTGTTTTTCAGTTTCTTTCTGGCCGCAAGAATGGAACTTTCAAAATGGGAAAACCAGGCTTTTCGCTATAGACGCCATGTCTAGATTGACACACAGCCTAAATACGTGTGTTTTCTAACAAGTAAAAGAGACACAAACTACCCACTGTGCCCTAAACTGAATCAACTTTTTAAAGCAGGGTGTTCTGCGACTAGCGAACTGCCTCAATGAAGGGATGCCTTCGGTCGGCCGAGGGGCCTGTGTATCTTCCAATATCCGGCAGTGTTACATGAAGAACTGTTGTTTAGTTGAAGTTGCAGTGCAAGCTGAATTTCCCCTTGAGGTATGGTGACTTCATGTATGAGGTCCGAGGAAGAATTGCCTTCCTCCCCTTTGAAGTCCCAAACCACTACACCCAACATCTTTGTCTTTAGTTGAAAGTGGTATTTAAGGTGAGGATTTCAGCTATTTGGGAGATTTACTGAGTTCTCCTGGGTCTCTTCCATGTATACATATTATTAAATTTTGTTTGATTTTCTCCTGTTAATCTTAATCGGTCTCATATCAATTTAATTCCTAGACTAACCAGAAAAACCTAGAAGGGTACAGGAAACTTTCTTCCTGCCCAACAGGCATTATAGTGCAGGGCACATTGCCTGCCTTTGAAAGCATCTGAACTTATACACATTGAGAACCCTCTCCTTTCCATGCCCCTTTACCATAGGCATAAAGATTTCTGTGCACATCGAGGCTGAGCAGAACTCCTGAGTCCATCATTGTTTCTCAAGGCAGTCATGAAGACTGTCAGAGAGGAAGAACTTTTCCTCTGCCCTTCTGTAGGCAAAGGGAGTAGGGGGTCCCCAAAGAAAAAGAATCAAATATAACTTTTTGACATAAGAGAAGCCATTTTAAGCCTAAATCATTTGTGATCTCAGCCTGGTCATGATGCTTGCTCTTGAACAGGTCTCAGTAATTAATGATCTTGTGAAATAAAATTGTCCCTTACCATCTGGTTCTATAAGAATGAAGTCACTAGCCACTGTAGTCTCTGACCTTGACAAAAAGTAATCACTTGATCTAAAAGAGAACTGGAAATTTTTCTTTGAGCCAAATTTGAGGATTATAACCTGGGAAGAGCATCTCAGAAAACTCTGAAAACTGTTCTGCCCATTAGAAATCCAGGGAGGTGTATAAGTTTTTTTTTTGAGACAGAGGGCTGTACATCAAATGACATTTTATTGAACGTTTACATAATTCAGATCTAAGTGCCATCCTGCTGGTCATGTAACCCCTTACAAGGTCAAGAAGAAATGTTATCTCTTAAGGAGGGAGTTGTCTTGTTGATGTTAGGAGAATGTTGCTCTTTATGGTTGAGCAAGTGTTCCTGCCTATGGGGGAGTTTTGGTCAATGTGTAATGCAGATGCACATGCACAGTGGAGAGAGGAGACCAAAGGGCAGAGAAGAATTTATGTTTAAATTTCTCTTGTCTTGCCATAAAATATAAATTTTGTTTCACAACCTTCAACACACCCTGAATGGAATTCAGGACAGAGATCAGGAATGAGGCAGTCTATGCTCTGGGAAAACCCGGCAGAACAGGCCTTCAGATAGTTAGATATTTTCAGAAGAATTTTTTTTTTTTTTTTTTTTTTTTTTGCGGTATGCAGGCCTCTCACTGTTGTGGCCCCTCCCATTGCGGAGCACAGGCTCCGGACGCGCAGGCCCAGCGGCCATGGCTCACAGGCCCAGCCGCTCCACGGCATGTGGGATCTTCCCAGACCGGGGCACGAACCCGTGTCCCCTGCATCGGCAGGCGGACTCTCAACCACTGCGCCACCAGGGAAGCCCCACAGAGAGGATTTTGATCAAATGGGCTTTTCAATGTTCCTCCTGTTCTACCACACCTAGTATTATACTACATTTATCTCTAGTGATAGCTTCTTCCTGGGACAGGCCTCCTGTCTTAAATTATTTTAGGGAATAAGGGGGAAGTTCAAAGGCTCTTCCTGTGTCTTTTGGGCCTTGATTGTTTTCAGCTCAAAATAATCCACATGCCATAGTGGCACATCTTGTGGTGGCCTGCACTTAGACCCATTGGCTCCCACGTGCAAATGAGAACCATGCAATGACTCAGGGAGGGCCCTGAGCACATTATTCAGATAGACACCAACATGATGCAATTTTTCTTCGGTGTGTTCAGTGAGAGAAAGCAATACAAGAGGCACTGCCCTTTTACTTTGGGGGAGGTTGAAAGTCCCTTCTTGGAAAGGAAAAATAAGTCCTTTTAGAGCATTTAGAAAACCTAAAACCTGTGACTCAATTTTTTTAAGTGCAGAGTTAATTTTACCCAAATGTGTTTTCTTAAAAATTGCAACCAGTCAAGATCAGTATCTTCAAGGGGTGCACCAGTTGTGATATTTGCTGACTTTACACTGTTCTGAAATTGAGGATACCTTCCCTCTACTCAGTTAATGTTTATTTTTATTAAGTTTTAAAACTGTTTTAAGTAGGAGGTCTTTTACTGGAGCCTGCGGTTTGATAATGTTAACCACTGTGACACTGCTCTGTTACCTCACATCAACCAATCAAAGAATGGTGCAGGAGCTGATCACATACCCTGTGATTCCCCTCTCTCACCTGGTATTTAAAAATGCTTTCATGAAACCCATCAGGAAAGGGAGTTCAGGGGTTTTGAGCACTAGCTGACCTGAACTCCCTGCCTGGCACCTGCAGTAAACGCTGCACTTTCCTTTGCCATAACCTGGTGTCAGTAGATTTGCTTTACTGCACATGGGAGAGCAGACCCACGTTTTCTTCATCAGCATATTTATATATATATTATTATATATTGTAGGCAATGGAGATATTTTACTTCTTTCCTATTGTGCTGTTTTATTTTCTAACTGAGTTAACCATGAAAGTCAATTTTTGTTGATAGGAAAGAAAAGGTACAAATTAATTAGCTATAGTTAAAAATTTAAAGCTTTCAAAATGCTTGTTATTTATAATGAGATTTATATAACAGAGAATTAGGAAATAATTCTGTATTTAAATGGTTAGATTGTGATTGTGGAACATGAAATTGGTAGTCCACAGGACATATACTAAATTTTCACGCTTAGTGATACTATACTTGTACTGTCCATGTCAAGCTAAAATGTTGTTTTTCAACAATCTTTAGCAAACATATCTTAGTTTTATTATTCAGAGGGAATATAGGAGCTCAATTTGTTATAGGGAACTTGAGCATTCCATCAACAGGAATTTGAAGAATACACTAAGAATATCTTCTACATTACATTGGAGTAGTGAATTACTGATAATTATTTAGGGAATTCTTTTGAAAAATATAGTCATCAGGGGCCGATAATTGAATTCTATTGAAATATAGAGATAGATATTAATAAGAATGGAAAATCATATTTTCATTTTATATTGCCCATATCTTCATTTTATTTGTAGTTTTTGAAAGTTTGCAAGAGAAAGATATCAGAATTTATACTTCATTCAGCAGAATCCCTTGGACCAAATGATCACACACTCAGAATACATAAGTGGAGACATTGCTGACTGTGGCCCAGGAGACAAGGACAAGACCTAGAAAAGACACAGTAAATAATGGAGGGAAAAAAAGATTGGAATAGACAGGCATTTCTCTTAATGAAAAATGTTAACAGTAGAATCCTTGAGGGAGAATCTTTGAAAACATTGGATTTCTATAACAATAAAAAATTGAGTCCCAAAGTACAATGAGAAATAACAATAATGAATAAATAGGATAAAGAAATTATATGTTAACTGGCATACATTCCAGGAGATTATCAGACTCCTGCAGAAACCAGGGCGTTCTGGCCTTTAATTCCCCTTGGGCAGAACTGCAGCGCCCCTGTCCCCAGCCTTCAGCCATCAACTCCAGGACTACAGAGGCAGAGTCCTAGCCCTCAAGTCAGGCTGCCTCACTGACTTGAATGCCCATGGAAAAGGGAACTTTGATCCTGACCTGAGACACAGCCCTCAGATGTTTGTAAGCTGGAAAGTCTGCGTCAGACTTCCTCCTTGCATCTCTCTAGGGTGAACTAGGGAAAACAAGACATCACAAAACCCTTTCCCACAGAAGAAGTCTGGGAAAAAACACATGACGATGTTGGCCTTGGTGCCAGGTGAGGCTGATATAACTAGAGCACACCTTCTCCTGGGTTTGGTACCAGAATCCAGGGCCCTGGTGGGAGGACCTGGGCTCTGCCCTGGGTTGCATGGACACAGACAAGCAAGTATGATCTCAGCAACCTTCAAGGACCCAGATGTAAGAAAGAGGCAATGAAGACACGATGGTTGCTTCAGGGTGGCTTGGTGTCAGCCTAGAACAGCTGGACTTCATAAGGAGTAACACACTGTGGAGGGAAATAATAAAGAATTTATAATAGGAACAGAAAACAGTTTTATTTGAGCCAAGCTGAGGGCTATAATCTAGGAGGCAGCCCCTCAAAAGGCTCTAAGGAACTTCTCCGCTGAAGCATGGTAGTCTTATACTTTATCAGAACAAAGAACATACGTCAAACATGACAGGGGTCTATTCCTTAAAGATTTCAAAAGAGACAGATTGAGGACATATCTAGTGAGACAGTAGGATCCTGGTACCTGGGAAAGGAAGCTCGTCTTCGAGAGGGTGTTAACATGGACATCGTAAGAAGGGAGTCATTTCTCCTTATTTTTGAATCACACATTTCTTTTCCTTAATGGTTAAAGCAGATGTGCTGTGTGTGTTTGACAGGCTCTTTCAGTTCACACAAAGTTTAGACTGAACCATGTATAAGCCTAAATGACTTCCCCATACCTCACTACGTGAAAAATTTCTCCCTCAACACTCTAATTTGGGGCTTGACTAATCTTGGCGATAAACCAGACACATAATACCCTCAGCTCTCTAGGCCTCTCCACCTGCAGATCCTGCTGTCTCCTCCCTCCAGGGCCCAGCACCACAAGAGGCTGTCAGGTGAGGGGTTTGGGACTCAGAGAATTGACTCCCGAAAGTGTTTCTGTTTTCCAAGATAAATAACAATACAGTTTGGATTCTAAAAATCATCCAAATAAGTGAAAAAAAAATGCTAGACCAACAGTGAATCACAGCGTTTTTCATAAGATAAATGAATGTTATATAATGAAAGAGTAAATAGAGCCCAGAGGCTTTAATATGTAGAATTAAAATGGAGTTCAGTAGTGTTTAAAACACATCCAAAGGTCATATTTATGAGCTGCAAGTCCAACTGTATTACACAAGAATTTAGGCAAATGCATGAAAGATGAGTTATGAGTAAAGCACTATCCCCAAACTGTGGGTGTGGGGAAACTCATCCTAGCACTTTGTGCAGAACTAATACATTGCAACCATATCTGGTTTCAAAATTGATATTTTCTGCAACTAAAAAGGCAGAAATAAGCTAAATAAGCTACCTATCCCCCCTCTGTCCTTCAGTTATTAATTAAGACTCCTATTTCTTCCTCTCTTATCTATTTTTTAAATTCCAATTTCAAATGTCAAAATATTCAGCTATTATATCTGTTATTGTTCTCTTAATTTAGTCTCTACACAGCCTGAAATTTCTTTTTAATTTCCCTATTATATAATTAGTGTTATATTCATCAATTATGTGATATTTCCAGCAGGTCCTGAGCTTTTATGCTCCAAATGTATGCCCTTCCATACTTTAATGCACATAAATATACTTTATACTTTTACATCAATTTAAAAAGTAATCTGTTGAGTGCAAATTCTGTCTTCAGCATTTTGTTGGGGTCAGCAGTGGGGAGAGAAAATGTAGAAGAAAGAAAAGACATGGCTTATTGTTCTCAAAAGAAGTTACAGAGAAACCTCTGACTTCCTTATCAAAAGGAGGCCCATTTCTTTTTCAATGTCTTTTCTATTGACTTCAAGTCTATCGGGCTTTAAAATATTTGTGTGTGTGTGCTCATATTCTGACTGTCTCTCCCAGCAGATTGTGAGTTTTGTGAAAGTGAGGCAGGAGATAGATGGGCCCCAGGGTAAGCAGCAGGAGTTCATTCCCTCTGGACAGAAACTCCAAAATATCAATAACAGGACAATCGAGAAAGGAGGCTGTGCCCTGCCCAGATAAGAGATAAAAGACTAGATATTCCTCATTCTCAAGTCAAGGAGACCTTCCCAGCTACACATGTGCAGAAGGGTTCCTTGGAGGTCAAAAAGGGAGAGGGCACCACCCCATAGTAAGTGATGTCAACTACCCATAGGCCTCTTCGCTAGAATCCATCTTGGCTAAGAGATGCACATGAACACGGGAGGACCCTGAGGTATACCAAATATGAACTCAGAACCAGGCAAAGCAAGATGATTGGTCAAAGGAAACCTGGAAGAAATTCCCCATAAAAGTGATTCAAACTACCATGCGAGCGCAACTCTCTCTCTGAGCCCGCCCATGTGTCTATCCACATGTATTCTTTGTCCTCCTAATAAACACTTTACTTGTTTCACTACTTTCCATCTCTGTGGAAATTCATTTCTACACAGCAGACAGGCCAGGACCTTGTCACTGGCCACTAGTTCCTAGTGGTCTAGTGGCTAGGATTTAGTGCTTTCACTGCCCCGGCCTGACTTCAATCTCTGGTCAGGAACCAAAATCCTGCTTCAAGCAGCTGCAGGCTGAGGCCACCTGAGATGAAAACAGGGGCAATGTTTATCTTGTTTAAGGTCATGTCTTGTTAAAAAACAAAATTCAACTGAGTCAATTTGAAAATCTGATTGGCCTTATTTGATGCTTTATGAATTGGGCAGCATCCCATCTAGTAAATAGAAGGGCACTTTGAGAAGTTATACAGAATGGAAGGTTTTTATAGAAAGGAGGGTGGGCGAGAAAGTCATTAGCAAAAGAAAAAAGGTTATTTGGGACCAGTACTATCTTCTCTTTGGAGGGAAGGGAAGCCTTGAGTTTTATCATGCAGATTGCCTCTTCTTCTTGGGTTGGGGGAGATGGAGAGGGCCCCTGTGACAGATTACCACATTGGTGCTGACCAGAAAATTCCAGATTTCAGAATTAAGATAACATTTCGGGTGAAGGTCGAAATTGCAAGTAGGTTAAGTATTAAATATATGCGTGGTGTCATGGGCTTTAGCACAAATGAAACCATTTTGTGTCAGTGGTTTTCCTCCTTAATAGTCCCTAATGTAGAACTAGCAGAAGCACAACAAAGATTTGTGGAAAAGTAAATGAGTGCCTAACTCAATTGATCAACTGGTGTAAAGAATGTGGCATAAGAATAAAAAGATCTAGAGAGCAGATGAAAGAAGCTTTTGTGTATATTTTTAAAAGGAATGTCTTCTGTGTTTTCAAATTACTGCAAACCTAATCAGCAATGTTGATGTGACTATTAAAAATGATGCTTTTTGAAAGGTTAGGGAAAGGAAAAACAAGAAAAAAATAAGGATGTTTGGCATTCTGGATGTTGGCTAAATGGCAATTTAATCACTAAGAACATATTTTATTCTATTGTCATGATATATATGTAATATATGTAAACATTTATTTATATGTCATACATAATATATATTTCTTTTTAATCACCCCTATTGGGGTACAATTTACATACAACTAATAGTACTCATGTTAAGTGTATAGCACAGTTAGATGAATTTTGACAAATATATACAGTTGTGTAATCACTACCACAGTCATGCTACAGAAAATTTCCATTACCCAGAAAGTTTCCTTAGGCTCCTTTGTGGTCAATCCTCACCTTCCTACAAAAGTGATATGATGATTTGCTTCCAGTGACTGTAGTTTTCCCATTCTCAAATTTACATAAATAGAATCTAACAGTATGTATTTGGTTCCTGTTTTCTTTCACTCAGCATGTTTTGAGATTCATCCATGTTATGTATATTAATATTTCATTGCCCTTTACTGCGGATGTGAATTACTCATTCACTTGATGATGAACATTTGAGCTGTTTACAGTTTGCAGCCTTAACCTTTATGAAACCACTGGGATTTCCATTAGAATTCTTTAATTTCTTACCCAATTCAACAGTATGATTTGAAAGTTATCAGAAACCTGCACTTGTCAGAAAGTCTTTAGTATGAATCTTCCTGAAGATGAAGCATTTTTGCAAAAGCATCTATGAATGATAAAAAGATTTAAAAAGACACAGTTAAAGATCTGGTTAAAATGCAATTGACAAAAAAAAATTTGTTTACTGCTGTAACATACAAATTTGACATATTCAAATTTTAGAAATTTTATTTAATTTCATATAACTTATAAGAATATCTATATTAATGATATTTAGTATAATCTAAGTGTATAACCTAAGAAGGTTGGAGATACATTTATCTCTAATCAATTGACAGTGCCTCCTATAACATACCAAATAATCCTAATTAGTTTAATATCTCTCTTTGAGATGACTTAGGGGTCCTCTGAAACATCCCAAAGCTATCTAGAGGTCAAACTAACTGTAATTAGGATTCTATCCTTGAGAAGTTTATCCAAAATGTTAAAAAGTTTCAAAACACTTGGTCAAATAGGATTACAGATCACTGTGAAACAATGCTTATCCATTTAACCAAAGTGACAATGAAAGATGTTAAAAGCAAATACAGAAAGTTATAACAGATTATTTAAAAGGTAAAGAAAATTTACAATCTGTAATCAAAAGCAAATCAGTACTCCAAGAAAACTTTTTTCTCTTAACAGAGAGAGAAAAAAATTTCAAGTTTTTGTACCACTTTACTTTTAATCTTAAAATTCATTTACTCAATTAAATTCATTCTAATCTTAGTGAGTCCTGACAACACATAGAATTTCTTTCTAAAGATTACTTTTTCCCCAGAAATCTACAACTTTCTATATTCATATTAACTTGCCCTTTATTTTATTTCCTATTTAGAAATAACCAGCATTAAGACAAAATTACTTCCTTTTTCTTTAACAAAATAAATTTCTATTCTTCATACCTTCTTTTAATGAAAACACACATCCTAATACCCTGTATACTAAAATGTTCTCTTTATTTCTAGTAGCTTTAATTACATATTTAATTAGAATTCTCAAGTCTTAAAAACCTAAATTCCTAGTGAAAATTAAGAAGTAAGCAATTATGAGCTGTTCTTTACATTAGCATTCTGTAGATGGGCAAATTTATAAATAAATGCTATTTATAATTTCTAAAAATATGTGCTTTCTTATGGAAAATGTCTCAGTGTGACAGCAAACATATTTATTAATAGTCTTAAATATCTTTACTTCCTCTGTAAAAGGAAGCCAATGTTTAGTAATTAATATTTCAGTATATTATTTTATTTGGAAATGACCTCGATATTCAATGAATTCTCGTCATTTAGCTTAATTTAGTTAAACTCTAAAATTTCAAGTTACTAAAACTTCCAGAAAAGCTATTTTTAAGTAGACATTCCTAAAACATAATTATTCCCAGAGTTCACCTAAAAACTCTTGTCTCATTTACCTCTGTTTTATTCACTTGTTCTCAAAAATTATGTTTAGATTACCCAAGAAAACTTTATGAGACATTAGACCAAGTCAGCCATTATCCCACATTTAATATTGAATATTTTTCAGATCACATGAATCTGAAATTCATTCAAGTTAGTTTCTTTTATATTTCTGAGAATTTCTATAAGTGCTTAATTTCCTTTAAGTCAATTAAATAGAGCTCATTTACAAACTAACTTTGATAATACCATCCAAAGGAAAAGAGACATATTTGTAATGTACACATGGACATACATACATCCAGACAAACAGAGATCTCACAGTTTTCCTGCCTGAGTTTAAAAAGGACTCTTCTCCCCTTTTTTCCCCCCTCAGTCTCAGGAATTGGCGATGGTATAGACAAGAGTGAGTGAGAGTACATTAGAGCCCAGGGTAGAACATTTACATTTCAAAGGCACAGGGAGAAAAATGTAAGTTCCTCCTAGTAAGATTCGTTTCCTTCTGGTCAGAATAGTGAAGAGATACTTTTAACAAGCCAGCTTTTTCATATGCAAAAACAAGTTTTAGAATGTCAAAAAGTGCCCCATCTGGGTCATTATTCTCCAGAGCCTAAAGAATACTGTGACCACATGATTTTAGAAAAATATCACCTTCTCCTTTTCATGGGTATGAGCCCATGAAACGAAGAGCTAAGAATTTCCCAATTCTGCAAAATACACTGTAGGGAATATAAGATGAAACAGAGCTCTGATTACCCATTCTCAGTTGTTTATGGCTGGTAATCTTAAAATCTCAAACAAACAAACAAATGTAGTCTCTCAGTGTTGCAAACTCCTCAGCCCAAAAGGGAAAATCCCAAAAATGTTTAGCCACTGACAGACCCAAATGGCTAAGAGAATGAATACCCTGGTATTATCACACACAAGTTCCACTACTTACTAGAGAAATCTCAACCAGCAAAGCATGTGTCTTTTTCCCTTTACCACAGAAATGAAAAGTGCCATGGGCCAATGATGCCTGGTCAGTGGCAAGTGTTCAGGGCCATCTCTGAGACAAAGGTGCTCAAGCAGCTGCTGAGTAGTATCCATGAGCTGCCACTGGTCAGGGGCCAGTGTGCTATGGTTGAGATGCCCACTAGGGATGGTGGCCCCTTCATGGTTGCCAAAATTATTGCCAAACCAAACACAGATTCACTCACCCAATACAGAGCAAAGCCAATCTACTGATACCAGTTGTGGTGAAGGGTTTTATTTGCAGGATGCCAAGCAAGGATAACAAGCAGCTAATGCTCAAAAGACCCAAACTCCCTGAAGACTTTTGGGCAAGTGTTTCTAAAGACAACATTAGGAGTGAGGGTCTCAGGGTGAATTATCAGTTCATGGACATTCTTTTGATTAGTTGGTGGAGAGGTGACAGGGTGATGTTTTGGGAACCTTAACCATCAGCCTTCTTGTTCCAACCAGTCTGGGACCTACATGATCAGCATGTAGTCAAATCCTCCATCAGGTGGAGAGCCTTAGTGTCTACAAAAAACGCTCAAGTGTCGTGGTCCAAACGTGGGTTGGAAAAGAATTTCCAGACACAAGGCAGAATGTAAAGAAGATAGAATTTATTAGAGGAAAGTGTCTCTGCCAGAACAGCAGGCTGACTTCCTAGTAGTCTGGGGGAGTCGACCCCAAACATGTGCTATTGATCAGTTTTTATAGCCAGAAAACAAAGGAATGGTCCAAGGGGAAAATTTCGTTTACTAATTGGTGGAGGCACATATACTTTCCTTCTGTAGGGTGGCAG
Organism: Mesoplodon bidens; assembly: GCF_964165515.1. NCBI lineage: Eukaryota > Metazoa > Chordata > Mammalia > Artiodactyla > Ziphiidae > Mesoplodon > Mesoplodon bidens. Next base: position 217,902 of record NW_027672540.1, on the reverse strand, counting down.
TGGGACAGGGAAGATGCCTTTTCTTATTTGGGACAGGTCTCATGGCCCAGCTGGGCTCAGGAATTTCATAACCATCACAACATGGTGGGGAGGGCAATTAAGGGTCTGATAAGGGGTGTAACGCTGACACTTTTTCAGAGAGGGTTGTCCTTTGTCCTTGAAGCACCATTGTCCTTGGAGCACCACATCAAGGATATGTGTCAGACTGTTATCTATATCCCTTGAGGAGAAAGGGATATAGATAACACTGTTTTTCAATCTATTGTTACTTTTCTTGCTTGACTGCTTTTCCTTTGTTTCTGAGTTTTGTCAGGTCTATAATCATTAACTGCTCTTTGGAAATCAAGGGAGGCCTAGGAGACTAAAGCTTTTTTCTACAAACAAGAAGCAGGGAACACTGGGAGTCTGTCACTGGGAAGGCCCCACAGGATTCTACTCAGTTTCACAATCATGAATAAAGTTGTTTCTATGAACGTTCATGTACAAATTTTGTGTGGACGTATTTTTCTCATTTAAATTCCTAGGGGGTGAAATTAGGGGTTTGTATTAATGCTAAACTGTTTTCGAAAATAGTACATTATTTCACGTTTTCTTCAGGAACGTATGGGACTTCTGGTTGTTCTCCATCCTTACTAACATTTGATGCTATCAATCTTTTTAATTTTAGTCATTCTAGTAGATGTGAAGTTATTTGCATTGTGGTTTTAATTTTTCTTTGATGACTAATAATGCTGAACATTTTAAAAAGTTGCTTATTTACCATTCATGTATCTTCTTTGGTTAAGTGTCTTATTAAATTTTTTGCCCAATTTAAATTGAATTGTTTGTCTACTAAGTAGTGTTTTAGTAAAAGCTGGAGAAGAAGCAAGTTTGGCTGGATTACAGAAAACAAGGGGGAGAGTGGTAGGAATGAGGCCAAGAGAGACATGGGAGAAGGGGAGAACAGATCAAAAAGGACTTTGAGGCCTTGGTGCGAACTTTGGATTTATTGTAATTAAATTGAATTCACTGGATGATTTTGAGTATAGAGTGGCACAATCAGGCTTAAATTTTAAGGGACCACTTTGGCAGCTCTGTGAACAGGCCAGAGGAATGGGAGTAAACACAGGATAGACTAGGAGGTTATTGCAGCAGTCAGAAAGAGAGAAACTGGTTAGTTGCAGTTCTGAATGACCTTTCCCCTCACTCTTGTTCCTGACATTCCAAACTGTATAATTTCAGATGTGGAAGACTGAGAAATTTCCTGGATTTTCTCAACAGAATATTGACTTACTCAAGGCCTTTAAGTGGAACACACTCTACTGAGGGTTGAGAGAAAGCTGACAATAGTGGCTTGCTTAGCTTAACTCAGTGGTTATGGTTGTTAGTTGTGGTTGCAATATTATGGTTGTGTGACTCTTTGGTTAGTATTCACTTTCTCCATCTTGGAATATAAGTTTGATGAGGATGGAAAAATTATCTCTTTTTTTAACTCACCACTGTAGCCTCAGTTTGAGCACAGTGCCTGCCAATTAGCATTTAGTCAATGGGTTTTTTTGTAGGGGAGTGAATGTGTGTATGTGTGAGGGAGAGAGAGAAGAGGGGCAGAAACAGAGAGGGGAAGAGACAGACATAGGGACAGGGGAACAAGTCCATATTGCAAAAGAACAGGACAATATTTTCTGTGAGTAGAATGCTCAGAGCCTGTGTACTGTGTTCTTTTCTACTTTCTCAGGTTAGATTTATCACTTCATAAATTTTCTTTATCTTATCCAAAATGAATCTACATTTTTTTTTCTTATAAGTATAAAGAAAAAGATTTTTTTGGGGGAAATTTTTAATGTCTCACTACAATTCAAGTACCATAGATGTCTCTTTCTATTATTTGTATATCCTGAAAATATACCAGCATTATTGTCTAACACAAAGGAAGCACTAAATAAAACTTTTTCTTTGAAACATTGGTACTATAAATTGTAAGAGACAGGAGCTATGTTTTCACAGCTCTGTTTCTTGAGCACCCAGCCCAATGGTATTGTGGAGATGGAATAACAATCACCATGAGCACAGGTCACTGCTGACATAGGGACTTGCTTTCTCTCTAAACCATTTGACTTTGTTGGTGCCCAGGGCAGGATGCTCCAAAGTATGCCTCAGTGGAATATTACTTTGAGTTAAAGTTACTGAAGAAATGACTGATGCAAGAGAGACACACTGACCTTCCTATCTGTCTCCATGAAAGCAGGAAATTAATATCTCATGTGAATGGTGCCCTCCCTGTACCAGGAGGTAGAAAGACATCATTAGCACCAGAGATAGGGAATGCAGGGTCAAGAAGACTGTATAAACCTTGTTACTTCTTTAACTCAAGAAGGTTGGCAGGGACATTTCTTCCTCCTCAACAGCTGACAAGACAACCAGAAGGCTGGCTAAACCCTGCTTCCCACCACAAGACTGCTGCAGCTGAGAGATCCTAGGACACATGACAAAGGCCAGCAGAAGGTAAAATTTCTTATCTCCTCAACTTCCCAGGCCTTTAAGGTCTGGTGGGAGGGAAAGTGCTTAAGAGTCTCCTTTTCTCTATCTCTAAATTTAGATTAGCAGAAGAAAATACTTATGGAGCAAGATCCTTGTGACATAGAAAATCTGGTATTTGGAAATGAGTAATCTCATCTCAGTTTTTCTTAATCCTTTCCTCCCAGAGACAGTCACTGTTTTTCTTTGTCTCTGTCTCCTGAGTCATGTTTCATAAGAAGAAAGAACCATAGGGCAGAAGACAGGCATAGGCCCTATAAGCCTGCTGTTTGAGACAGCCTCACAGACTGGTGAGTTAACAGTTCTCTCCAGTCCAGTGCCTATTAAGACAAACTTTGCTGTCAGTCCTCTGTATAAAAACTGGATGAGATTTTTCCTTCTGTATTTTTCTATGTCCTGAGAGTTTGGCTTTTTGTCCAGTGAGAATATTATCTCTGGTCTCCACCATCTGGATGGTGTATTTACTGGGGTGCATCTGGTAACCCGTTGAATTGACTGGGGTTCTGAGACACAAAGTCATAAACAGCACACTCTAGTCTTGTTGTGCCAGCTGTCAGAGGAGTTTGTCCTAAGGGGACCCAGTCCATAAGGGGCCTTTGTTGTTTCAACCTTCATTGCCTTGTTAGTGTTGGAAAAGTCCCATTCCAGTAGCATATGCCTGATGTCACAGATTAGTAGGTTTGGGATCAGAGGTGCCTCAAATTCCCAGGAGAGACCAGGGACACAGTTTGCATTATACCACCCTTACTGCCTGTGCAATGAAGGCCTTTGCTTTCTTAGATTATCCTTGGAAATGAATTTTCACATTATAGGGGCTATATCATCTGTGCCCTCTCCATCTGAAAGTCTGCTTATTTTATCCATGGTAAGGATTTATTCTAAGCCTGAAAAGTTACCTCTGGGTCGTTCCATAAAAAGGCTTACTGATTTGAGTCACTATTTGAAATTAATGTAAGGTCTTACTCCTCAATGGCCAGATGATGGATCCTTTAAATTTGCTGTATTTAAAAGATTGCCTTTTTGAGAGCTCTCATCATAAACAGCTGTCATATTGATATTTATGGAAGGATCAAATTGAAAGGAAAAATAATGTATAACAGCTAGCCTTAGGGAATCGTTATTAAGATGAAATAACAGAAATTAGACTTAAAGATCCAACATGAATTCCTCTTTTTAAGAAAAATTTTAAAAATTGCCCCATCTCCTCAGCAATTCCTTAGGCCCTCCTACAAATAATTAGGAAAAGATCAGTTGGAAGCCAATATTCAAGAGCTAATAGAAACAATTATGTTTGTCTTCCAAATCTCTACAAAACCAGAAATGCAACTTAGGAACGAGTCAAGGCCCATTTATCTTCACCAACCCTGAAACCTATTCCTCTCAAATTCTTGTAGATATTATAAAAGTTGAGGATAATTGGAACAAAATTGTCCTGTACTTAAGAAGAAAAAGTTTTTTAAATAATAATTACCCTGAGACTTATGATAATAGAAAAATACACTCCAAAACTCATAGAAGAAAATTTGCATTTTTTTTCCTCTGTCCCTTAAAGTTATAAATCTTACCATGTCTTTGAAATGTAAACACAGCCACATTGCCTGAGACTGAGCCCAGATTAGCTCAATTGTTAGAACCTGAAACTAAAATTTAAAGAAAAAAAGAAAGAGGTTTTTTTTTTAAACAAAAACCCTCTCTTGCTCAAACTCTAAATGACAGTCTCCTTAAAATTGTTTATCAAGGGCAAGTACACTTAAAGGGCAAGAAGACTTAAAAGTCTTCTCCATAAATAATAAAAGACTGTAGCTATCTGAGTGAGTAAACTTAATTTATTCCAACAAGCAATATAAAAATTCTCAAAAATATAACAAAAACAAATACAAATATTTTTCAAATTCACATGATCTAGGATAATTTTTGGTAAGTAAAATCTAGTTCAGGTTTAGGTTTAATTAATACAGACATATCTTAAGAGTTATCAGCATTAAGTATAATAGCTTTATTCTATGTAGTTTTACTAAAAGTCAAATAAGCTCATGTTATCTCTTTTACAAAATTTCTCAGAAAAAAGTAATAATAATAATAATTTAAGATGATGGCTAACACTACTTTAACATCTTATGAAATTGTCATGAGTAATCTGAGTGATTGTTAAGAACAAATTAATTAAATAGACATAAGATAAGAATTCTTTTAGGTAAACTTTTTTTAGCAATAATTGTTTTTGCTATGTCAACTTAAATAGTTTTCTAAATGTCTTTGATAAATTGTACCCTTAGAGTTTTGCTAAGTTAAATTAAATGAATTGAATGTCTAGATCATTTCCAACTAAGACAAAATACTGAAATATTAATTGCTGAACGAGTCTAAGTTTACCTACTTTTGACCTCTTATTACACACTAAATATGTTTGGTTCTATTAGTAAACATGTCTTGTGCTTCATTAAAAGCTTGTACTATGAAGTAGAATATGTTTCTAGAAATTATGAAATGTATTTATAAGTTTGCCAAGCCACAAAATACTTACACAGTTAATAATTTTAACTTTATCTTTACAAAAAAATTAAAGCTTCAAAGGATTAAGAATTGTAAATAATATATGTGGTTCAAGCTGCTAGGAATTATAAGGAAATTAGAATGTGTTCTGGGGTAAGAAAAAGTGTAAGGTATGGAGATGTTTTTGTTAATGTAAAAACTTTGTTAAGTGATTTTTGTCCTAAAGCCGGTTACTTCTAAATGGGAAAGAGAACAAGGGACAAACCAAAATGGACATAGAAAGTTGTAAGAGGTTTGTTAAAAAGGAATCTTTAGAAAGGAATTTTATGTGTAGTCAGGTCTAAGATTGGAATGAATTTAATAAAGTGATTGATTGAGTTTTTTTTTTTTGTTTTTTTTTTGCTGTACGCGGGCCTCTCACTGCTGTGGCCTCTCCCGTTGCGGAGCACAGGCTCCGGACACACAGGCTCCGCGGCCATGGCTCGCGGGCCCAGCCGCTCCGCGGCACGCGGGATCCTCCGGGATCGGGGCGCGAACCCGTGTCCCCTGCATCAGCAGGCGGATGATTGAGTTTTAATATCCAATGTAAGCTGGTAGAAAATTAAAATTTGTTTTTTCTCTCTTTTTGCAAAATTTTCTTAATTATTAGTCTGCTCTTAATGAGAAATTGTAAACAAAGACTTTTTTTTACATTTAATGTAATCTGTCTAGCAAAACAAATATTGTTCATTTTGTCTTTATGAGTCTTTGATAATTTTGAAGAAAAACTGAGTGCTTTCAATATTAAAAGAGCTAAGTCTTTGTACAACTATTTAACTATCTGTATTTACATGTGAATCTTTGTCACTTTGATTAAATTGATAACTAAATATTAATTCACAGTGACATATGATCGTATTTGACAAAGTGTTTTAAAACATTTTTATTTTTGAAAAAGTAGATTTTCCCCCAAACCAAATTCTAAATGAAATCTTATTGACCTGGAAATAACGTTCAGGTTTTCCAGAGGCCCCCTGGAACACCTTAAAAGATTTGTTTTGGGCTTCCCTGGTGGCGCAGTGGTTGAGAGTCCGCCTGCCGATGCAGGGGACACGGGTTCGTGCCCCTGTCCCGGAGGATCCCACATGCCGCGCAGCAGCTGGGCCCGCGAGCCATGGCCGCGGAGCCTGTGTGTCCGGAGCCTGTGCTCCGCAACGGGAGAGGCCACAGCAGTGAGAGACCCGCGTACAGCAAAAAAAAAAAAAAAAAAAAGATTTGTTTTATCTTATTAGAAAAGAGAGCTATGAAACTCATTAGGCTTATTTGGTATGTTACTTACATGGGAAGCATTGCTAAATAAATGATCATAAACTCTAGGTTATATCATAAGGGTGAATGTTATTAATATAAATGTTCTAGAAAGTATATGAAATTCCTAAAATTGGATATGTCCTAGTATAATGTTATCAGTCATAATTCTAGTTATTATCTTAAATGTTTTGTGTCACAGATAAATTTTCTTGTCAATTCCATTAGAATGAATCAAATTTTTAGTAATGGATATTTGTCTTTTATTACTTAGACAATGGTTTCACTCAGATGCTTTTACAAAAGCTTCCTGAAAATGTGTTTCATGTTCAGAGAAATTCTTGGAAAAGGATCTAACAAGTATTCTAGAGCACAAGTTTCTGATGAATTTCAAATCATTACACTGAACTGAGTAAGAATTTACAAAACCCTAACGGAGAAATTGATGGTTTCATAAAACTTCTAACAAAAGATCAAACAAAACAAGAATTAATTACATGGGACTAAGTAAACTGAAGAAGATGGTTATAATGTTTTATGATTTTAAAAATAAATTTATTTATTTTATTTATCTTTGGTTGCGTTGGGTCTTTGTTGCTGTGTGTGGGCTTTCTCTAGTTGCGGCGAACGGCAGCTACTCTTCGTTGTGGTGCGTGGCCTTCTCATGTTGTGGAGCGTGGGCTCTACGTGCATGGGCTTCAGTAGTTGTGGCTCGTGGACTTCAGTAGTTGTGGCTCATGGGCTCTAGAACACAGGCTCAGTAGTTGTGGCGTGTGGGCTTAGTTGCTCTGGGGCTTGTGGGATCTTCCTGGACCATGGCTCGAACCCATGTCCCCTGCACTGGCAGGCAGATTCTTAACCACTGTGCCACCAGGAAAGCCCCATTTTATGATTTCTTTTTCGTAGTACACGGGCCTCTCACTGTTGTGGCCTCTCCTGTTGCGGAGCATAGGCTCTGCACGAGCAGGCTCAGCGGCCATGGCTCACGGGCCCAGCCACTCAGCGGCATGTGGGATCTTCCCGGACCAGGGCACGAACCCGTGTCCCCTGCACCAGCAGGCAGACTCTCAACCACTGCACCACCAGGGAAGCCCTATGATTTTTAAATTTGAAACATTGCTGGTTCTTTTTTTTAAGTTTTGTTTCTCCAAATTTAGGAAAATTTGTTTTTCTCTTTTTTTTTTTTTTTTTTTTTGCGGTATGTGGGCCTCTCACTGTTGTGGCCTCTCCTGTTGCGGAGCATAGGCTCCGGACACGCAGGCTCAGCAGCCATGGCTCACAGGCCTAGCCACTCCGCGGCATGTGGGATCTTCCCGGACCGGGGCACGAACCCGTGTCCCCTTCATCAGCAGGTGGACTCTCCACCAGTGCGCCACAAGGGAAGCCCTGTTTTTCTCTCGGAAGCTTAGAGCAATTTGGTAAATTATACCCTTGTAAGCAAAATTGAATCATTTGTCTTTTTCTCCCTACCCGATTCCTCCAGAATTCAGAGGCTTTCAGTGAACATTCTTATTTTCTTGGCAATATAGTTATTTGCATAATTTCAATAAGAATCTGTTCTCCTTATAATAGCACATAATTGCAAACATTGATTATATTACTAAAGTTTTGCCTAGAATGTCATATTTGAGAGAGATATACATAAACTTAGATTTGACCAAACAGCTTTAAGAAACTAAGGTTGACTTCATGGAGCCAATAAAGCCCCTTGGGAAAATAGTGTGGTACCTTGCTTACAGAGTTCCCAGCAACCTTACTAGCTGAGTAAGGAAGGTCACTTCCTGGCAAATGCAAGAACCTCAGAATATTTGGGGGACATTGAGGAGAAAAATTCCCCCAAATCTATGGATGTCAAATGATTGGCTTGGCTTCTTAGCCTCAAGGGACTATTAAAAGTTTAATCTGGAGATTCCTTATAAAAAGTTCCAGCAAAGCAGATTTAAAAGAGCCTATATGGGAGATTTCCCTCTAACCCTGGAGATATTCTGCATAGACAGTGGTTGACCAGAGGTCAAGCCTGAAGTCCTTCATGAATTTCAATCAAAATTGGACTTTAAGAAGCCAGAACTCCTCACAGTGACATTCAGGAGAGAGGGTAGAGACAAAGATGGCAGAGTAGAAGGACGTGAGCTCACCTCCTCTCATGAAACCACCCAAATCACAACTAACTGCTGAACAACCATCAACAAAAAAGACTTGAACATACAAAAAAGACATTCTACATCCAAAGACAAAGAAGAAGCTACAACTAGATGGTAGGAGGGGTGCTTTCGTGATATAATCAAATCTCATACCTACTGGGTGGGCGACCCAGAAAGTGGAAAATAATCATCATATCACAGAGGTTCTCCCACAGGAGTGAGAGTTCTGAGACCCACGTGAGGCTCCTCAGCCTGGGGACATGGCAATGAGAGGAGGAGATCCCAGAGCATTTGATCTTGAAGGCCAGTGGGACTTGAGGGCAGGAGCTCCACAGGATTGGGGGAAACAGAGACTCCACTTTCGGAGGGTGCACACAAGGTTTCATGTGTACTGGGACCCAGGGCAAAGCAGTAACTCTGTAAAAGCCTGGGTCAGACCTACCTGAGGGTCTTGGAGGGTCTCCTGGGGAGGAAGAAGTTGGCTGTGGCTCACTGTGGGGGCAAGGACACTGGTGGCAGAGGACCCAGGGAATATTTTTTGTTGTGAGCTCTCCTGGAGGTCACCATTTGGGCACTGAGACCCGGCCCCACCCAATAGCCTGCAGTCTCCAGTTCTGGGATGCCTCAGGGCAAACAACCAACAGGGTGGGAACACAGACCCTCCCATGAGCAGACAGGCTGCCTAAAGTTATTCTGATCCCACAGCCGCCTCTAAACACCACTTGACACAGCCCTGCCCACAAGAGGGAGAAGACCCAGCTCCACCCACCAGTGGGCAGGCACCAGTCCCTACCACCAGGAAGACTTCACAAGCTCCTGAACCAACCTCACCCATCAGGGGGCAGGCACCAGAAGTGAGAGGAGCCATGATCCTGCAGCCTGAGGAAAGGAGGCTACAAACACGGAAGGCAGAGAAATGTGTTCCAGATGAAGGAACATCATCAAACTCCAGAAGAACAACTAAGTGGAGTGGAGATAGGCAATCTTCCAGAAAAAGAATTCAGAGTAATGATAGTAAAGATGATACAAGTAACTGGAAAAAGAATGGAGGCACAGACCAAGAACATAGATGAAATTTTTAACAAAGAGCTAGAAGTTTTAAAAAACAGAGATAAACAATAACTGAAATGAAAAATAGCCTACAAGTAATCAACAGCAGAATAAATGAGGCAGAAGAATAAATAAGTGAGCTGGTAGACAGATTGGTGAAAATCACTGCTTTGGAACTGAATAAAGAAAAAAAATGAAAACAAATGAGGACAGTCTAAGAGACCTCTGGGACAACATTAAATGTGCCAACATTCACATTATAGGGGTCCCAGAAGGAGAAGAGAGAGACAGAGGGGCTGAAAAAATATTTGAAGAGATAATAGCCATAAACTTCCCTAACATGGAAAAGGAACAGTCACTCAAGTCCAGGAAGCACCGAGAGTCAAATACAGGACAAACCCAAAGAGGAACATGCCAACACACATGAATCAAATTGACAAAAATTAAAGACAAAGAAAACATTAAAAGCAACAAGAGAGAAACAACAAATAACATACAAGGAAACCCCAGTAAGGTTATCAGCTGATTTTTTCAGCAGAAACTCTGCAGGCCAGAAGGGAGTGGCCCACTATATTTACAGTGATGAAAGGCAAAAACCTACGACCAAAAATACTCTACCCAGCAAGGCTCTTATTCAGACCTGACAGAGAAATCAAAAGCTTTATAGACAAACAAAAGCTAAGAGAATTCAGCACCATCAAACCAGCTTTACAACAAATGCTAAAGGAACTTCTCTAGATGAAAAAGAAAATGCCACAACTAGAAAAAAAGAAAATTATGAATGGGAAAGCTCACCATTAAAGGCAAACATACAGTAAAGGTAGGAAATCATCTACTCACAAATATGATATCAAAACAAGCAATCATGAGAAGAGGAGAGTACAAATGCAGGATATTGGAAATGCATTTGAAATTAAGAGACCAGCAGCTTAAAACAACTTTTCGTGTGTGTGTGTATATATATATATATATATATATATATATATATATATATATATATATATATATACTCTGCTATATCAAAACCTCATGGGAAATGCAAACCAGATATCTACAATAGATACACAAAGAAAAAGCAACCCAAATGCAACACTAAAGATGGTCATCAAACCACAAGGGAAGAGAACAAAAGAGGAAGGGAAGAAAAAAGAGCTACAAAAACAAACCCAAAACAATGAACAAAATGACAATAAGAACATACATAGTGATAATTACATTAAAAGTAAATAGACTAAATGCTCCAACCAAAAGACATAGACTGGCTGAATAGATACAAAAGCAAGAACCATATATATGCTGCCTACTAGAAACTCACTTTAGATCTAGACACCCACACAGACTGAAAGTGGGAGGGTAAAAGAAAGGTATTCCATACAAATGGAAATCAAAGGAAAGCCAGAGTAGCAATAGTCATATCAGACAAAATAGACTCTAAAATAAAGACTGTAACAAGGACCAAGAAGGACACTGCATAATGATCAAGGAATCAATCCAAGAAGAAGATACAACAATTGTAAATATATATTCACCCAACACAGGAACGCCTCAATATATAAGGCTAATGCTAATAGCCATAAAAGGAGAAATTGACAGTAACACAATAGTATTGGGGGATGTTAACACCCCACTTTCATCAATGGACGGATCATCCAGACAGAAAATCAATATGAAAACACAGGCCTTGAATGACACATTAGACCAGAAGGACTTAATTGATATTTATAGAGCATTCCATCTGAAAGCAGCAGAATACACATTCTTCTCAAGTGCACACGAAACATTCTCCAGGATAGATCACACACTGGGCCACAAAGTGAGCCTTGGTAAATTTAAGAAAATTGAAATCATATGAAGCACCTATTCCAAACACAATGCTATGAGATTAGAAATCAACTACAAGAAAAAAACTGTAAAAAACACAAATACATGGAGGCTAAACAATATGCTATAAGCAACCAATGTATCACTGAAGAAATCAAAGCAAAAATTAAAAATATACCTACAAATGAAAACAAAAACACGAAGATCCAAAACCTATGGGATGCAGCAGAAGCATTTCTAAAAGGGAAGTTTATAGTGATAAAATCTTACCTCAGGAAACAAGAAAAATCTCAAATAAACAACCTAACCTTATAAGTAAAGCAACTAGAGAAAGGAGAACAAACAAAACCCAAATTTAGTAGAAGGAAAGAAATCATATAGATCAGAGCAGAAATAAATGAGAGACAAAGAAAACAGTAGGAAAGATCAATGAAACTAGTAGCTGGTTCTTTGAAAAGATAAAATTGATAAACCATTAGCCAGCATCATCAAGAAAAAAATGGGGAGAGCTCAAATCAATAAAATTAGAAATAAAAAAGAAGTTACAATGGACACCACAGAAATACAAAAGCTCATAAGAGACTACTACAAGAAACTATATGCCTGTAAAATGCACAACCTAGAAGAAATGGACAAATTCTTAGAAAGGTACAACCTTCGAAGACTGAAGCAGGAAGAAATAGAAAATACGAACAGACAAATCACAAGTACTGAAATTGAAACTGTGATTAAGAAACTCCAACAGGGCATCCCTGGTGGCGCAGTTGTTAAGAAACCACCTGCCAAGGCAGGGGACATGGGTTTGAACCCTGGTCCAGGAAGATCCCACATGTCACAGAGCAACTAAGCCCATGGGTCACAACTACTAAGCCTGCTCTCTAGAGCCCACAAACCACAGCTGCTGAGCCTGCATGCCACAACTACTGAAGCTCACATGCCTAGATCCCATGCTCTGCAACAAGAGAAGCCACCGCAATGAGAAGCCCATGCACCGCAATGAAGAGTAGCCCCCTCTTGCCACAACTAAAAAAAGAAAGCCTACATACAGCAACAAACACCCAATGCAGCCAAAAATAAAATAAATAAATAAATTTATTTTTAAAAATTTATTTAAAAAAAAGAAACTCCCAACAAACAGAAGTCCAAGATCAGATGGCTTCCCAGGTGAATTCTCTCAAGCATTTAGAGAACACTAAACACCTGTTCTTCTGAAACTATTCCATAAAATTTCAGAAGAAGAAACATTCCCAAACTCATCCTATGAGGCCATAATCACCCTGATACCAAAACCAAACAAAGGTACTGTAAAAAAAGAAAAAGAAGTCAATATCACTGATGAACATAGACTCAAAAATTATTTACAAAATACTAGCAAAGTGAATCCAACAACACATTAAAAGGATCAGACACCATGATCAAGTGGGATTCATCCCAAGGATGCAAGGATTTTTCAATATCCACATATCAATCAGTGTGATACACCACATCAATGAATTCAGTAAAGTCACAGAATACAAAATTAATACACAGAAATCTCTTTCATTCCTATACACTAAAAACAAAAGATCAGAAAGAGAAATTATGGAAGGAATCCCATTTACCATCACATCAAAAAGAAAAAAATACCTATGAATAAATCTACCTAAGGAGACAAAAGACCTGTACTCTGAAAACTCTAAGATGCTGATGAAAGAAATCGAAAGTGACACAAACAGATGGAGAGATATACCATGTGCTTGGATTGGAAGAATCAATACTGTCAAAATGACTATACTACTTAAGGCAATCTACAGATTCAATGCAATCCCTGTTAAATTACCAGTGGAATTTTTTTTTTAGACTTTTTTCATGTGGACCATTTTTAAAGTCTTTATTGAATTTGTTACAATATTGCTTCTGTTTTATGCTTTGATTTTTGGTTTTTGTTTTTTGGGTTTTTTTGGGTTTTTTTTGGTTGCATGGCATGTGGGATCCCAACTCCCTGACCAGGGATCGAAGCCGCATCCTCCTCATTGGAAGGTGAAGTCCCAAACACCGGACCGCCAGGGAAGCCCCCACCAATGGCATTTTTCACAGAACTAGAACAGAAAAATTTAAAATTTGTATAGAAACACAAACCCCCAAATAGCCAAAGCATACTATGAAAGCAAAATGGAGCTGGAGGAATCAGGCTCACTGTCTTCAGACTATATTACAAAGCTACAGTAATCAGTATGGTACTTGCACAAAAACAGAAATATAGATCAATGGAACAGAATAGAGAGCCCAGAAATAAACCCACACAACTATGGTCAATTAATCTATGACAAAGGAGGCAAGAATATACAATGTAGAAAAGACAGTCTCTTCAATAAGTGGTGCTGGGAAAACTGGACAGCTACATGTAAAAAAAATGAAATTAGAACAATTTTCTAACACCACAGACAAAAATAAACTCAAAATGCATTAAAGACCTAAATGTAAGATGGGATATTATAAAACTCTTAGAGGAAAATCCAAGCAGAACACTCTTTCACAGCAGCAATATCTTTTTGGATCCACCTCCTAGAGGAAAGAAAACAAAAACTAAAATAAACAAATGGGACCTAATAAAACTTAAAAGCTTTTGCCCAGCAAAGGAAACCATAAACAAAACAAAAAGACAACCTACAGAATGGGAGAAAATATTTGCAAATGATGGGACTGACAATGGAATAATCTCCAAAGTATGCAAATAGCTTATGCAGCTCAATATCAAAAAAGCAAACAACCCAATCAAAAAATGGACAGAAGATCTAAACAGACATTTCTCCAAAGAAGACATACTGATGGGCAAAAAGCACATGAAAATCTGCTCAACATCGCTAATTATTAGAGAAATGCAAATCAAAACTACAATGAGGTATCACCTCACACCAGTCAGAGTAACCATCATCAAAAAGTCTACAAACTGTAGACTACAAAAATGTTGGAGAGGGTGTGGAGAAAAGGAGTCCTCCTACACTGTTGGTGGGAATGTAAATTGATTCAACCACTATGGAGAATATTATGGGATTCCTTAAAAAACTAAAAATAGAACTACCATATGATCTAGCAATCCTACTCTTAGGCATGTATCTGGAGAAAATTATACTTCCAAAAGATACATGCACCCCAGTGTTCAGTGCAGCACTATTCACAATAACCAGGATATGAAAGCAATTTAAATGTCCATTGACAGATGAATGGATAAAGAAGATGTGGAACATATATACAATGGAATATTACTCAGCCATAAAAATGAATGAAATCATGCCATTTGCAGTAACATGAATTGATGTAGAGATTATCATACTAAGTGAAGTAATTCAGAGAAAGACAAATATCATATGATATCACTTATCTGTGGAATCTAAACAAATGATACAAATGAACTTAATTACAAAAGAGAAACAGACTCACAGACTTAAAAAACAAACTTATGGTTACTAAAGGGAAAAGGTATGGGGAGGGATAAATTAGGAGTTTGGATTCACATATACACACTACTATATATAAAATAGATAATCCACAAGACCCTACTGTATAGCAAAGGGAACTCTACTCAGTATTCTGTAATAACCTATATGGCAAAAGAATCTGAAAAAGAATGGATATATGTATATGTATAACTGAATCATTTTGCTGTACACCTGAAACTAATTCAACATTGTAAATCAACTATACTTCAATATAAAATAAAAATTAAATTTAAAAAAGAGATTAAAAAAAGAAGTGTCTTCCAATGCAAGGATCAGATCAAAGAACATGAATGGAATATTCCTACTGGGACAATTAGGAGGATAACACATCCTTGGTAGGTGCAGAGCCTGTTCACTTATCCTCTGACTTTCCTTGCCTTTCTCCACTACATCCAATTAAGCAGATAAAAACTTCGAGAAAGCTGCCTCTTCCTTCACCAGTGCCAAGAAGGACAAACTCAAAGAGCCATTTGTCTGTCTGTCTTCCTCTGATGTTGCTTCTTCACGTTTGAGCTATTGGGAGGAGAGAGAGGCAATAAATTCTCTTAATAAAAGCAAAAAATAAAAATAAAAAACAAGCCTATATGGTCAGTCACAATCCTTGCTATACTTATATAAATAAGACCAAGTTTATTGAATCTAGACTTATTTTGCAAACAAATTTGTCTTAATTTGGCTATCTTTGATAGAAATGAGGGTGATTTTAGAGGGAAAAATTATCTTTCAATAGAAACCAAAATACGTATTGTGGATATTAGATTCTAGTGCTATTAATTTTCCTTGAAGTTTTGTTAATTACCTGAAAACTGAACTGTATCCTGAATTTTTCTAGTTTCCTCCACTACCTGACTACAACTCTCCAAACTAGTGTTTCCAAATTTTCTCCCACCCTTTTGACTTGGAATCATTGCAACTAAAACTGCCTTTTTTTCTGAAGTCCTGCATACTGAAGGTAGATACCTTAATATAAACTTCAGAGAAATCTCCACAGCAGCTCATGTTTAGACAATCTTCTTCGTTCCTGTTGCTATATGGACCACTCAGAAAGTTTACCTGAACATCTGATGGACATTCAAACTACAAAAGATGCTTTAACCCTGACATTTAGAGATCTTCTCAACTGTCTACCCTCAGAACTCAAAAACTGATCCGAAATTTGCCTCAATTATTAACCATTGTTTTTTTGTCTCCATAGCAATGCCTCTTATTAAATACCTGATTGCTTGTACAGTAAGCTTAACTTCTACTTGGAAATACTGCTTTGGAAGAGAAAATTAAGGTAAAATGATCATATGGATGGACTCTAATCCAATATGACTTGTATCTTTATAAGGGGGGAATTTTAGAACACAGACATGCACAGACTGAGGGGCAACCATGTGAGGACACAGCGAGAAGGTAGCCATCAAAGGAGAGAGACCTCAAGGAAACTAAACTTGATACTTTGATCTTGGACTTCTAGCCTCTAGAACTATGAGAAAATATACTTTTGTTGTTTAAGCCACCTAGTAGCCAGTGTGGTATTTTGTTATGGCAGCCCTAGCAAACAAATACAATCACTATTAGGGGAAAAAAATCATGTGCTTTGTTATTCCAGTAGAATGATTTTAACACTGATTACTTCTTACCTTGAGATTATAAAAGACAGTGATAAACATTACTGTAGAGTATATATGAGTTGTGTCCTATGAAACAAAGCTAGTTAACAAACACCTCTCAGCTGTAGATTATGCCATGTGTTCATCTGATCAGCAAGAGGACATGAGTGGAAGGGAGAACCTTTTCTGCTTCAGACAAGCAACTTCCTGGGTTACCCTGAGTATGACAAAGAGGGCCATTGCTTGGGGACCAGGTCTCCAAGCAGTCACAACAGGCCTCAGGAACCCACAAGAAAATTGTGAAGGAAGAATATTACTAGCCAGGCCCATATGTATCTTTTCCTCCCATCACTGCTCTTTTGTGAAAAATTCTTCCAAATACATATTTTTGTCCCAAAATATCATGTTGGACGCTCGCTACTAGGAGCAAAATTTTCTAGCATCTCTGTTGGATGAATTTTCACACTTGCAAAATCACTCAGAAAAGAGTTCATCCTCCCAACACCTCCCCTGCACCAGTGTCCCCCTAAACAGCATCTGACCACAATATGAAGGAACTTACCTCCCAGGTAAACAGGTGCTTGAATGTGATTTAATTATCTCTGCATCCTCTCCCTGGTCTCCCTGTGAAATCTAGTCACCTCTTTGCATTAAAGCATTTCTGTGAGAAGCCCTGTAAGGTGCTGGATATTCTCAATTCTGTCCTGCTGGTTTCTCTGAAGTGCCTAGAAGCTGTCCTCTCCACACACAAACTATTCTGACAAACTTCATTTGAATGAGTTGGATTTTAATTCTCAATTTGCTTCTGTTCCTAAGCTCTTAAGGCTTTTTTTTTTTTTAACAATTCAGAAAAAAACATTAAAAAAAAGACAAGGTTGGGCTTCCCTGGTGGGACAGTGGTTGAGAGTCCGCCTGCCGATGCAGGGGACACGGGTTCGTGCCGCGGTCCGGGAAGATCCCACGTGCCGCAGAGTGGCTGGGCCCATGAGCCATGGCCGCTGAGCCTGTGCGTCCGGAGCCTGTGCTCCGCAACGGGAGAGGCCACAACAGTGAGAGGCCCACGTACCGCAAAAAAAAAAAAAAAAAAAGGCAAGGCTACTCGCAGATCTAACATGCTAAGCTTTACGTTCTTAAGACTGATGTTTTCCAAGGAACAAACTTTCATGTTTCCTGTGCAATAATAAAGGTTTGTTATAAAAGTTAAGTACGAAAAGTGAAAAAAAATAAAAATAGTGGTATCTTCACAGTTGAGTTCTTAACACATTTTCTGATATATGTAAAAAGAGAAAAATTGGCAAAATGAGTACCAACATTTTTAAAAATAATAATTAAGCCTAAATCCCTAGATTTACCAATTTTATAAAATAAGAAAATAACATTTTATAAAATACAATTTTATGAAATATGATTTTATAAAATTTGTTTAGGTAAGTAACAAATGATTTGCCCAAAAAACAGATTTAGCAGGTGGAGTCCAGGGGGCACATTCTACAAAATAAGTTTATTGACACTGTAAAGGGTTACTAGCATAAAATTGTGGTGGGAATAAAAAGGGCAGTGACCTTCCTCCTGAAGTTTAGGAGTGATCCCTGATTTGAGAGATATCTGAGTTGAAGTGGTCATTGGAAACAAATGGTAGAGAGAAATCACAGAGAGCAGACTGTATCAATTCCAGCTTCTGGACTCAGAGAAGGAAGGAAGAGCTTCAGATTTCACTGCAGAGAATGAGGCTGAGAAACTTCAAAATCAGATGCTGTTTCCCAGATCCAGGGGGCCAGCTAATGCACAAAAATGCTTAAAGCCACATAGGTATGTCACCTTTATTTCCTAGAGAAGATGTTAGCATTTTCTAAATCCTCATCTACCATGCCTGGCATGCATTATTTTATAGCTTTCTGGAAGTTTCATCAGCACCACTTGTATATTTGTAGTACGATGTGTCTGTGGAGAGTACAGAATGCAGGTCCGGGGTGGGGGCAACGGACTCTTCTAGCTACCACAGTGAGTGGTGCCCCTGCAAACCTGAGTAAGGAAGACAACTTGCCTTTGGGTGGGTAGTGTTACAATCTGCATGTCTAGGGGCACAAATGTAAAGACCGACCCTGTTCTGGGAATGATTGTGATTCTGACTGACCTCAAAGGGGTAATTATGAAACCCCTGGATCATCAGGATCTGGATGTTCCCTACTTTTTCCATGGTGTGATCATGACAGAAAGTGTGGCTGTAGATATCTGGGAACATTTCCAGAAATGTCCTCCTGTAGGAGTTAATTATAAAGTAAATGTGTATAAAACAGAAAATAATATTGAAACCTATCAAGGGGAGTAGATCTTAAGGGTTAATATTGTAGATGG
Organism: Mesoplodon bidens; assembly: GCF_964165515.1. Classification (NCBI taxonomy): domain Eukaryota; kingdom Metazoa; phylum Chordata; class Mammalia; order Artiodactyla; family Ziphiidae; genus Mesoplodon; species Mesoplodon bidens. The sequence goes on along the minus strand of NW_027672540.1, from coordinate 199,164 downwards.
ACTACTTTGGAAAAACTCTTTTTCCCTTGGAGTATTAAAAAGTCATCGCATAATTGCCATCTCCACATTTTGTTCTAGAGTGCCTGGTTTATTGATATCAGTGTGAGACCTGTTTTAAATAAAAATCTATTTGTAAAAATCCAGATCTGTAATATGTTCTAAATATCATTAGAGTGTCTTTTAACTATAGATTAAAAATCACTTCATTTTCAACAAAATATTTTGATGTAAACATCAAATGTTTTGAAAACAAAGGGGATCTGTTTTTGTTGTTTTCTCTTTTATCTAATTTTTGTATCCATTTTGTCTGGGCATATTAAATGGTAAAAATATTTATAAGATTTGCAGTAGGTGAATCTTCTTAAAAAGAAAATACTGAAGGCCACAGAGTCTGGGAATATTAATATCTTTTTAATAGATTGATCCCCCTTGATTTCTTATTCTGGAGTAAAAGTACAAGTTTTTCCATGAAAATTAGACACACAAATCATCTGACACAATGTATGGCAGATGGAAAATGATTGATGGGAATTTTGCTTTAATGCACATTGCTCATTGTGATTTTGCCCAGCTTAATGAACTGTGAATTAATAATGAGGAGCAACACATTCAACGTATTATAGTAATAAAGTGCTTTTATGGACATTTTTCATGTTTCCAGACTTTCTTGGCCACCCTGAACAATTTTAACTCAAAGGATTAAAAAATAATCGCTTATTTAACTGTGTTAAAATAGTCAACTTTGAAAAGGATATTTTCCTGTATGAACTTTTTCCTAATTGATTCCATTTGGTTCGGATCAGTAAAGTTACCTGAGTAAGCTGCACTATTAAAACAAAGTGATCTGATAGAGTATTAGATGACATACGTGACCACAGTCCATTGTTTTCTGATTCAACGACGAAAGGGAGTAAAGTGAAAAATTAATACTTATACATTTGTTAATTAGGAGAATAGAAAAACTAAATTTCTTGTAGAAATAAGCCCAGAGTCCTCGTGTCAGCCCTGCTCCTCTTAAAAGACCGTGATGCTGTAATACCAATGGATAATCTGGGAGACAACCAGCTGTCATTAAAATAGATTTTACCAAGGCAAGGACAATAGGTTGCTTATTAGCAGTGAGAAATCAGTAGTGTTTTAGAAGTGTACCCTTTGGAAAGTGTGAGATATATAATAAATGAAAGCCTTTCATTATTCATTGTTATAAGCCAAATGTAGATTAAATGTAGACTACCTTCAATTCAGATATTCAGGTATCCTTCCCTCAGTAATTTTATGAGGTAACATGTATAATGTCAAGCATAGGCTAAGTCATATATTTTATAATCCTTCAAAAATTTTTAAAGCAATGTGTTAACCCTATAATGAATATAAAATGGATCCTAACTGCATGTCTTAGAAAATGTGCATTTCATAGAATTATTTAAGAATGAAGCCTTAATAGCCCATCTTTTTAAGTATGTTAGCTGAACGTTATGATTGTGTAATATCATTTTAGGGCATTACCACATTTTAAGAAATAAAATAATATTCAGAAGCATAATTTTGCCAGAATGTAAAATTTAAAACCAGAAATTTGACTTGTGAAAAATCCTCACATGATTATTGGCCTGTTAAAAAATAAAGCAAACCCCACAAACCTGATGCAAGCTATTATGTGCAAAATAATGTGCTAGTTACACAGCCCTCTGGGAAGTGAATGTGAGTCCGGATGCTTCTTTCTTGGTTTATTTCATTCCTAGAGTACCTTTGTTGCAGGTTTTTCTTATGTTTCCAAAGGAAACAAGTAAGCCATCTCAAGTTTAAGTTTTGTCCTCAATAAAGTAAAAAATGTGCCAGATACCATTTGACTGGATGATAACTAAAACTGGACAAATATTTTCCCTCACTGGAGACTGACAGTGTTCTAGTTGTGCTTAAAATTTGTGATTCTCCTAAAAAAAAAGGGTACAAATGAAAACTTATGGTTACCAGGAGATAAGGGGGGAAGGATAAATTGGGAGATTGGGATTGACATATACACACTACTATATATAAAATAGATAATAATAACTTACTGTATAGCACAGGGAACTCTACTCAATACTCTGTAATGGCCTATATGGGAAAAGAATCTTTAAAAAAAGTGGACATATGTATATGTATAACTGGCTCACTTTGCTGTACACCTGAAACTAACACAAATTTGTAAATCAACTATACTCCAATAAAAATTTTTAAAAATAAAAAATAGAGTACTACATGCATTTCTAAGAAATAAACATTATTTTCTTCATTCTTCTAAAATAAATAAAAATAAAAAAATGTAATTTGTGATTTTCAAGCTAATGAACACCTAACAATGAAATTTGCAAATCTACATTTGGAATGTATAATTCTTTTGTTCAGAGGCAGTGACATTACAAAAGAACAAAACTTCTCAAACATTTCCCCATTTAGAGTAATGCTGACAGTGAGTGTCTGGTGGATCTCAGAGGGGCACAACTGATGATATATTTATCATGCTGCCAGTTTGCTAAGTGGTTTCCTATTCACTAAGAAAGACTTGTCAATGGATACTGAAGAATAGATGTGAGGTCTCTGTGAGGTCTTTGTGCCAAGTCTCTGTGTGTTGTCTCTGGGTGAGATCTCTGTGTGAAGTCTCTGTATGAGGTCCCTTTGGAAGGTATCTCTGGGAAATCTGTTAAATCTGTGCTAGGTTTCTGTCTGAGGGTCTGTGAAGCAACATGAGGTCCCTGTGTGAGGTCTCAGTATGTGATCTCTGAGAAAGGTGTTTGCGTGAGAAGTCTCTCTTGAGAGGTGTGTCTGTGAAGTCTTTGTGTATTGTCTCTGGGTCTCTCCATTTCTTTTTTTCTTTTGGTCTCTCAATTTCTTGTCTTACTGTACCTTATGGAAGATGGAGCAGCAAGAGAAGGGCAAAGGGACTTGCTTCTTTCTGTTTTCTTGCTGTTCCATCAGCATCACCTGTCTGTGGCACTCTCCCAGCAGGAGCCGAGAGGTCCAAGTCCAGCTTCCCCATATTCCCAGAACTCACTTCTGGGTGCCCCTGAGAGGACCCAGCAGCAGCCAGGCTCAGGTCCCAGCCCTGTCAACTCTTTCCTCTGGGTACCGACCTCTCCCACAAGTCCTGGCTCCACTCTCACTGCTGTGCCCATTCTGGAGGCTGCCTTGGGAATTGGGGCCCAGAGGTAGGGCCTGGCTCCAGGGAGAAACCAGGGGTGTGAGCAGTCCTGTGCTCACTCTGCCCCCTCCACCCCAGGTCACAGCATTTCCACGTGTTGAGGGGCCTGACAGGGATGGGGGATGGGGTCCATTTCTGTTGTCATCTGGATCAGGGGCATCAGCTGGAACAGAAATCTCCACACTGAGAAAGACACCACCTGGAGCTGTGTCCACCATGCGCCCTGCACATGGCAGAAAGCACCAAATCACTCTAGAGAAATTCTTCCTCATCTCCCTGCTTTTCCATATGGATGGGGGTCAGGAGACAAGAAAAGCTGTGCCAGAAGCAGATCAGTGGAACACTCCTGGATTGCACCCGGCCCCATCCACTTTGCACAGGTCACCTCCACACCACCACAAATCCTGTCTGATTGCTTCTTCACCTGCCAGGCTCTGGGGTGATCAAGGACTGGGAGACAGGCAAGGCTTACTACACAATCACAAGCCAGTCCCCACCTCTCCCCTGGAGCAGTCCTTGGGCCATGTGTTTATGTGAAGGTCACCAGACTAGGAGTCACATCCCAAGTTCCCTAGTCCTGGCTTTTACACCTATTGTTAAGTTATCCTTTCTAAAAGTCAAGAGGAGATGATGTGTAAGCTTATTAAATATAGTATTAAGAGATTAACCTTCCCTGATTTGCTTTACTTCTATAAGTTTGACTTTCTGTTTTGACCTAAAGGTGGTTTCTCTAGGTCTGTGATCTTAGAGTTGGAATAGGGTAGAGACCCTGGGGTGGGGCCATGATGAGCTACTGGACCCTTAACTTTTCCTCCCCTTTAGGCCTTTAGATGGTGGTTGTATGTCAGGGGGCTGCTCTTTCAGAACTGCACATTTATGGGAATCTGGTACCACTTTGCCTCCTTCCTTGGATCCAGTGATTTTTCTACACCTACATCCCACCCTAAATTCACAGTGTTTGACCATCAGGTAGTTACTACCCACAGTCACACCCCTATTCCATTCATCCAAAACTCCTTCTCTGGGGTTAACATAGAGTGGAAGGTAGGTGACCCATGAACATAGCCATTCATTTATATGGGACTGGACTCAACACAGCCCTCAGCAGCCTCCCTGATACTCCCCTCACCTACACACACAGAGCTGGAAATGCCATCCTTGCTGCTGCTCTAAAGTAGGAAAAACAGAGGTGGGGGAGGGTGATGCTGTACATTTTATTATGGCTAAGCTAAAAGGGGTTCATAGGGCATATCTCAATCCCAGCCTTCATCAGAGAGAGAAGGAACTCTTAAGAGCAGATGTTGTATATTCCCTACCAAGAGATCCAGGGGCAAGCTTTCTCCTGTTTCTGAACTCAGAGCCCATACTCTATTCCCCCCAAACTTCCATCCACTTGGCTCTGACACTTCCTGGAGACTGAATTGGAATCTCCAGCCCTATCGTGTAAACCTATCCACTACAGTTGCATAAAGTTCAAAGTAGCATAGAAGAAGGAGAAAGATTGGTTGAACCAGATCCTTGGGTGTGGGTTTCATAGGTTTTTCCCGTCTCATTGTTAGAGTAATTTTGGTTTGTGTAATGACAGTATTATAAGGTGCAATGAAGGGACACGAGACAAGGAGCAAGCTTGTGATGCTACTGTCCACCTCCCTCCATGCCCATCCCTTCTAGAAGACAAAGTGCACAGCACAGACAGCAGCCATTACACTATGCTTTTATTAGGAAAAAAAAAAAATATATATATATATACATGTATTGGGGAACACTAAATATCTTGGATGTGCTAATGAGAAAATCATTTTCTCTACATGGACTGAATTTTTACTTGGAGACATGTTTTCCTACTAAAGGGAAGACTAAAGAAGGATTTTACTGTCGACCAGGCAAGACACCTCCCCAAAGATGACAATGCCTTGGACAGTGTTGATGGCGGGCTGGGGCACCTGGAATCCTTGGCCCATACTGGCAGGTACTAACTGGAAACAAACCCTTCTTGGGGGGCAAGGATGGGAGGCACCTTAGGCCCAGCTGCTCATCTTCGAACCTTACACTTTTCAAACTATGTTGGTGTCTGACTTTCCTTTCCCTCATAGAACAACTCTGGCCCTTGGAGGTGGCTTTATGACTACAGGCTGTATAACCCATCATTCTCCCTTGCTCTGGGTAGGAGGTAAGCCTATGGTAGCAGAAACACCCACATACTGGGACTTGGAATTCCAGTTTGTGTTCATTTAACTTTGTGGCATGAAGTCCATGGTGAATTGCTCTTTTTTCTTCTAGGATCTGTCCAACAGCTGCCATGCGTGCCTGACCCTCAGCAGTCTCACTCTTCAAGATTGATCTGCTTTTGACTGATCCGTGACTCCGGGCAGTGGCTGATATGGGCTTTTTTTTTTGCAGAGCATCTCGACCATTGACTTTTTTCTTGGGGAAAATCCACTTTAAAAATAGCCTCATCCTTTTTCTGAAGAGGCTTTCTGGAGGGCTATGTTTCTTCTCTGGCATGCGCTGGAGACATCTGCTCCCAATAGAGTCCGTTATTCCCCTGACCTGGGCAGGGTGGCGCATACTTCCAGCTTGAGAGGTCCCTAATTCTTTAAACCTTTCTTCATGCTCTCCTGGTTTATGCCCCCTACAGTCCTCTCTTTTGTAAGTAGGGGCAATCATCTTGCTCTGGCTCTTCCATGAGTCTTGGAGTTTTGAAGTTTTGGGCTCCTGCTGCCCTAGGTTGCTCCTTTGGGCTTCCATAAGGCCACTTGGCTCCTGGGAAGCTAACCTGTCTCTGGTGGGGACTCTCTGGGGATGGCACTGAGGCACCTGAGAAGCCAAGTTGTCTGCAGCAGGGAACCTGTGTTTGGGAAAGTCCTGAAGCTGGTTGTCTGACTGTACCTTTACTTTGGAGTTAAACTCACTAGCAACCTCCATGTTAAGGCATGGCTCACCTGGATGTTGGAAAACAGACATTCTAGGTAGTAGGAAACTTTTACTGGCCCCTGGCACCTCTAAACTCCTCATATGTACATTTGTGGTTTGGGATTTTGTCAACACTTTGGTTTCCAAGATAACACGAGACTGTGGTTGAAGAGCAGGAGACTCCTTGGCCTCCACAGCCTCCCTGGCCTCTTCACCTCTCAAAGACTGGGATCCTAAGTTCACCTCCATCACTGTTACCCTATGGCAGGGGTCTCCTGAGGCCTGACCACCACTCTCCTCTCTTGGCTCATTCCTGACCATTGCTGAACTTGGACCTGGCTCTAGGCTGTCCCTCTTGACCCATTCCACAGTCTCACTCTTCCAGGTTCTGCCCACAAGGCTGAGTGTGAGGGACTGAGAAGGTGGCCTGCCCTCCTGTCCAGTCAGAGAAGCCTTTGAGGGCCCATGGCAGTCACCAGATGGAATCGCTCCCAGGGCACTCTGGATTTCCTTACACACAGTTGAGGGGACAAGGAGAGGCCTCTTCAGGGTAGGAACTGACTCTTCTGTTATCACCTTCTCTCCTGAATGAGCCTGAGGAGGTTTCTCCAGGAACTCAGCAAACTGGACTGTTGAGTGGGACCCAGACACACAGGTAGCTGCAGGGGAAGAGGCAAACTGCAGAACGGTGGAGGGTTGGAACTTTTTCAACTTAAAGACATTTATGGCCTTGAGGACCTTGAGGGGTAGGGTCCACCTGTGCTTTACCCCAAACCGTATAATATGTGCTTCCAGCACCTCTCGAGTGTCTGGATCAAGGAAGGAAACCCTACAGGAGGTGTTCACGCAGGGTTCCCGACCCTTCAAGCAGTGTCTTCCACAGGCTCCAGCAGGCACTGCTTTGCACGCCTCACCAGGAGGGTCTTGACATGAGAGCTGATGAAAGTTGTCCTTGCCAGGAAGCCTCCCCAGGCAGCTGTAGGAGAGCAGATGGGGCCAGGATGGCTGGACAGGACAGGCAGGGGTGGGCACCTGCAGCCCAAGAACCCTCCTCTGCCCCCACACTGACTTCATAAAGCTCCTGCTCTCCCTCACTCTAGGGCCTTAGCCACGCCCTCCCATGGCTCCCCCTCCCAGGGCTGGGGTCACATTATAGGCTCTGGGAGGAAGGACGACCCAGGAGAGAAGGGGAAAGATTCTTTACCTTTGCAGAAGTGAAACCAGGTTGTGAGTCCCCTCCAGTTCTTCCAGGCAATCTCTGCAAGCTGGAAATCAGGAGACTGGGTCATGGTGGTGAAGGCAGAGGCCTAAGAGTCTTTCAGGAGGCTGAGTGCAATGGCCCTTTAAGGGAAATCTTTGGAGGATTAGACTCTGGAGCCCAAGTATCAGTGTCCAAGGCCACATGTCCCTGACAGTGATGGTAAGTCTCATTTGAAAAGGGTTTGTCCTTTGCAAAGTGCTTCCACGTTAATTAGGCTCAGGCTCTGTTTCCTGAGGAATAAGCTCTGCCACTGGCATCCTCAGAGACCGTGAAGCTGGGCCCTCAGGGTTAGGAGAGATGGAAGCTAACTCTCGGGGGCGCGCAGGGCTGAATGGCAAAGGCTTACCTTTCAAAGATCCACTTTTCTTCCTACTCCTGCTCCTCCCCTTCAGCTCTACTTGATGCTGAGAGAGAAGAAAAAATGAGGGGCGAACACCCAACTCTCACTGTCCTCTATCTAGGCAAGCTGTGTTCATGAACAACATGACTTTCTACATTTAACTAAAACTCTGTGGGTTTTCTTCCCCTTTTACTTATTTTTAAAGTGGATAACAATATTTTCAGTTTTTCTTCTTTGAAGCGTGCAAAGGTTTGTTTTTTTTTTTGCGGTACGCGGGCCTCTCACTGCTGTGGCCTCTCCCGTTGCGGAGCACAGGCTCCGGACGCATAGGCCCAACGGCCATGGCTCACAGACCCAGCCGCTCCGTGGCACGTGGGATCTTCCCGGACAGGGGCACGAACCCGCGTCCCCTGCATTGGCAGGGGGACTCTCAACCACTGCACCACCAGGGAAGCCCAAGAAGGATTTTTTAAGTTTTAATCACCATAGATTTCTTCTGTCACTGTTCCTCTGATCAAGAAACACACACATTCTCAGACCTAAATGTCCACGTGAGCTTTGTCAGATAGGATTCTGCTTCCCAAGGCCAGACCTCCACTCCAGCCTCTTCTCTCAGGCTCTCAGGGGCTCAGCCCCAACACAGAGGAAGGTCTCACTTGTGACACCCGCTGTGGGTAGGTGGCTGGTGAACCAGGGCTCAGGGGTCAGCCTTCCTGCAGAGATTGAACTCTTAGTAATCCAGTCCTTGACCATTATTAGTCACTGCATTTGGGACTTGCCCTGGAGCCCTCTACCATACCTGAACTCCTGGTCTACGATCTTAGGCTAGAAATCCTCATGCCCACTCTAACCCCTCTCTGGCCTGGCTTTTCCCTAGAAGGATGATGTTCTATACTTTTCTGAGAGTTCCCATCTCAGGAGTCTCTCTAGGTGGTTTAGAAAAGTGGAAACAAGAATAAGAAAAAAAGAGATAATCTCTGCTGGGATTAAGCCAAAGGTTTCTTACCTTCCTGATGTTTCTATGTTTCCTAGGTGGTGCTAAGAATGGATTACTCTGGAAGCAGGGGAGTAACATTAGGAAGAGCACCAGTCCACACAGGAACCCAAGGATGATATTAATCACCCAGGAAGTTGGGCTGCATCTCAGCCAGATAGCAACAATGTTTTTCGAAGAAAAGAGATTCTCCATCTTCTGAATTGCATTGCTGCCCTCAGGCAACAGAGCACTGGGAGTTCACTTGATGGCAGAACCCCAGGCCTGCATCACAGAGCTGTGGCCTTGTCACAAAGGGCTCCTGAGTGTGGGGGAGGGGCAATAAGAGAAACAGGCTGAATCACTGCCCCGCCTTCCCATCCAGACCCACAGACACCTGCACCCTCCTGGGGCTTCCAGATCCCTCCTTCCAACTACTCTCATCCTGTCAGAGAGACCTTAGCCAATTTTCTGTTCATTGCATCTGGAACCTGGTTCCTTCATCCATTAGAGACCTTTACTTGAGGCCCACCAATTTGATAACTCTTGAACATCTTAAGCTGACCCTGGAAGACTGGCTGTTTCACAGACATTTTTACTCAGGATTTCCTTTGTCCTCAGCTCCAACTTTCCCACATCATGTTTGTGTCTTGTGTAAACCCAGGGATAGAACTTGAATTTCTTTTACACTTATTTAGTTTTGTGAATTTTGAATAGTGTATGTTTTGCCTCATTTTCTATCAGAGGGAACTACACACAAAAATTAAAATAATTTATTTTTCAAAATTCATAAGTATGAAAGAATGATAAATAGTTATGTAATAGGGAAGAACAAATCTGACTCCACATTAGATCTTTTTTACTTTAATCTTTATGCTTTGTTGCCGGAGCTAACTCTGTCCATCCCTGTGACCCAGGCTGGCTCTGCACTTTTTGGAAAACAATGTTGCCTATAGCCTGAAATATACAGGATAGCCTATTGCTAAGGCTCTGACTTTTAAGAGCCCATTCATGGAGATAAAAAGTTGCAGAACAGAGAATAATAATTGTTTTGTTGGAGGTTTACAGGAACACGTGACCTGACCAGGATCTGACCCATCTGGCCAGCTGCTAGAACAAAGGATCCAACACCAAGATATTTGCAACAATTAGCCATGCCCCTCCCTCACCTTGCCTTTAAAAAGGCTTTGCTGAAAGCCTTCAGGAAGTTTGGGGTTTTTCCTGGGCATGAGCCACGTGTCTTCTTGCATGGCACTGTGTAAACCTTTCTCTGCTCCAAATTCTGATGTTTCAGTATTTAGCCTCACTGTGCATCAGGCACACAGACTTGCATCTGGTAACAGTTAAACCTTCAAATGATGTTTTTGTAAGTTTATAGTGTTTATAATTCTGGAGTTAGTAAATCTTTAAACTGCACAAAAACTTTTGGGACACACTGCAAACACGCACACACACACGTACTCATTTTCCTTAACCAATCTAGTACTTTCAAATCCAATAATCCATAATTTTCTACTTAAAAAAAAATCTTTCATATGTTGTCTCAACCCAACTTCTTAGTTTGCAACGATAAGACAGTCCCCACTCTCCAGATAAATTTTGAAATATGTGGTCTTAATCCATTAAGGCTGCTATAACAATATACCATAGACTGGGTAGATTAAAAACAACAGACATTTATTATTACAGTTCTGGAGGCTGGGAAGCCCAAGATCAAGTCACCAGTATGGCCACCTCGTAGTGAGAGCTCTCTTCCTGGTTCACAGCTGGAGCCTTCTCTCTGTATCCTCATATGATGGGAGGAGGCTAGAGATATCTCTGGAGTCTCTTTTATAAGGCACTAATCCCATTCATGAAAGCTCATAAGCACTTTTGCATGGCCCCGCCTCCTATCTTTAAGAGGTAGGATTTCAACATGTAAATTTTGAGAGAACATTAACATTCAGACGTGCACTCATTCTATACCCGGAAGCTAGGAATGGGTTAGGGGAGCCAAGGTCCTGACCCTAACGGGCTGTAGGGTGAAGAGTAGGACTAGGAGTCAAACCCTTGGGGCTGAGCCAGGTCTTGAGCAGCCTCTTCAGATATTCCTAGTGTGTTATGTATGTATTCTCTTTTCTGAGTGTGCCTTGCCTTTCCTGCCCCATCCTCCCAGGCCCCTGAAGCTTCAAGTCCAGCCTGAACCATATAGAAAGGGAGCTTTGAGTCTTACACAAAATTCCCTTATGACACCACTTTCTATCCCTTAGCAGTAACACAAGATTCACTGAAGGATTCACATGGTAAATATGTCTTAATGCCCCATGAGGGCTTTACAATAATGTGTATTCTCTGCTTCTTGGTCATAATTTTATACAGTTTTAGTGGGAACGTGAGCATGTGAGTTTATTTGGCTATATTGCCATGAATGTGCACTTTCACAAACATATCTCCTACATCTACTATTTTTCCTACAGTCTTTTCCTCCCATATGATATTCTCACCTTAATTCAACCTTTTATCAAAATTTAGACTTAGGTCTGTCACCATGTGGACATGCTTTGTAACAAAATAGCTTCAACCGAGGAGGTCAGTGGAAGGCCTGGACCAGCTATCTTGGTTCCATGATAGTAAGCAAAGGATCGCAAACTACCATGTTAAGCTTAAGCACAAAGCAAAGTTTATTTAAGCATAGGTACACTCTCAGAGAGGGAGAGAGAGGAGAGAGAAAGAGCAGGCTGTTTCTGAGAACAGGCTATTTCAGCGAAGTGAAGCAGGCCCAAAGCAAAGTATATCGAAGCAAAGGTACACTCTCAGGGTGGGGGGGGGGATGGGTGTACTGTTTCTGCAAATTGAAAGCACATTCCTAGAAAGGCTTACGAGTGCTTTTAAGGAGCATTTTGCAGAGAGGTGGGGGTGAGTGACAAGGATCATTATTTGATTGACAGTCCTGAGCTATGTAACAAGCTTTCTGCTGCACATGCTCTCATCCTTGAATCCCCAAGAGATTCCTACTGGGTGGGGGGAGGGGCAAAACCACATGTAATTTATTGTAATTATGGTATAATGAGTTTGGATTTACTGTAGGTTATGCGCCTGTCTGGTCTGGGCATGCACAGCCTGGAGAAGTCCCCTGGTGTTGCTGTGCCTCTCTTTATCAGGATAAGCTGCCCACCACCCGACCATAGTTTCTCCCGTTCTGGGTGGAGTCAAGGGAGGGTCCCCAGGTGGCTGCGTGTGACTCAATTTCTTCTTGTCTTTCTCACCACTGTCACCTCCTTGCTGCTAACGTCTCACTAACTACCTAACAGGTCTTCTTTGCATTCATATTTGCTCTCTAAATTTTCTCTATGACTTTATTTTCAATATGTTTTGTTTGATGGGGGTTTTTTTTGAAATTTAAAAATCTTATGATAACATTTATCTTGATTTATTTAATTATTGTTCTACTGTTATTGATTTCTGCCATCTTATTTTATGCTTTATTTTCTACATTTTCTTTAGTGTTTCTTTTTTCCCCTTCTTTGGCATCTTCCATTTTACAGGTCAAGGGTACTTATGTTTGTTTGACATTTGGGAATTTTTAATATTGTAATGGTTTTATATCTTGAATTATGTTAATTTTCTCCTCAATTTCTTACCCGTGGATGAAAAATATTCCCTGCCATATCCGTAGACAAAGGATGTTGCAGTCATCAAGTCAGACGTCAAAGCAGGAACCCTCAACTGAGCACCTTGAGGGGATTCGGGATGGAGAAAAACAGGGTACTGATTCTAGAGTTAAGGTGCATCTCAAAGGAATGATTTCACGGAGCCCAGATTCTTTCATCTTCTCATACATAGAAAAGTGCTAAAGTCCTTAACTTGAGAGGTCTAGTTTTCTTTAATTAATAGTAATCTTTTGATGTTCTGACTACCTGGTTTTGGTTGACTCCTCCCTTAGGTCTTCTGAGCAGTTCCTCAGAGTGATCTGACAGGCTGTGTTCTGGGCTTAAGTCCTCAGAAAATCTGCCAAATAAAACATAATTCTCCTTTTGGGTTGTGCATATTTTTCAGTCAGCAGTCTTGGCAACCAATGAAGGGGCCCAGAGCAGACTTTTCTTCTTTGCCTGAACTCTATGAGGATCCAGAGTCCTGGCGCCAGCAGAGGCTTCTTGGGCCTGTCCGCTTTCTCAGAGTGTCCAGACGAATTTGGGTGAGTATCTCCTGGTTCTTGGATCTCCAGTTTTGGTTGATGATCCTAAGTTTTATTCAGTGGTGTTAAACTCTTCTCTTGAGTAGTAGGTTATCCTTGAAACTTGGTTTCAAGAAGAAGTACCTGGGTCACCCTCAGTGAAAGACACTGGGAAGATTTTTACTCACTTTAAACACTGAGAGCTTATCCTCAGTAGAAAAACACTAGGAAGACTTTTGCTCAAGTGGGTTAGCCTCACTTAAAAGACACTGGGAAGATCTTGCCCAGTTTAGACACTGTGTGGTTTATCCTCAGTTGAAACACTGGGGAGACTTTGCTCAGGTGAAAGACACTGAGTAAAGTTGGACTGGGTAATTAGGTGGAAGACTAACCTGTCTTCCTTGAATTGGCTACTTTAATAGAGTTTGTCAAAATAAAAGTGATCTTCACAAATTGAACTCAGAATGGGGAACTTAGCTTTCAATACAAAAGAAAAAGGAACAACAGATTTCCAGCCTCCAACGGATATCCTGGCCAGGTTTATGTACATACAAAATTTACATTTACAAGTGCTTACTTACTTGGGACTTAAAGAAAATCTTGCCCTAAAAATGACTAAGATAGGACTCTTTTATTGCATATGCAGTTAAGTTAGAAAAAGCTGGCTTGATAAAAACATCTTTTCAGAATTCTGACTTCAAAAAAACAAAAGGCTTTCTAGGGGAAACTTGCATTTCTCTTCCTGTGTCTTTGAAATGTAAGTGTTCTGATATTCTTCAGAGTGTGTGTGTGTGTGTGTGTGTGTGTGTGTGTGTGTGTGTGTGTGTTTTGAGAACTTGGTCACTACCATCCAAAAGTACTTATATGGTGTACATTTGGCAGCCAGTCAAATAGACTGGGATTCTGAGCAGTCTTTTGTCTGACTGTACGACTCTCAGGGGCTTTTTGCCATCTTAACCTTCATTGTGTCAGCCTGTACAACAAAGACCATTACTTTCTTAAACTACTTTTGGGAGTAAACTTTCTGGATCTTATTTAGACAGCATCCTTTACACTCTTTTGTGGGGAAGCCTCTTGCGTCTTATTGGTTTGAGTCACTATTAAGGTATACCTCATTTATGGGCAGATCATGGATCCTTCAAATTGGAGAAACTTCTAAATTGGTAAATTTTTAGAGAGCTCTCATTATAAACAGCTGTTTCATTGGCTCCTATGGGGGGAAATGTGGGAAATTAGACATATAATGGTTAACCTAAAAACTCCTTTAGTTTCAAACAAACCCAAAAAATTGGTTTGGGAAACCTTATTTGTGGTCTCTGCTTCCCCTAAATGGGTCTTACAGATGCTAATAAAAACATTAGAATAATTATTGTTAATTAGGTTAAGTAACAGGGAAAAAAACTGAAGGAAAAGTCTAAAAACTTTTTCCCAACAAGGTGAAAATTTTAAAGGGACTTCTAAATGAATAAGAAATCTTTAGATGGTTATTTTAAAGTGGGATAAATAAAACAGACATTAATGAGATAAATCAAAGATTGGATACAATACTACCTAAGATTGGATGGGCCAAAGGGATCTCCTACTTGTCATCAACATTAAAGGGCCAGACCCAAACAAGTCTGCCCTATTTACCCCAGTTTAAAATAAGTATATTTTATTACATATAAATTTTATACATGTAAAATTACACTGAGATACCTGACCAACAATTACTTGGGGCAAAAGTTAGACCAATTAATCAAGTTAAAAGATTGACAAAAGTGCCTGAGTCCCTTGGCTCAACCACTCTCTGGGGACCCCAGAGTCTTTATAAAAATTGGTATGTTTAAATGGGCATTGTATAAGATAATTACCTCTCTTTTGCCTAATTATATTGTGTGGGATAGACATGTTTCACTGGCAAATTCTTCCCCTGCTTGATATTACAAGACGGCATATGAAGGAAATATTAATTAAACATACTAAAGGAAACCAGTGGGATTACCTGAGCCTATACAATATAAAGTAAAAACTGACAGCTAATATTTAAGGGATAATAAAAATAAAGAATGGAGACTTTACTCTGGGTCTAATCTGTGCACTCAGAAAGAGGGTCTTTGTTGAATGCCTTATGCAAGTTTTGAAGGTATGATAAATTAAACCATAAAGTTCTAGACTATAGAATTCTGAAATTTCAGTCTAGTTGGAAATCTTCTCACTGATACAGAAAAGCAAATTAAAGAAAACGTAGTTGGGCAAATCAATCTTTCAATATTATTTAGGTGACAGGCCAGTTCTTTGGGGAATTAAAAGCAACTGTCTTTGTCTTGCAAATCGGTACAAATCAGAAATGTAAATACAGACCACAATGACCTGAGACTGAGCCTAATTAGCTAAATTAGGTAGAACCTGAAACCAAGGTTAAAAAAGGGGGAAAAGTGGCCTTTTAAAACTCAAACTGCTGATTAGTCAGTCAAGAAGACGGAGGAGTAGGAAGATGTGGAGTTCATATCTCCCCACAAATGCATCAAGAAAACATCTACAATGGAACAATTCTCCCAGAGCGCCTGATAAACACTAGCAGAGGACCTCAGGCACCTGAAAGGACAAGAAAGATCCCCACGTAACCAGGTAGGACGAAAGAAAGAAGAAGGGAAAAGGAAGAGCAGATGAAGTGGGACGTGACCTGTGACCCTGGGCAGGGGAGCGGAGCTGAAGGTGAGAAGAGGTTCCCGCATCTGGGGAAGCAGCGGGGAGAGAAGCTGGGGCAGAAGGAGAAATTTGGTGGCTCAGAGAACAGTGCAGCAGCCAGTCTGTGGCAGGCAGGAGAGAGTGAGGCCTACACAGATGGTCTGGCCACAGCTCTGCATGCCCCAGCCACTGGTGACCACTGGTGCACACGGGGGCTGAGTGTTGGAATGTGGGGTTTGAAGAGCAGACCCAGGAAGGGGAATGATGTTGGCTGTGAGGAGACAGCTCAAGGGGATAGGAGTGAGGAGCTCCACAACAAGGAATGCTCCTGGAGGAAGCCCAGACCAGCATAGAAGCAAAGTGCCACTGCTGAGTGATGCACAAAGGGCGGGGCCCCCATTGCAGCCTCTCTCCTCACACACCGGCCCCTGCCTCCACAGGCACTAGGAAGGGCTCCTGCCAGAGTGGCTCACATGCCCCCAGCCATCATCACCTCAGCACTCTCCTGCTTGGGTGGCCCATTTGCCCAGCTTGCCACCTTGACTCCCTCCTGCCTGACAGGCTCGTACATCCCATAGCCACCCAGCACCCTCTCACCTGGGCAGCCTGCCTGCCCTGATTGCCGCTTCTACATCCTCCTGCCTGACAAGCTCGTGTGCTCCAGCACCCTTGGGAGCAGACGCCAGTGGGTGGCCCACATGCAGAGATGGGGCTGAAACCACAGCTGAGTTCCAGGGAACATGCAACTAAGGAAGAAGAGCTGAAATCTCTCCTCATGGCTGTGCAAATCATGGCATTACACTTCCTCTGATGGCTTCCTAAATTCAGCACTTGGGAACATCCCAATGGACAAGTGCTCCTGCAGCTGAGACAGGTCTGGCTTTAGCAGCTGTGGGTTTTGTGGGCACATACATGCTGGGGTTTGGCCAGGCCAGAGTCTGAGCTGCCTCCATATCTCACATAGTGGGTCCAGGTACATAACTACTGCAGTCCTGGGACCTGACCTCAGTGGATCTGAGCCAGTGGCCTGGTGAAAATGATGCCTGAGTCACCAGGGCCAGTTGCCGGCATAACCATGGTTAAGGTGGGACTGAGAGCAGTACCAACAGCCGTGTACTTTGTAAGCCCACACAATGGGCGAAAGGAGACAAAACAGAGCATACCCACAGGTGAACACCTCCAGAGGAGGAATACTCAATGGCTTCTATCCCAGTGGGAGTGCTCCAGTCCTCCCGACCTCACACCGCAGATCAGAAACACAGCTAAGAAACAGATCTGACGGCCTCTACTCCAACGACTAGGGGTCAGAACCCAACCCTGACAAGGCAGTGACAACCACAGAGGAAAGGGAAATTTCTGCTGAATAAAAATCAAAATTAAGAAAATCAACAGGAAAGATCAAACTTGGAAAATGTTTGCAATATCAATATCTGGCAAAGAACTTATATACAGATTAAAGAATTTTTACACTTCAAAAATAAAAAGACAATCCAATGGGAGAAAATGGCAAAAATATATTTATGGATATGTTATATATATAAATGTAAAGTATATGTATCTATGAATATATGCCTATTGGCTATTTGCATGTCTTCCTTTTATTTTTAAGTGCCTAATTATATTTTTTATATGTATACACACTATTACATATAAAATAGATAACTAATAAGAACCTACTGTATAGCACAGGGAACTCTATTCAGTACTCTGTAATGACCTATATGGGAACAGAAACTAAAAAAGAGTGGATATATGTATAGTATAACAGACTCACTTTGCTGTACAGCAGAAACTAACACAACATTGTAAATCAACTATACTCCAATAAAAATTAATTAAAATATTTACATATATTGTATACAACATATATATTAAGTATATATAATTTATATATATTTAGAGATTGCTCCATCAAAGACGTATAAATTATAATTATAATGAGATACCACTACATACCACTATAATGTCTAAAATTTAAAAAACTGTTAATGTCAAGTTTTGGTGTGGACCTAGAGAAACATGAATACATTGTGAATGGGCTTGTAGCATGAAAGCTTTAAAGTTAAATATACATTTACATATGACCAAGCAATTACCTAATAGTTCATACTTATCCAAGAGATATGAAGTCTTATGTCACACAAATTTGTTCACAAAAATGTGTAACACCATTATTCATAATAGGTAAAACTGGATATGACCAAAATATCCAAGATTTTTTTTTAAACATCTTTATTGGAGTATAATTGCTTTACAGTGGTGTGTTAGTTTCTGCTTTATAACAAAGTGAATCAGTTATACATATACATATGTTCCCATATCTCTTCCCTCTTGCATCTCCCTCCCTCCCACCCTCCCTATCCCACCCCTCTAGGTGGTCACAAAGCACCGAGCTGATTTCCCTGTGCTATGCGGCTGCTTCCCACTAGCTATCTATTTTACATTTGGTAGTGTATATATGTCCATGCCACTCTCTCAGTTTGTCGCAGCTTCCCCTTCCCCCTCCCCATATCCTCAAGTCCATTCTCTAGTAGGTCTGTGTCTTTATTCCCATCTTACCCCTAGGTTCTTCATGACCTTTTTTTTTCTTCTTAGATTCCATATATATGTGTTAGCATACGGTATTTGTTTTTCTCTTTCTGACTTACTTCACTCTGTATGACAGACTCTAGGTCCATCCACCTCACTACAAATACATCAATTTCGTTTCTCTTTATGGCTGAGTAATATTCCATTGTATATATGTGCCAAATCTTCTTTATCCATTCATCCGATGATGGACACTTATGTTGCTTCCATGTCCTGGCTATTGTAAATAGAGCTGCAGTGAACATTTTGGTACATGACTCTTTGAATTATGGTTTTCTCAGGGTATAGGCCCAGTACTGGGATTGTGGGGTCGTATGGTAGTTCTATTTTTAGTTTTTCAAGGAACCTCCATACAGTTCTCCATGGTGGCTGTATCAATTTACATTCCCACCAACAGTGCAATAGGGTTCCCTTTTCTCCACACCCTCTCCAGCATCTATATGGTACTGGCACAAAAACAGAAATATAGATCAATGGAACAGGATAGAAAGCCCAGAGATAACCCCACACACATATGGTCACCTTATCTTTGATAAAGGAGGCAAGAATATACAGTGGAGAAAAGACAGCCTCTTCAATAAGTGGTGCTGGGAAAACTGGACAGGTACATGTAAAAGTATGAAATTAGAACACTCCCTGACACCATACACAAAAATAAACTCTAAATAGATTAAAGTCCTAAATGTAAAGCCAGACACTATCAAACTCCTAGAGAAAACATAGGCAGAACACTCTATGACATAAATCACAGAAAGATCCTTTTGGACCCACCTCCTAGAGAAATGGAAATGAAAACAAAAATAAACAAATGGGATCTCATGAAACTTAAAAACTTTTGCACAGCAAAGGAAACCATAAACAAGACGAAAAGACAACCCTCAGAATGGGAGAAAATATTTGCAAATGAAGCAACTGACAAAGGGTTTATCTCCCAAATTTAGAAGCAGCTCATGCAGCTCAATATCAAAGAAACAAACAACCCAATCTAAAAATGGACAAAAGACCTAAATAGACATTTCTCCAAAGAAGATATACAGACTGCCAACAAACACATGAAAGGATGCTCAACATCACTAATCATTAGAGAAATGCAAATCAAAACTACATTGAGGTATCACCTCACACCGGTCAGAATGGCCATCATCAGAAAATCTCCAACAAGATTTATATGGGTGAACCAGTTTGGTATATCCATACAATGTCATATCATACAGCAGTAGAAGGATAGAATTATGAGGAATGCAACAAGGATGAATCTCAGAAACGCTATGCTGAGAAAAAAGCTAGACACACAAGAGTATGTACTTTATGTTTCTGTTTATATGACTTTCTAGAAAAGGAAAAATGAATCTATGGTGACAGAAAACATATCAGCAGTTGCCTGTATCAAAGATGGAGTAGAGAGTGACTGCAAAGAGGAAAGGGAAAACTGCAAAGGGGGGTAATAGGAAAATTGTCTACCTTGATGGAAACAGAGTTACAAAATATTTACATTTGTCAAAATTCATTAAAGTGTACATTCAAGTTAGTATATTTTTTATATTATACCACAATATATTTCTTTTAATAAAAATAATTATGAAGAGTAGGTAAGTGGGCAAAGGACCTGAACGCCAGCTTTAGCTATGTTAGAGCTGTAAAATCAAAAAAAGATCAAGTTGCCCCTAATTTAAAAACCAAGAAAATGCATAGAAGTTGAGGAATAGAGATTTTAACTTATTTTAAGAGTGAGTTTTCTAACAATTAGAGCTTCCTAAAAATGAAATAAACTTATTTTGAGTTGCAATTTCTTTCTCAGTGAGGACACTCAAGTACAAGATGACGATCATTTTTCAGGTATGTTGTAGAAGTGCCTTAGAGATTGAAATTTGCATTAACCAATACTTAAGATGATTCAATAACATCAGAAAATATGCTATATTTATATATGCTCTTTTATGGTAGAGTTCTGTCTATAATGTTTTCTAAAATATCCTTTGAATTAATATTTCCATAGTAGTCTCCAGTGCTGCAAATATAGGCCAGAAAGTTAGATCTGTGCACAGTCTATTTTTTAAGAAGCTTGTAATCTGGAAGAGAAGATAGACAAAAATGTTGTAGCAAAATGCAGTAAGTTTCATAAGAGATATCCTCATGCTCTTATACGACATGGAAGCAGTGTCACATTCTTAATATGTCATCTTTTTCTGAAATACTTCAGTATTAATTTCTAACAATGATAATAATTAATTAAGGCATGAATTATTTACGGAGAGATACTAGTTATTCCTAAAATATTTGGAGATTGTTTTAACATGAAGATATTTCTTAGAATACCTCCAGTAAAGTTCCAAAACGTGTCTTTCAAAGCCTAAATGTGTTTGTACAAGCCTGAAAACTCAAGGAAAAATGTGAATGTTGCTGATTATCCACCATTTAAAGTTTTCTAGGCTTTGGCATTTTTCTGTAAGTATAAATAATTGACTATGAACTATGCAGAGAGTTGTTTTACCTGAATTTCTTTGAGATCCATCAGATGTGGCCATTAAAATGAGCCAATCTCCTCCATTACAGCTACTCACTGTGCAGGCTTCTAGTCAAGCATTGGTGGAGATAGCGCAGCTCAATTTAAATTTAAAATTCAAGGTAATGTAACTAAACAAGTTAGTCCTATCCTTTTCCCCTTACTTTCCCTTAGAGAGTCTTTGAAGTTAGGGATTTGTAAAATGAAAATATTAAACCAAATTTAATAGCAAAATGTCATTGATATCATTAGTGAAACCAAGCCCAGTTTCCATTTACCCCAAAGTATAAATCGCCTATCTGAGAAGCAGTTCAAATTTAAGTCATGTCAGATTGGTGGTCTTTCTGAGTTTCAGTTTGGAGCTCTTATTTGAAGTCATTGTTTCATTCAAGAGCATCTCAATATCAATAGCAGGTTTTCTACTTCAGCAAAAGCCTTGATGTACATCAGTGCCATTGGGTCCAGAGGATAGCCTCTTTGTACGTTTTTTTCTCCCAGTCTCACTGCAATGTTAAAGTCACTGATATCACAGAGCACATTTCTAATCCTAACTATATGCCCTAATTTTGGCAGAAATCCACTCCTCCACTTTTATGCAATGTATTAACAACCAGAAATTTAATTGTATTTGTTGAGACTGTAATATCAACGTGAAGCATTCCTTTTTTTTTTTTTTTTTCTTTTTTTTGTGGTATGCGGGCCTCTCACTGTTGTGGCCTCTCCCGTTGCGGAGCACAGGCTCCGGACGCGCAGGCCCAGCGGCCACGGCTCACGGGCCCAGCCGCTCCGCGGCATATGGGATCCTCCCAGACCGGGGCACGAACCCGTATCCCCTGCATCGGCAGGCGGACTCTCAACCACTGCGCCACCAGGGAGGCCCAAGCATTCCTTTTTTGAAGCTCAAATTCTTAATACTTGCTTTCCCCTTTGCAAGAAATACTTACTCCTTTACTCCCTTGTCCCCTTAGGCTACCTACGTCATACATCAGTTAAGAAGACATTTCACAAGGGATGCCTTTCCTCATCCTTCCAGGTGAGAAAGGCTCCCTGTTCCATGGCTCATAGTACCCTGTCTATATTTACTACAATTAGTAATTATTCTTTAGACTGCAGGCTCTAAGAAATATGGACAATGCTTGCTTTTCCACACCTTGTATTACCAGCACCTAATGCAGTGCCTGGGACATAGTAGAAGTTCTATAAATATGTAATGATTGATGAATGAATGAATGAACGAATGTGTTAGTAACAAGATAAATGCATAAATCGTATTTGTAAAGCACAATACAAAGTAATTTCATAATATTCACCCACTTATTTGTACCTTTATACCCTTCTCTTCATTTATATATCTTAGAATTACTTTTAATTTTATCAGCAGGGATACAGGATTAAATGATGAAATTTTGATGAAATGTGTTAGAAATATTTGTGAGTGAGTAAGCACTATGCCATGGTGAGAGAGAGAAAAAAAAAAGCTATTGCTATATTCTTGACTCAAGTCATACTCAATATTATTTGTTACATATTATATTACACACACAAATGCATTCTCACTGGCATGGTATCACCTACATTATTATAAATTCCATTTCCTTCCCAATCCCTTTAAAGCCCATATCTGACCCTTAGACTTATTAAATTGCATTGTTTTAAACCACTTCTCCAATTTGTCAAGGTCATATTATGGTCATGTTGAATTTTGATCTTGACAAAGTATTCATCAGTCTTATCAACTAAAGAGAACTGTAAATTACTAAATCCACATGCGTTTCTATCATCCTAGACTTGATGAAAATACTAAATAGCCTCTGGCCCAGGATTGACCTCTACATATAAAACTTCTGTCCACTTTGGTTGAGAAGGAACTATAAGTGAGTTTAATTGTTCTACCTACTTTGTTTCCAATAAATAGGTCTCTGGTGCTGATCTCTTTTTATAAATTTGTGAATGAATTCAATTAGTAACATTTTTTATAATATTAATATTTAATGTCTGATTTCAAGTCGTGGATGAAAAAATGCTAACATCAATGAAAACTACTACTTGCCCAAATAGATTAATAATAGTAAGAACAGTTAAAGTAGATTTTAAATCTACTGTCATGTTTATTTACTTTCCTCAATTGTTCCCACTGTGCCACTTCCTTACTTTCTGAATATGACAGGTTCATGCATGACGTCCTCCTCTAGATGCTGTGCCATTAAGAAATCTCACTGATTATAATAGGTGATCATCTATGATGGATAATAAGATAAATATGCTTGTGCATTTTCAATCACAAATCCATGTCTTGCACAATGAAATGATTTTACTTGTTGCTTGATCATGGGGACTTCTTCCTCTGAATAAATAAGACTTGACTTTGCCTCTTTATGCAGTCATCTGTTCACAGTTCTGCCTCTCTCCAGTAGACTGTGTCTCCTTAAAGACAAATGAATATTCATTCATCTTTGATCCCCATTGCTTAGCATGCATAGTAATTGTTCAACAAATATTTGTTTAATAAGTTAAACACCAATATGCCGTGAAGTAGGAAAATCTGGAGATGTGAGTGGTCAAGATGGGGGGTGTGATTAAAGGACCCCTCTGAATTCTAAGAACAACATACTTAGGAGGGAATGCATGAGTAATCAACGGGGCTGACTACTTGACAACTAGCATGTATTCAACTTTCAAATTCTATATTATAAGCATCCCTGAGTGTAATTTGAAATGGATAGACAGGAATTTTTATTTTATTTTTTCTAATGAGGAAGCAGTGTAGGTCTCTATTCTCATGGCCTCTGTTGCTTCCTATGAATATTTCTCCAATATCTTGACATAATCATTTTCAGGAAGCCAAGAGAGTCCAAAAGAAAATGATAAACAACAGAAATTGCTTTCATTTTCTAGTGTTTGGAAAAACATAAAAATAGGTTTAAGTTTTTCAAACATACTTAGATTTCATGAGATTTTACTTGGTTTATAATCAATATGATAAGATGCATCTATATGTATATAGAATCGTCATTCATTTTAAATTGCAAATAATGTGTATCCCCATGGCTGATTTGCAAACTGTCAATAATAAGAACCAAGCTTATGTCCTCCTAAGTCTTTTGTAGCCCCATTTTAACACATTTTCTGAAAGTTATTTCACTTCAACCACTCTAGAGATTTTCTAAAAAAACAATAGATGACTTTTTAAAATTTTCATTTCAAAATGAAAATATTAAAATATGCTACAAATTGGTGCAATAATGGAAGCTACAACTTACCATGTAAGTTTGTTTGTAATTGAGCAAAATATGTTCCAATAATTTTTGCACTGTATTTGCCTTTCTCTCTGTAATTACTAACCCTTTTTCTTTCACTATGGAATGTGAATGTTGATTTCTCATCTTCAAATTTGCCTTTAAATACATTTCTACCCCTATTTTTCTTCCATCTGGAAGCTAAGTTTTCAAGAGAAAATTTGTTTCCACAAATATTGAATGTCTTCATATTAGGAATAATTCTAATGCAACTACTTTGTATTTGGAAATGTGCCACTGTGTTTAGGAAGGCTAAACACATACTTTTGGGTAAGTTCAAGAAAGATTACTCCAATGATTCAACCAAATATATTTCAAGCATATTGATAAGAAATTTCAAACTAATTGTGTGTGATAGCCATCAATTAAAGATGTAAAATGAATGCCTGCTATTTTAAAACATAATTAAGCCAAGGAAAAGCTATGCATAACTAGCATGTTCCGTAAAGATAATTGGCTCACTAACTAAATTCTAACAGCCCATTCACATTTCTAGATTTTAATTGAAGAATGGATGGAAATAGTAAGGTGAGCTCATTGCCCAATACACATAAGCATGTGACAATTTTAATTTCTGCAGAGATGCCCATATCGTATGAAATCTTATTAATATTGTGATGGAATACAGTGAATCATGCTGTGAAAGAAGCACATATTTGACTGTTGTACATGTGTTCACACACACGCACACACACAAACACACAGATACACACACATTTCTTTTCTCTCCTCTCTATTCTCATTTCAGTCCCATTTTTCCTTTTCTTAGGTAACTGGTATCATGAATTTAATATAAATACTTTGAATCCATGCTTGAAGTTTTTACTATATGCAAATGAATCCATGAAAAATACATGATTGCTTTGAGTTTTAAAAATTTGTATACATGTCATCATGCCAAACATGTAATCTTGAAAATCATTTATCATGTATATAATTAATTATTTCGAGTGAAGTATTGCATTGCATCTTAAAAATAGTTTATATATGTCTTTTGTAAGCAGCAAAAACTGGAATTTTTGAATTTATTTTTATTGTCTCTGTGATCAAATGTATTGTGATTATTGATCTATTTCTCCTTTATTTTTCCATGTTTTATCCCTCCCGGTACTAACTTCGTTTAAACACATTTTTCATTCTCTTTTTATGGTCTACCTTTTTATGAATCATATATGAAGTATTCATTTTTAGTGTTTTCTGAAAAATTTGACATATATTTCTAACTTTAAAAAGTCTAAAACTAATTATCTCATCTTCCTCCTAAGCGGTTCATGGACCCCTCAAATTTTAAATCTGATCTCCAGTATTTCAGTATATTATCTAGTGTTTTAGTTTGACTTTGTATATACCCCCATTGGCTATTATTTTTTACACTCAACCGTTATTCAGATTCATTCCAACATTACAAATTTCTTTGCTGGTCACTGTTCAGTGCACCTTCCTACTTCTTTTTATGCTTATTTTCTTTCTTACTGAAGGACATTCTTTGTACAATGGTCTCCAATCTTGCCTAAAACACATGAGAATTATGTGAGAACTTTTTAAAGCTCCCATTATTGAAACACCGCCTAGATCACTTTGGTTAAAAAAAAAAATCTCAAAGTATTGGCTTTAGGCATCAGAATATTTTTTAATGCCTTCAGACAATTCCAATAGCTGCTGCTACTGCTTTAATCATTTTTTGTTGTTGTTGTTACAGTTTGTGGGTGGTAATTCCTCTTTGTCTATGAATGAAAATTTCTTTACTTCTTGTTCTTGAGTAGTTTTTTAAAATGAGGTGTAGAGGTGTAGAATTTTAATTTGGACAGCTATATGTCTTCAGTACTTTGAAGATATTATTCTATTGTTTTCCAGCATCTACCTGTTTTCTGATAAGACAACGGCATCTACCTGTTTTCTGATAAGACAACGAATATTTAAAGCCAGCCCTCAAAAACAAGGCTTATTATTTCCAGGGCCCCCTTGAATTTCTTGGTTTCAACTCCTCCTCACTATTCTAATGTTGAATTTGTTTTTTCCCCTTAAATCCTGAGACTGGGGATCCTCCCCCTTTTTTGTAAGCTTGTTCATTTGCTTTTTATGTGTTCCTACATGTAAAAGCAACATATAAAAGAAAACACAAGTATAACAAACTGTGTGTTCAGATTGGAAGAAAGGATTCTCAATATCAGTTCAGCCTATCGTATTGACTGAAAGCATTTACCTTGTTTCTTTTACAACTAACTTGAATATTATGAGTGTTACATCTAATATACAGTACTCTTCACCCTTCTTGGAATGTCTATGCTCAATAAGGACATTAGTTGATTTGTCACTAATATTGCTTTCCCTACATGTGACCTCATTCAGAGTTCTATCCTGTCCCATATACATAGCATAATCTTATATTTTGTATCTAACTGGCATCAGTTTTCCGGTTTTTTTTTCGATTTACTTCTAAGCTTTACTTTTAGCAGGACTGTACTGAAACACTCTTACACCTTAATAGATCTAATTGTCTGGACTTAAAATAATAGATTTCTCTATCACAGGGGAATTTGTCTTTACAGATACTGATTTCTGTTCTCTGCACATGTTTTCATGTTATATGCCCAGTGTAATATGAAGCGAGTTAATTTATTGTGTTACATATAGTAAAGAATCCAGCAGAATAATGTTATTTAGGTTTTTTTTCATTATTTCTATGAATAACAACAACATCAACAATAATAGTAATAGAAAAGATAATTTTTACCTATAGCAAGTGTCAGTTTTTTCTTAAATGCAGTAGAAGGCCCTTCACACTCTATTTGTCAGCTTGGCTTCAGGTTTTCATTTTGTTGGCTAGAAGACAGATAAAGGGGATTATGGACAGAACTGAGCCTGGTTTCTGCTAATCTCCGACTTGAATTCTTTCAAGGGTTGCAAAATATGATTCAAGTATTTCACAGGCCTTTATAACCTTTGTCATCTGTCTGGTATATGTGCCATCATGGGTGGATTTGGAACTGACATTTTATATCTCTGATCTCAACTGTATAAATATTTGTTTAGACTGACTATCAACATAGAACACAGACATTCTCTTCTGATGTATGGATGATACAATAGTCCTTAACTGGGCCCCTAAGGATGGGGCAGGCACAAACTAACAGAGGGCAATGAGGCAAATTTACAATGAACTCAGATTTTATATTTTCCTTTAGGTAAAAGAGTGGTTGCTTCTATACCAAAAAACTATTTCTTATAATTTGGGTTACATTAAAAATATCTCATATATACAGCCATTTATCTGAATCTATAATAGTGACTTGGTTTTCTCAAATACATTATATATGGAGTCCTTTAGACTGGAATTAAATTAATCATGGTTGTATTTTTTTTCTATTGACTTCCCAGCTATTTACCCCTAGGAAAACTCTCTTAAATAATCAAGAGAAATATTTTAGGCAACATTATGTAAATCATCACCCTTATTAGATGAATTAATATTCTTGAAGTTACAGCTCATTTCATGGAAATCAGATTAACCTGGTGTTATGGGCATTGTCATTTATCAGTAAGTTATTTGTTAATATGCTCAGTATGTGCCATAAAATATGTAACTTTAATAAGAGAATGGATCACCTCAAATAATTTAGCAAATCTTGAAAATGATAAGGATTAAAATTGTGGATGTATAAAGGACACAGAAGCTTGGAGAACTTTAAAACCATCTATTTCTATCCTGTTTCTCTCAGACAAGGAAATGAAGGCTGACACTTTAGCATGGTTTGGAAATCCTTCTAAAAATTATCTGACTTTCTCTTAGAATTAACAAGTAATTTAAAGTTTTAAGAACTGCAGAACTGATCACATGAATTACCATAATTTAGTCAAGAATTTTTTTGAATATCCACCTTTTGACAAACATTGTACATATATGTACCAGGCTGTAGAGATGAATAAAATCATCCTTAGTCTCAAATAACTGAAAGAAAAATCCCCCAATATTAGTGAATACTGAGGAATTAAGGATGCTGCTATGAGAAAATTTTTATAATGTGAAATTTATTAAGTTAAATAAAATATTTTGCTTTTGAGATTAGAATGCCTTGTTTTTGTTCTAATGATACTGATGATAGTGGTTGTATTTTGCAGAAGTTTTATGGGAGCAAATTAAAAACTTGGTAATGTGATATAAATTTGGTCCCCCAAGGCGATTTTTATTGTGATTTCTATTGGTGTTGTTAATGAGAGAAATTTCTGTGAGCTATTAGAAAAGAACATGTGGATATCAATATCTAATCAAAAAGAAGGACAAAATAATGGATAATTAGAGAATATATATAACCAGTAAATTAAAAATATACTCACATGTTAAGGAAGCACAGTGGTGGAAGTTTTGCTCATCATAAAGCTTTAACAGTGAGTAGAAGTTATCTTGGTGTCTTGGGTGTGGGAAGATATGCTAACAACCAGTGATAGATCCGTTGTAAAATTTGGAACTGTTTCTTTGGTATTTAATTTCACTTAAGACCTGTGCTTCTGGACAGGATGGAGTAATAGGAACTGGATTTACTCTCCTGGCTTAAACTGCTAAAAGTAAAATATATATATATATTAAACAATAATTTTAGACATTGAACAACAAACAGCACAAGACAACGGTTGTATAAAGCTGTTAATTATAATGATAACCCATAAAAACCAGTGGCATAATGTTTTGTGTAATACAGTTAAATGTTGGTGTTTGAACAAGTCCCTGGTCACCTGTAAAAAATAAAGGTGGATTCTCTTTTCATATTTATTAACAAAATGAATTTCATAGGGATACAGTATTTAAATATGTTAAAATACTACAGTTACTAGAAGAAAACATTTTTGTTTTATTTAATAAAAGTTAATTAAAAATTTTTTTAATATTTGTATGTGTTGCATTTATTGCTTTAAGATTATACAAATATGTTTTGATATAATTTAATACATGCAGCGTCAACTAGAGTATTCAATACACAGAGTATTCAATGGGTATAGCCTTAGTAGTGGGACCAAATTAGCCCTAGACTAAATTGTTTCAGTTGCAATCTAATAAGGCTTACAAGGAAGCCTCAAAATGATCAAACTATTTCTTAACTACCTCTTTGAGCAAAGTTACAAATATTTTAAAAAATACAAAAACGCCCTGCAACCAGTAAAGTAAAATTCACAATATCTGACATGCAATCTAGAATTACCAGGGATGCAAAGACAAAGGAAAATATAACCCATAACAAGGAGAAAAATTAATTAATGAAAAGACACTGAAAAATGGTACAATCAGTAAACAAAGACATTCAAACAGTTATTATAACTAATTTTCATAGGTTCAAAAAGGTTAAATAGACATATAGAGGATATAAAAATAACCCAAATTGAGTTCCTAGAGATGAAAAATATAGTTTCTGAGATGAAAAATAAACTGGATGGGATTAAAAGAGATGAGGCAATGCAGAAGCAAAGATTGACCTCCCTGCAAAAGCAAAATTTTGTTATTATAATCTGTCCCACTGAGTAGTCCAAATATAAAGTCTGAAATGAAAAATGCCAGCTTGGTCACCTTTTTTCATTTCGAATTTGCTTTACCCTTGCTTTACCCTTTCAAAAATAATTAAAGTATAAAATTATGAAAATTGTATTCAATGGTATTAATATTAAGCATCTATCCATCTTATGGATTGCCCTGCATAATGCAAATATCTAAAATCTAAATATTATGTGTATATATACATATATGTATATATATCTCACTAGCAGAATGAAAAGAAGATATGAAAGTACACCACAAGTTGTGGAGGAATATAGTAAAGGAAAGTAAAATAGTATTTTTGTTTTTAGATATAGTTGCTCTACGCAGTGGAAAAATGATATACGGATTAGCATATTTTATTTTCTGAGAAGCATGAATCAATTTAAAAGGCGAATGGGCAGATGAATTTAAAGAATGATTAATTTAAATACATTATCAGTCTTCAATTTTTCTGTTACTGACAACATCCCCTTTAAGATTTTCAAAATGCTGAAAGGTGGGATTCCAAGATTTTTAGTTGCTATAGAAGCAATTATTAGCAAATCCTTTCTTCTAATCTCATTACAGAAAATACTGCTCTTTGTGCCCAGAGAACTCCCATTAGAACAGATAGCTAGTGGGAAGCAGCCACATAGCACAGGGAGATCAGCTGGGTGCTTTGTGACCACCTAGAGGGGTGGGATAGGGAGGGTGGGAGGGAGGGAGACGCAAGAGGGAAGTGATATGGGAACATGTGTATATGTATAACTGATTCACTTTGTTATAAAGCAGAAACTAACACACTATTGTAAAGCAATTATACTCCAATAAAGATGTTAAGAAAAAAAAAAAAAAGGAACTGCATTTCGGAGCAGCTCAGAACATAGGGTGTAGCAGTCTGGAGCTATCCCACATTTCCTGTGTCTTATTAAATATTGTGTATATGTGCTATGTATTTATATCTCCATCTAAATATACATCTATATCTCCTAAAATACTGTCTCACATATAATGAAGGCACAGTTTCCAGATAGTTGTTCTGGTAGTCATTAGACAAAATATAGTCTCATTTATTTAAAAAATGTGAAATGAGAGAAATGTATGAAAAACTTGATCCATCTTCTGACTGAATTTGTGTTATTAGTACCTTCAGAAGAGGAAATAACTAATTTATTGTAAATTATTTTATTCCTCATTTATTAGAGAGGAAATTTATAAACTGAATCTGTTAGGGCTTAAAGGGTTTTTTTCCAGAAGATAATATCTGTGGTTCTCACCCTACACTGAGCAGTATATCACTAGTGAACAATCTGACAAATATGTACATTATTAAGTTATTTTATTTTAACCTGGCTTTTTAATACTATCATCTGATATACATCATATTAATTGACACTGCAATTTCTTCCTTGATTTGTATATTTTTTCTACAAACACTTTGCATTCCATCTTCCACGTATCTTATTTACTCAACCATGTGATGGTCTTCATCTTCAGACATCTTGCTGTCTGAGCTGTTCAACCCTGTGACAGTAAAAGCACACTCACTAGGGACTAGGAGTTTGAGAAGGACTTAGAAAATTGTTTGACACCTGAAAAAAATGGCTCCAGAATATGAAAAAAAATCTGCAAAATTGAGATCAAAACTTGTGTAATTAATATTTTCAACTAATATTACTACAACAGCAATGTTACTCAGCTTTCATATAGTTATCTATAAATTATATTGGATATGTGACTTGGGCACATATTAATGCATTTGATAACATTTAGGGTAAAGCTTCTAAAAGGGCAATTGCCTAGGACTGAGGAAGGTTTAAAAATGGCCCTGCACAGAATGAACTAGAAGTGACTTGAATGGGAGGCTGAGGCAGAGATGCTGGACCCAGAGAGTTACAGAGCAGGCGTACATTGGAGAGAGCTTTCCTATATAGGAGAGCCAAGAATTTGTTACTTATTGAGTGGGGAGCATGAAGGTAGTGGACCCTATAATGAGAATCCTAGGATTGCTCCTAGATTTCTAACTTGGATAAATGACAGGACGGTACTCGTTGGTGAATACTAAAGGAACAGCAACAGCAGCAAAAGTCTAAGAATGGAACTTTAACATATCACAATGCCACCTTTAAAGTAAATTTGGCATTCTTCTTTTTGAATGAATGAAAATGCATTAATTAAAGACATACACGTTCACACACCTGCTAATATCTGCTCTTCTGCAATCATGTGTTTTCTGTATAGTGTCTAAATATCTATTCCAGTTGAAGTAGTGCTTAAACACTGCAATATGCCTCTTTTCAGCCAAAAAGAAAAACTGTCTATGACTGCTTCAACATATTTTAAATATATGTATAATCATTGCCAACTTATCTGCTTTGCACATACTCGTTTCCTATACAATATTTAATATCTCCCTTTATTGAAAATGTCATTGCTCAGTATTATGATTATTTTTCATTTTTATTATATGTCTGAATGTTAGAATTATTGATTAATCTCTTTATGAATGGAATGATCTCAGCACAATGTTAAATACTCTTCTTCTCTACCATTATTATATGTTATTTTAACGATTTTCCATACAGTTACTTCAAATGGGATTTTCAGATTTTTCAGGCTTTTTGAAGTCAGTAGGATAGGCTCCACTGAGTAAAAGAAATGCTGAAGAACAATATGAATTAAACAAAATTAAGTAGTTAAGAAAGCACTAATCTAGTCATTGAGAAATATATAATATTTACATAGTATGTATATATAAATCAATAGTTTCAAAATGAGATAATCTATTGAACAAAATATCTTAAAATGAGAATGAAAAGATGTTGTAAAATCTCTATATGATTAAAGTACAAAAATTTTTATAAGCTTGGAATATAAATAATAAGTGCATTTTTGTCTGGGAGACAAGTTGTTATCTGGGAAACCTCAAGACATTTTGTAGATTATCGAAATCACTTTACTATCAATCTTGAGCATTTCTCCTATCAACTCTATAATTAATATTGGAAATTAGCATAATGACTATTTCACTATCAGGAACATTGAAGAAACTAAAGTGCTAAACATTGGTTGTAACAAAAAACAATTCATCTGAAGAAGATGTTACAATGAACTGAGGAATTAAAAGATCTCAAAGTAGAGAAATTTCACTGACTGCAGTATAAACAACTTGAGGGTAGAGAGTGTTTGTTTTTCCTGTTTGCCCTCCAAATTTGGAAATAGTGTTATATGCACGGTGCAGGGTAATAAGCAAATATTTAACAAATGAAAAGTACTGAATTCGTTACCTTGTGGTACAAATTAGGATTTCTTTTGTACTGTAACAAGAAGATTTTAACTTCAGCATTATGAATTATTAATGTCTTTATCTGATTCCCAGTTCTGTGTCAACCAAACTTATTTGAGTGATAATTAGAGGACTTCATGTTTATCCTATCTTCTAGGATTTCACTTTTGCATATCTGTTAATTCATAATTTTGACATTTTTATAGCACAACCAAAGACTATAAAAACACATCGAGCAAGCACTTGCCAAAGAACTCTAAATAAAACAGGTCTCAGATATGAAATTAGAGCCATGCTTGGTTATATTTCTAAGTGCTTCATCTAAAGAGAGACGTGCAACACTGCTGCATGAATTAATCACCTAGGGTGACTTTTAAACCTACCAACAGCTGGCCCCTCTATCATATCTGATTTTATTCAATAGTCTAAGTGATAATAATTTTTTGATCAAGAACTTTATTTTACTGGTTGTAAAGGTGCGTGCATGCACGCGCACACAATCCCCAGTGCTTTTAAAAATTGTGGGACAGAATTAATCATAACTATTGAGTTTAAATGTCATTTATCAACTTATTAAAGTGCAAGCATGCAGGGAAAATAAGCTAAAGACAAGACTTTCGTTTTTCAATTTATTTTTAAAAAGTCTTGTAGAAATCTTTATGAAATTAACACAAAATGGTGGTACCAAAAATCTTTTGGCTTTGTTTATTCCCTAGTCTGTGGCAATGTAAACAGTGGAAGTTAACCCGGAATTTAAGTTAAGGAAAGCTATATTGTATTAAGTTTAGCCAAACATTGTCTAACTTGCCATCATATTTTTTCAAATAAATAAAATTTCTATTCTCTTCCCTCTCTCCTCATCTCCCTTAAGGTATGTCAACTCTAACCCCGACCCCCCCATACATACACCTTGTTGCCTCCGACATTATCTCCTCTACTAGACGCCCTTTTGTACTTATTGCTACACAATAGTTCAACAATAAAATGTGATAAATGCAGGCAAAGGTGTTTCAAGAAAGAAGGTAAATGTCCTTACACATTTTCAACATAGAAACAGAATTTTTCAAAAATGAGTTACAAAACAGCAAAATTAAAAAAAAATAGTTATAAAGTTTGCAGATAATGTTGTCATCCCTCTTAAAAGAAGAGGGATAAGGCACAGAAGAAATGTAGTGTTGAGGACAATGAAAATAAGCAGTTATTGCAATCTATTTATGCTGCATTTGATGGATTTAGAAGACAGAGGCTTGAGTGCTGTCGTTATTACTTGTTTGCCATTTGATGGTGGGCAAAATATTTAATTTCATTGGGTTTCTCTTTCTATGCCTCTAAAATGTGGATTCCCAGGTTAAGAAAATATTTCAAATCTTTTCCAGGTCTAAAAGTCACAGACCTTAGTGTACCCTTTATAAAGGCCACATTTTCACAAAAAATAGCATTCTTGTAAAACACCTTTATAGAAAGAAAAAGCTATATTTAGAAGGTTCACTCAGTGTCCAAGGTTTTCTGAAGTCGTACTGCTGTTTATAACCAGGTGTAGGCCAGTAGGACAACACATTTGCTTTAATAACTGTCCAGATTTCTTGGAGTTAAAGATAAGTTTTTCATTGTTCTAAGTGTTGACCTAAGAAATTATTGAAAGTAAGAATTGTTCTAATTTACTTCTTGAATTGCCCAGTTCTTACATGGCCTGACATGAAAGGTGATTTAAAAGATTGCATTTAAGTTTGGACATATAGCCTTCATCCTGCTGTTTCATCACAGACCTCTTACAAGATAAACATGTGCAACCATTTTGAGTTTCTGAATGGGAGTGCTCCTTATAGTATTTTCCCCTTATAAATTTCTTGCCAACTTACTCCAATTTGAATGCAGGTAGAAATTTATAAATTTCTCCAAGAACTTATTTTTATTTTTATGAATCTTTCTGATTTTGTGTTAATACCGAGGACTTTATCAAATTCATAGACATTTGATAGAATAAAAAGCAAAAGCATAATTAGGAAAAATCCAAAAACCTCAAAGAGAAAATAAGATGCTATGTTGTTAGTAACAGAAATTAGCACAAATAGACTGAAAAACTGACCACCATTGTAAACTGAGCTTTTAACTATGGGAGTCGCCAGGAAAAGGAGGGTTACCTGACTCAGGGGTCTTCTCCTCTTTCTTTGCCTTCTTTTAACGATCTAGAAAATTAAAGAAAGATTGAAATGACAATAAAAATAATTTATTTCCCAAACCATTTGAGAGTAGTTGCCAACACAATGCAATGTCTCCTCCAAATCCTCTAGTATTTCCTACAAACATATATCCAAATATAATCATGAAAATCAGGAAATTAACACTGACACATGACCACAGAGCTACTAATCCTCAGACCCCTTTCAAGTTTTGTCAATTATCCCCATCATGTCCTTCATAATAAAAGGATCAGCCCAGTGTCACATGTTGCATTTAGCTGTCCTGTCTCTTTAGTTTTTTAATCTGGAAAATTTTCTCAGGCTTCCCTTGAATTTCATGAACTAGAAAATTTTAAAGAATATGGATCAGTTATTTTGTAGGACTTAGCTGTTTGTATTTGTCTCATGATTATTCAGGATATGTGTCGTTGGCAGGAATAACACAGTGGTGAAGCTCTGCTCTTCTCACTGCTTCCTATCAAACAATTTCGGCAAACTTTTAACTTGTAACCTTACTGGAATATTATGTTACTCTTTTGATTAAGGTGTATCACCCAGTCTTCTCCATTGTAAAGTTATTTTTTTCTCCTTCATTATTAATAATTTTTGTGGTAAGGCACTTTGTAATTATGTAAATATCCTGTTCCTCATCAAACATAATTTATTCAATTTAATTATTTAAATCAGTATGAACTCATAGACTCCTATTTTATTCAATTGACTATAATACGTTTCTACCATTATTTATTTTGAGGCTTAGATTGTTCAAGATTTGTCCAGTGGAAACCCCTTCAGTTTGGCTTCTATATCCTTTGATGTTTCCCAATTATTCTGTGATATCTCCCTTCTTTTTTTTTTTAACATCTTTATTGGAGTATAATTGCTTTACAATGGTGTGTTAGTTTCTGCTTTATAACAAAGTGAAGCAGTTATACATGTATCCTCATACCTCTTCCCTCTTGCATCGCTCTCCTTCCCACCCTCCCAATCCCACCCCTCTAGGTCACAAAGCACCGAACTGATCTCCCTGTGCTATGTGGCTTCTTCCCACTAGCTATCTATTTTACGTTTGGTAGTGTATATATGTCCATGCCACTTTCTCACTTTGTCACAGCTTACCCTTCCCCCTGCCCATATCCTCAAGTCCATTCTCTAGTAGGTCTGTGTCTTTATTCTTGTCTTACCCTTAGGTTCTTCATGACAATTTTTTGTTTTTAGATTCCATATATATGTGTTAGCATACGGTATTTGTCTTTCTCTTTCTGACTTACTTCACTCTGTATGACAGACTCTAGGTCCATCCACCTCACTACAAATAACTCAATTTCGTTTCTTTTTATGGCTGATCCCTTACTTCTTGAAACAATAATATGTTCTAGGGTCATCTTATATTTTCCCTGTAGTGGTTCTAGAATCAGCCATTTCTCCAAAGAGCTTTTGTTCCTTCAGTTGGAGAGCTGTATTTAGAAACCAAGATCTGGACACTAGGTGTATTCATTGCTCTTGGGAAGTAGTGGTCCCAGGTACTCTCAATAGGCAGAGCTAGGGGATTTAGGTACATATATACATACACACATATGAAAACACATATTCATAACCACTTACACATATTCACAAACACATTCATAAACATATGCAAACATATTGTCTATGTTTATTTCTATAATGTCTCTGTATTGAAAATCATGTGTTCACATTAACATCCTCCATTCCCTTTCAACACCCTTTCATTCTAGTTTTTGCCCTTTTCATATTTTAACTCCCTCCACAGATATTAAAATAACACTGATTACCATATCCTTAATATCCTTACTTATTTGATCAATCTTCCTGTATTTAAGTAAATTCTTGTAGCTGCCACTTTCCCATCCACACATTTTCTCCACCTGGCACGGGTTATGACTATCTGTACAGAGTGGTTGCCAAGGCCACTTCCTCACGTGGATGCCCTTTCACACGAATCAGACTTCAGCAGTCAACTCCAGGCTCCCTTATGCAGACATCCTCTCCCCTTTCTCAGACTCTGAGACCCAATGCCAAGTCATGTGGTTCCTTGAATGCCCACCTACCCCATGTTGACAAAGGTTATTTTACCTCACTTAATGGACTAATTTGTTCAAGAAGGGAAGGGATCACAACACTATAAAGCAATTATACTCCAATAAAGATATAAAAAAAAGAAGGGAAGGGACAAGGAAGGGGATGAAGGGAGGTGGACAGGGATGGACAGGTATCTTTTTTTTCTAAACAATATTTGAAGAGGTCCTTCATTTAGAAGTTACAAAGACATTATGAAGTATCAGCTGAAGAACTGAAACAACGACATATATTTACACATCTATATCCCTACATCTATGACACACAATGTACACCTAATTTTATAGCAACCAAAATATAATTTAACGAAACTTATGATGCTTAGCCATACACTTTAATACTCAGCAACTTAAAAAAATATGCAGTGCCATTTGGCTGTTAACTATCAGTCCATTTATATGAATGGATTTGTAAAACTCCTAGCCAAGAGTGCTTGGGATAGCGTCTCTACTGGTCCTACTGGATCCTCTTCTTCTTTTGTCACTCTTTTCGGTCATTTGTTGATTCTCCATTGTATCTCATTGGTGACTTGCATGACCTTTGCTAATCATATCTGGGCAAATACCCCAGCTTGGTGTCTCTCAAAGGGCTGACTGAAAACCATCTGCAACAGAATCAACTGTGGTACTAGATAAAATTCAGGTCCACAGGCCCTGTTCTGATTTCCTGCTCAGAAGCTCTTTAGAGAGTAATGAGTATTTGGAAAATACCTTAGCTAATTCTCACACATTAACACTGAAACCATGGTGTAGTTTGCATGTCTACAATTCCTCAAAGTTCACGGTTTAAAACACATAGGTCTCACCAACTACAGTTCTTTTATTTTAGCTTCATCAATTCACATTTGTTATTTAACCAACTTGGAAATCGCTAGATGTGTGATAGCCGCCAAAGTAAAATTTATCTATCTTCTGCAAATATGTCTTCTACCAAATATCTCTACAAAATGAAATGTAAATACCTTCTAAGATCTTGCTTGGAGGAATCTTACAGATTTTTAAAATCTTCCAGGTTGTAGGGAATAGCAAGTGCAAAGGCGCTGATGTTGGGAAAGCCACTGCAGAAAGAAAATCTGGATATGTGTGTGAGAGAATAGTAGTAGTAAACGAGCTTGGAGAGTAGGGCAGAAGAAATACTGAATAAAGCATGTAGGACACGTAAGAAGTTTAATTTTTATTCTAAAGTGATGGGAACGGGTTTTGCAAAATAATGTGATATGATTTATGGGTTTTTTTATTATTCTGGCTATTGTATTGCTTATAGACTATAAGGATTGGGGCAAGAGGGGAAGAAGCAAGGAGGTTGTGGAAGAGGCTACCTATTGCATTAGATGAGGCAAGCAATGATGGCTTGGAGTAAGTAAAGATGGCAAGAGTAAGGTGAGAGGTAGGTGGATTCAGGATGTATTTTCAAGTTAGACTGGCAAGAATTTCTGATGGACTGGACATAGGAATTGTGGGAAAGTGAGAGTTTAAGGATGAATCTAACATTTTTGGCCTGAGCAACTGGATGAGTTATGGAGCCAGGAAAAACTGGAGTGCAATGGATGGATCAAAGCAAAATATTTAGTTTTATTTGCTAAGTTTGAAATGTCTATTATGCATAGATTGGAGATGTTTAGTGGGAAATTGGAATTAGGAGTCTGGAGGTTAGGTGAGTGGTTAGGGCTAGAAGTATGAATTGGGGAGTCATAAGTCATCTTCCCATTAAAGTAATGGGACTAGGTTAAAACTCATGAGTAGTTAAGGTAGATGGAGAGTGAAGGGGGCCAGGAATGAGCCTTAGGGCATTCTAACAGACTTTGAGGGATGGGAGGCATCACCAAGGGAGACTTCCAAGGAATGGTGAGTGAGGAGGGGAGAAATCTAGGAGAGGATGGTGTCCTGGTAGCCAGTGAAACAAAATATTCATTCTGGAAATTATGAAGTTCATTTTCCAAAGTTTCTTGAATTGATGATCATTTGAAACTTGGTATTTTAAAAAGAGCTTTAGCAAACAGAAAAGAGAATAATTTTCTATCATGAGTGATTGATTGCAGTAGCATGGGGAATGGAAAAGTTGTGAAAAGGGAATCAAGAATTTATGTAAAAGACAACTTTAAACAAAAGTCTTCATTTAAAAAACAAGTACACAATATTTAGACATTATATTTTGTCTTTGTGTCAACAGCAGCTACAGCATGCTGTAAGTGAAAGATGAAGGATTACAGTTGAATATCAAATCAGGGAAAAAGGTGAAATAGTTGAATTCTTTGTAGATTTTTAATAGATTTCAAACCTCTATTGGTTTTGAATAATGTCATATTTCAAACATAATTTTCTAAATAATCATAACAATTTTAGAATCAGAATAAAACTTATACAAGCCTTATTTAAATGCACATATAGTTCATTTTTATGGGTAAAACTAGGACTCTAGTCTTCTGATTACCAGTACTATTTCTTATTGCAACACACTGTTTAAATGTATAGATGATTGAAAAAAAGAGCATACCAGTGATCTCTTAAATGGTTTACAAAATATTAAGTAATTAAAATTAGGGGAAATAAAGCTCATGAGGGTTAAATTACAGGAAGAGTTTAAAGGGGGCAAAGAAGTAGGAGATGTATTTCCACATGGATAAATATGATATTTTAGGAGAAAATGACCCAAACTGCATTTATAAGGTCATGATACTAGCTAAATGAAATAAAGACAACCATCATGTGAATAACATATAATTTTGATGGTGAATTTTGAATATGGAGACTGATACAGATTAACATCTGATTATAATAAAAACCAGATAGGCAGGGTAACAAGGTCTTCTTCATCCAATCACAGCTTATCAGGAATAAGGGAACCTCTTGTGCCATTTTAGGACAATGAACTTGCTACAAAGTGAACACTTGACACAAGAAATAGCTTAGAAACATAAATATGATTCAAGAAATTCATGGATGGTGAAAGCTATGTTGGATTATTTCAAAAAGTTAGGGATGACTAGGTTAAGTAACTTCTCTTTTTAATAACAGAATAACTGTCACATGAAAGATCTCACTATGCCATTGACAAAGATAAAATCCCGGGACGCCATGGCTTCACAGTCTAATAGTCTAGAGATACAATGTCCAGTATAGTGTCCATTAGTCACAAGTGGCTAT
The DNA here is from genome assembly GCF_964165515.1 of Mesoplodon bidens. Taxonomy (NCBI): domain Eukaryota; kingdom Metazoa; phylum Chordata; class Mammalia; order Artiodactyla; family Ziphiidae; genus Mesoplodon; species Mesoplodon bidens. Next base: position 159,073 of record NW_027672540.1, on the reverse strand, counting down.
TAAATACTTGAAATGTGGGCAAGTTTGACTTAGGAACTTAAATTTTAATTTTATTGAACTTACATTTAAAAATTTAAAAACATATGTGACTAATGGCTATAGTTTTTGACAGCACTAAGAACATTTCCATTATCATGGAAAGTTCTATTGACCAGAGCTGACCCATAACATTTTTATTTAATTTTACATTTATTCCTCTTTGCTAAGAAAATCCTCTCTCTTACTAAAAAACAATATTAGCAAGATGGCTAGATATAAGCTCAAGATGCAAAAGTCTATTGGATTTCTATAATCCAGGAACAAAGAGAGAGCTTAAAAATTATTTAAAATGGAAAAAAAACTATCTAGGAATAAATCTAAATAAAAATGTGCAAGACATTTATGGAGAAAATAAAACCTTATTGAAAGATATTAAAGAAGTCTTAAATAAATGGAGAGGTACATCTTGTTTATGGAGAGAAAAGACTCATCATAATGATGTAAAATTTTCCCCAACTTAATTTATATAGTCAATACAATTACAATAAAAATACTTAATAGAGGTTTTACAGGATTTCCAATTCTGAAATTTATGTGAATGCTTAAGAACAGCTCAGACACACCTAAAAAATCCATTCATTCCAAAATGGTCCTGGAAAACTTAATTATTCATAAGAAAACAAAGAAATTGGATAATACAGACAAGTCGATTGTAAGTGAATTAATGGCTTGAATATAAAACAAAGATACACTAGAACTTTCAGAAGAAAATATACTATATCTGGGTAGCATTAAACTAGGGAAGGACATTTTAAGTAGAACAAAAAGACACTAAGCTAAAAGATAAATTTGATTTCATTAAAATTGAGAGCCGCTATTTATCACAAGACAACATTGAAAAAGTGAGAAGGCATGAAGTAACTTATTTGTGTCATATATAGCTGACCAAGGATTATTTGCTTGTATTTAAAAAACAATAGAAATAAGTAAGAAAAAGATAAACAGTAGAAAAATGGACAAAAGATATTCTCTGGACTTTCATAGAATAGGAAACATAGGCAACTATTAAACAAATGAAAGGATTCTCAACCTATCGGTAATTAGGGAAATACAAATACAAATTGTTATGGACTGAATTGTGTTCCCTAAAATTGGTATGTTGATGCCCCATCTCCCAATGTGGCTGTTTGGAGACAGGAACTTGAAAAACATAATTATGGTTAAATGAGGTCATAATGGTGGGGCCCTAACTGATATGACTGGTGTCCTTGTAAGAAGAGGAAGAGATACGAGGGATGTATACACACAGAGAAAAGGCCATGTGAGGACATAGCAAGAAAGCAGTGGTCACCTGCAAGTCAAGGAAAGAGGCCTCAGGAGGACCCAAAACTGCCAACATCTTGATCCTGGACTTCCAGCCTCCAGAACTGTGAGAAGATAAATCTCGTTTTTTAACCCACTGAATCTGAGGTATTTTGCTAGGACAACCTGAGCAGACTAATACAAGGAACAAAAGACTAGAATGGCCATTCTAACTGGTGAAGCTATAGAGCAAAAGGGCTGAAAATTGATTCCATATCTTTGGAAAACATTTTGACGTTATTTTTTAAAGTTGAATATTTGAATTCCCTACAACTCAGCAATTCTACTCTTAGTATGTCTACTCTTTTACTTATGTTAAATCTTGCACATGTCTACCAGGAAACATTAAAATAAATGTTCATGGAAGTACTGTCCGTAATAGGCCCAAAACAACCCAAATATCATTAATAGAATAATAAAGACATTTTCTTGTATTTATACAATAAAATATTATACAGTAGTACAAATGAATGAACACTAGTTAAAGTAAAGTGGGTGAACCTTAGAAATATAAGGTTGAGTAAAAAAAGCAAGCACAGAAGACTAAAGTATGATATCAATTTTATAAATCTCAATAATAAGCAAAATCAGATAAAAATTATGTGGATGTTGAACATAAAGCCAAGATCAGAGTGATTTCTTGGGTGAAAGCAGGAAGGTGGGATCAGGGTAGAGAACAGAGAGAAGACTCAGCAGTTTTGATTGTAGTTCTTAGTTTCGGTGGTGTGTTTGCAGGAGTTTTTATTATTTATCATAACTTACATACAATTAAATATATTCTTTTGTATATTATCTAATAATATTTAAAAAATCAAAATCCATTGTATACCAAAGATAACCCTTAGACATTAATTATAGCGAGTCCACTTTGAAACAACATACATAGTTACTCATAAATCTTCTGTAGTTGAAAGCTTTTAGCTATGAAATTCTTCCCCCTTCATATGAGGACTTTATGTTCCATAATGAAGGAAAATTGTTCCTACTTTGGGACAATTTGCCTTCTTTATTTAAGTGATACTAGTCCTTTGGCTGCCTAGAAATTTTAAAAACAACTGATAACTACATCTACTGCCTGCAAGAGAATAAAGGAAAAGGAGCATAGGAGGCAATCTCATACATTATTGATAAACACATACAAAGACAATATTGGTACAGAGCTATTTCTCCATATAGCAACTCTGAATTTTATTAATAAATACATATATGTATATATATCAAACATTAATAAAAGAATAAAATTATCCAATATGAGTACATTTGCTCTTTTTTTGCAATTAGTTCCAGGATTCTATTTTAGATTATTACTTCATATCTGCGAGAGTTGGGTGTGTGTTTGTGTGTTTGGTTTTGTGGAAGTTGCATTGTGCTAAATTTTACATTTCTTTCTTGAATTAAATGGCTTTTGTTATCCCTTGGGAATACTGAAGATAGCAACAGCAGATTACTACCTACCGGTGGAAAAGTATAAACAGCAATTTTAGCTGCTAGTGATTCTGAAATTGCCCTTAACTTTGCCCTTCTAAAAATGCTCCAAGAATTACGTTTTGCAAATCCACAGATTTACTATCCATATTCAAGTCATTTACGTGGACAAAGAATGTAGCCTGCGGTATCAGAAACAAAGGATGTTACAGCCATCAAGCCATCAGCACCCTGAGGGGATTCAGGATGGAGAAAACAGGATACTGGCCCTAGATAATTAAAGTGCATATCAAGGGAAAGATTTCCATGAGACCAGATTCCTGCATCTCACCATATATAGGAAAGTGCTAAATTTATTAACTTAACTTAGTTTCTTTAATTAACAGTAATCTTTTGATGTTCCAACTACCTGGGTTTTTTTTTGCAACAACCCCTAAATATCCTGTGCCCTCCCTTACCTTTTCAGAAGGGTCCCTCAGAGCTATCTGAGAGGCTGTCTCCTGATTTAAGTCCTCAGTATGTCCTCCAAATAAAACATAATTCTCAACTTTCAGGTTGTGCATTTTTTTTCAGTCAACATTTAATTGTATGGCTCACGTAGGTACTATGCCTAGATGTAATGGGATGAGCTGTAAATTATTAAAACTAGATAAATTCTGTCAGCTCTACCACTAGCTGAGATCCAGGCTTTCATCTCTGGATACTTCTGTCATAGACCTTGGCAGATATGGGGTCTGTGTTGGTCTTAAAATTATTCTTAGAATTGTGGGGACTCATTCATTCTTTCAACAAAATTTTATTGATTATATGCTATGTGTCACGTACAGTTCTGGGTCTTGGAATATAGAAGTCAACACACGAAAATACAAGGATAAAACACATTTTCTACCATATTAACTTTCTTCATTCATTAATTCATCCTTAAGTCATTCAACACGCATCTTCTTATTGAATACTGATGAGGGGTCAAATGCCATGCTAAACACTGAGTATATAGCTGCAAATGAGATGGATAGGCCCTGATTTTGATGTCACTACTATCTTTTGTCCTGCCATATAATGGGACAGCTTCATTATTCCCTTTACCCTAAGTTTTTATCACAAATTGCTAATGAAAATAAAACTGTTAGTGGAGTTTCAACATGCATAGGTAAATGAGAACAGAGAACTCCCCTTTCGCATGCCCCATTCTCCTCCTTCTAACTCCCTATGTGAACTCACTTTGTGCCAAGACCAAGAAGATGTGCCCCAATAAGAACTAAGCTGATTTCCTCACACTGACTGGGGCTTTGCTCACTTAGAAGACTTGATGCTTAATTTTGATAAGGAACTAGAAGACCATGGAGACAACCTATAAAAATGATTTGTCTTGGGAGAAAATACTAAAAAGGGTTAATGTGCTGTTCCACATGTCTAACCTCCTGGGATTAAACCACAGGCACCAAGATCACCAAGTGTACGTGGCAACAATGAGCTAAAAATGAAAAAACAAAGCATCATACTGTTATTGTATTCGTCTTCCCCCAAGGCACTCTCTGATAAACACCACAACCTCTAAGGGAATTGAGACCAGCTTCCTTGTGAGGTAGGTTATATATGCATCTTTTTCCAAGAAGTTAAATCATATCCAGCTATCAGCACACTTTACTTAAGGTGATTGTAATGTATGAGATTAAATGTTCCTACCTGATTGGAAACTTTCTTGTCCTCAATTCATTGGCTATACTGGATTATTTTTCTTGGGTCAGACCTTCAGACTTCTACCAGAAATCGTTCCTTTGGGGAAACAAGGCCTTCCCAGAAACTCAGGAAACTGAAATGGAAACAGCAAGAGAGAAGGAAATTATTTGGACATATAGACCTCAATTGTTTGGTTTTAAGTAAACGTCCAAGCAAACATCTTCTAAATGGTATAATAACTTTAGGGAAATTCACGGTTTCTAAGTTTGTGTACTCATGAACTGAACATATTATAAGAGTACAGGTTGCATTTTGTGTCTTCAACTCAAGCAAAGACTTCAAAAAAGGCCCAGTTATCCTTTGTTCATTAAGATACAAAGAGAGGGCAAAAAGGGCAAGTTTCTAAGTCTTTTTCTTTAAAATTTACTTCCTTTCTTCAGTCTTCATCAAGATCTTCAGGAAATTAACTTTACTAAAGTTAATTATTCATAAAATAAACATAGGAACCTGCAGAAGACTATTTCACAGAGACCTGTAATGTACAATATCCATTGCATACATGCACCATGAGCTTGTCTTTTCAAGCACTGGCATACACAAAACTCTGTGTGTGTGTGTGTGTGTGTGTGTGCACATGTGTGTCTTTTTTGTGATGGAGCCATAGGGAGAAAATAAAGCTATTGGCTGCAATTCAGTGATGTAGAAAGATTTAAGGGTAAAGGAAAAGGCTACATCAAGTGAAGCAATAAAGTCATGAGGTTGTGCCTCCATAATAATAACAATAGCAGTCTTCTGTAACCAAGGGAGCAGGCTCCTCAAATTATAGTCACACCTGTTAGACCATCTGCCCATAAATTTCACACTATCATTAATGGAAAACAAATGGCACTGTCTCTCCTTCCCTTTATCCATTGGCTATTCTCATATAAATTATTTTTCTCTTCAAGGTCACGCTCTTTTCTATCTGTTTAAAAATATTAGGATTTAGGAGGAGTGATACAAATGTGCCATGCCTTGGTACTTGTACCAGTGATGGCTCTGTAAGGAGCACTGGATTGGTAGGAGGCTATAAATTGAATTCCCCTAGAAGCAGAACCTGAGGCAATAATTTGAATGTAAACTGTTCATCTGGGAGGTGCTTCCAGAAAACTCAGAAGTGGAGCGGGAATTGAGAATGGAGGCATGGAAGGAAGACAACAGAGGTGCATTGCTGAATAAATTACTCCTGCAGGGAACTGCTGCCAGTACTTCAGGGGAGTTCTGTGAAACTCTACAGAACATGTCTCAGAGTTATCCCAAGAATCGGTGAGAAACTTGAAGTACTTATCTTCCAGTCCCCTCTGTCCTTGGTTGAAAGCTACACCCAGATACATTAACTCCTGTACATTTCTGGCCTGCCTTAAGGTGGATAATTGCAGGTGGTAGCATGAGTCTATCAGCATATAGTGGAATGATGAGTGCTGGGGAGATATGAGTGGAACAGTGAAACCATCTAATACAGTCGGGGCAGGAGATATTAATTACTGGCTTGCAAGTCCAACTGGATAACCTTAAATTCCTGGGTTAATGGTTTTACTTTGAGGTATTTAAGCATGATGTATGAGTAAAAATTTCCTCTATTAAATCAAGTTGAAGATCCTAAGTCCCTAATCGTCTGGAAAAATGTGGGTATCTTTTTAACAGATTTTTGAAAAGTAACATGATTAAGATTTCAAACTGACCATTCATTCATTCATTCATTCACTAATTCAACCAACATTTATTGAACACCTAAAGTATGCCATGGGTTAAACTAGGCACCAGTGTTACTGTTACTAAAATCATTATCGTGCCACCTAGAAGTCAATGTATTGTGACACTCAAATAAGAAAATCCATAGTTACCGTAAAAATTATTATAGAGTGCTATAGGAGGACACGGTAAGACCTTAATGCATGCTGTGGAGAGTAGTATATGGGGGATATCAGTAGGGCTTCCTGTAGAAGGCAATTGAAATGGATATGTAACACGAAAGAAGGGTGAATTTTTGAGGAAAAGAGAAGATAAATTCATGTTTGCCAGAAAATGAATGGTTAAGGATCAGTCCAGAAAGGAGTTCCATTCATAATCAGTATAAGAAATGCTCACTGGGGCTTCCCTGGTGGCGCAGTGGTTGAGAGTCCGCCTGCCGATGCAGGGGACACGGGTTCGTGCCCCGGTCTGGGAAGATCCCACATGCCACAGAGCGGCTGGGCCCGTGAGCCACGGCCGCTGAGCCTGCGTGTCCGGAGCCTGTGCTCCGCAACGGGAGAGGCCCCAACAGTGAGAGGCCCGCGTACCGCAAAAAAAAAAAAAAAAAGAAATGCTCACTGGAGTGTAAGAAAAGAAGACAATGGAGAGGGTGGTAGAAGCCAGACCATGAATGGTCCCTGCATGTACACTAAGTGCTACGGTCTAGTCTTTGTGTTCCCCTCCAAATGTATACGTTGCAATCTTAATTTCCGGAGGTGATAGTATTAGTAGGTGGGGCCTTTGGGAAATGATTACGGTATTAGTGCTCTTACACAGGAGACCCCACAGAGCTCCTGAAGCTCTTCTGCCGTGTGAGGTTGCAGTGAGAAGTCTGGAACTCAAGAGGGCCCTCATCTGACCGTACTGGCACCCTATTCTTGCACTTGCAGCCTCCAGAACTGTGAGAAAAAAATGCCTGTTGTTTATGAGCCACCCAACCTGCAGTATAATCTTACAGCAGCCCAAAAGGACAAAGAGAGTTTGGATGTGAGATTTTACTCCCAGAAAGATGGGAATCCACTGAAGGATTTTAACTGGTAACTTAGAAGAGAGACAAGTTTCATAACACAATCAGGTATTTTTATAAGAAACATTTGTTTCATTTTCAGAACGATCACTCTGGAAATACTGTGACTAGATTTTTGGAGAAGGGTGACGGCAGTCCCGGATATAGAAAGATGAGTTAGTAGTCCATTAATGTAAGTCAAACAGGAAAGTGGAGATAAAAGTGTGAATTTGTGGCTGAGCGTTCTTTTCTGTGAGCACTTGAAAAATGTTATGTCAATGCTTCTGACTCCAGAGTTTTAGACAAGAAATATGCTGTCATTGGAATTGGTGTTTCTCAATAAGTGATGCATTGTTTCTGCCTGTCCACTTGCGAGATTTTTTTTGTCTCCACTTTTCAGAAGTTTAATTATGATGCGTCTTGGCAAGGATATCTTTGCGTTTTTCCTCTTTGGGTTTGTTCGGATTCTTGAATTTGTGTTTATGTCTTCTAAAAAACTGGGAACTTTTTAGTCATGATTTCTTTGAATACTTTGTCAGTCCTACTTGCTCTCTTTTTCCATTCTGGAACTTTGATGATATGAACGTTAGTGCTTTTGTTACTATTTACACGTTCTTGAGATCCTGTTCTTTCTCCCATCTCTACCCCTCAGTCTATTTTTCTCTGTACATATGGTACACTGTACTAATCTCTTCTAAGTTCATGATTCTATGCTTTGTAATCTCCACTCTACTCTTGAGCAAAGTTTTTTCATTGTTGTATTTTTCAGTTCTACTGTTCTCATTTGTTTTTATTGTTATAACTTCGTCTTTTGTTTACATTTTCTATTTTTCCCATTTCTGTCAAGGAACGCATAATTGCTAATTGAAGCATTTAAGTGACAGCTTATTTAAAATCCTTGTCTGATCATATCAATAGACGTTTTATCTCAGTGTTGGTGTATGTTTATTGTCTTTTCTCATTTATTCTGTGATTTCCTGGTTCTTGGTGTCATGAGTATTTTTCCATTGTATTCTAAACATTGGGAGTTATTATATGACTCTGTATCCCATTTAATTTTATTATTACTTTTTAGATGGAAGTCATCCTATTTGAGGCGTAGTATGAGGACTGGGGGGTGACGTACAGATTTCCATTGGGCCCTACTGACAATACCCCAGCAAAAGTGGGCACTTACATTGTCTCACTGCAGACAGATCAAGTAGAAGTTCAGCTAGCCTATGGCCCTTCTGACACCTTCCCCCCAAAAGTGGGAACATTAATATCATTGTGTTGCCTTTTAGTAGGAGTGGAAGTTCATCTCCCCAGTAGTTTTCTTGACACCAGGGGAGGGGAGAAGTGAACTGTTTGCTGTCCTTCCTCCCGCTTCATTCCTTCTTGTTGATGCCGGGTGTGGGTAGATGGTCAGCTACCTGCTGGCCCCACTGACACCAGGGTAAGAGGAAGAGAAGTGCCAACTAGCCCTGCTTGTGCCACCTCATTCTGTCTTACTGCCTCAGGACGGTTATGGGGATTCAGCACCCCAGTGGGTCTCACTGACATCATGTGTTGGGGGTTAGTGGGGTGCCTACTCCCTCCAATCTGTAACACCCTATTCTTATTGATGTCAGGGAGAGATGAATGCTAAGTCCCACCAGTGGACCCCACGACTGTGTGAGGGCAGCCCAGTGTTAACTAGCCTGTCAGGCACCACCTTTTAAAGTCTGTTTGCTCATGGAAAGGGTTGGAAGCTCAGCTCACCACTGGACCACACTGAAACAACCCTGGTGGGGAATCAGAGCGCTGGCTCTTCTGGAAGGCAGGAGTGGGGTGGTGTGGAAGATCAAATCCTACCTTGGCCCAACTGAAACAACAGGACGTAGGGGATGGGTGCAATATTCCACTGGCACTTGGCTCGAGTAGTGTGTATATTCCACTGGCACTTGGCTCGAGTGGTGTGTATATTATTGCCCAAATGGTCTTCTGTCTTTAGCAACCCCTTTCCTCATACTTTGGCTAGGGGGAACAGGGTTTTGTAGGGGTTTTTTTGAAGCTTTTTTGTCTGTTGTTCTGTTGGTGGTTATTGATTGGGGGTCCTGTAATACCCTCTCCAGGATGTATGGGAAGCAACAGGAAACACAGGGGACTCATCACCATGTCATTCCTCAAGTCCCAAAGTCCTTAGTTAAGTCTGCCTTCTCATTTCCACCTTTCAGCGTCTTCCTGTTTGTTTGTTGTTATGTTCAGGGTTTTAGTTTTAAGTGGGAGAACCTGGGAGAAATGGGCTACTTCATCTTCTTGGAAGCAGAGGTCTGGAGGCCTTTTGATGTTAAAAAGTACTGCTGACTGTAAATTAAAATTTGATGATATACACCTTGCCCTTTAAGAATTATTTTGCTAGATGATGTGGCTTCCCAAAGTTGCTACAATTTGATTTTCATACTTCTAAAAGCCAAGTGTTGTGCTGGAGTTGAAATTTAAAGATAAGCAAGAGATGAGGCTAAGATGATCTATGTGGTAACAGATTAAAGTTGGAAACATCAATATACATTCATGTTTAGCTTAATATTGCTTCATATTACCTTAATACACATGGTCATGTAGAGAGATACTTACAGATATGTGCATATACATGGGTAATGTGCACACATATTATCTCTTTGCTCTGTCAGCTGAGAAGATCTAGAAGCAATGACATCCTAGCAGCAATTAGCACACCCCACACCCAGATCCTGCTGTCTAATACCGTTCTCCACTAAAAAGACCTAGTTATCCTTGAAGAAATAGCTGATTCTAGGACTGGGGCAGTAAATATACAAGATTTATATGCAAGACCATCTTATAGTGTCAGAAAGTAAGGAAGTTCCAAAAAAAATATAGGATGGGGATACCTCAGAGTGGCACAAGAGCCAACTGAAAAGAGTTCACAAGGGTCAGGACTAGAGCAATTTGAGGAACAAAGTAACTAAAGTAGAATTCGATTATAACCCAAAGTATAAAATAAAAATCCATGAGTTCTTCTGATATAAATAAATAATTGGATACATAAACGCAGGAGAATAGATAAATCTCCAGTGCAAAGGAATTCCAAATAGTTTATGTAGTACTCCATCTGAAGCATAACTCCCTATTCCTTAGTTGTGGGCTGAGCATATTGACTTCCTTCCAAACAAGTACAGTATGAAAAAGGGAAAACAGTAATCTTACGATGGAGAAACCTGAAAAACACTACCTCAGCCTGGTGATCAAGGTCCACCTCAGCATTCATAATGCATATTGATACTTTGTACACTTGATGTGATCTGACAAAATAACCCTTCTACTCTGTGGTCTTCCTCCCCAAAACACATAATCCCAATATTATCATGAAAAATGCATCAAACAAATTCTAGTAGTAGGCATCCTACAAAAACCTAACGACTCAAAATTGTCAAGGTCATCCAAGGAAAATCTGAGAAGCTATCAAACCCAAGAGGAGCCTAAGGAAACACGGCAACTAAATGTAATGTGATGTTTTGGATGAAATCCTGGAATAGAAAAAGGACATTAGGTAAAAACTAAGGAACTGGACTAATGGATGGGCTATAGTAAATGATAATGTATCAATATTTGTTAATTGATTGTAACAATGTAACATACTAATGTAAGTGGATCATCATAGAGGGAAATGGGTATAGTGTATATGGAAACACTTTATACTATCTTCTCAATTTTTCTGTAAAATTAAAACACTTCTAAAAAATAAAGTCTATAAAAACGGCTGTGTTTTCTTGTTTTATGATTATGTGCCTGTATTTCCTAATAAATACGTAAATTTGATTAACCTTCCTTGATACTGATATTACAGAAAATACTAAGTAACTCTGAAAGAATTTGTAACTCCAATGCAACAAGCAATAATTCTTGGTATAAACTTTTTGGAAGAACCCACTGAATAAATCAAAGCAAATTGTCTTTAAAGGCTGAATTTCTTTTCAGTGTTTAATCTTTTATATGATTAATGCATACCACAAGCATGATTTTGTTTCAAAGAGCAGAAAATGTTGATTGTAGGCAATGTCTAAAGTACAGTGAAATATTAATGCCTGATGCTATAACAACTTTAATGTATTTTATGTTTTCAAAATGATGAATTGTTTTTTCAGTTGATAAAGTATTCACTTTTATACATTTCCTACCCACCTTTTCCCAAAACACCCACAAGGAAATGATACTATCATCTGATATTAGGTTCATCAATTTAAATTGGAGTTTTTGGTAGCTGTGGTTGCCAATGGTACTGGAATGTGTGATACTTTTACAGATCCTATCCATGGCAAAATCTGATCTTCACAAGGTAAATCACAGTAGGTGCCTAAAGCCAAATGACATATAGCTTTGTAGCTAGATTACCAAGCATTTTACTTAGAGGCACAATAGGATGTAGAAAAGGCCATTTCTCTTTCTGTCTTTTTCTGCTCAAAGATCACTCACCATCTTCCTTTTTATCAGCCATTTCAGAAGTTTTCCACAAATTTAGACTATATAATGTCACTTAATGTGAATGTAGCTCAACATTCTGTTTTAGTACAGCTAATCTCACATTATTTTATTGGTGCTAAATATGTTAATCATCAGCAAATTTTTGTACTTAACTTTTTTTTTTTTGATGTGGACCACTTTTTAAAGTCTTTATTGAATTTGTTACAATACTGCTTCTGTTTTATGTTTTGGATTTTTGGCTGTGAGGCATGTGGGACCATAGCTCCCCGACTAGAGATTGAACCCACACTCACTGCATTGGAAGGCGAAGTCTTAACCACTGGACCGCCAGGGAAGTCCCTGTACTTAACTTTTAAAAATAATTAAAATAAGCTATTCAACACATTTCCCCTTAAAAAAAAAAAAGTAATTCTCCTTAGGCTGGCCCTGGGCACATACGTGACTTTGCCATTTTTTCCATGGACTATTTTCTTATCTGTTCAACTGTGTCACATCTGTTCTACCTTCTCAAAAAGAAACATTTAAAAATTCATCTACGCACGCATGCATTCACACATTTATTAAATAAATCGATTGAACACCTACATACAGCACAGAAAAAAAGGCAGAAAACTAATCTGGGTTGCACAGAAAGTAATGAACTCAGTTACAATTTTTGGTGAACACAGGTGTTACTCAATCTACTGGAAATTACATTTCATTATGGGGACTCACAGACTCAAGGAAAATCAAGACCTAAATAATAATAAAGTAATAAAAGCACTAGCCATTTACTGAGTGCCTGCTTGTACCTGACTCTGAAACTCTAAAATCATTACGGATGTTTTGAGCATTGTCGGATATAATTGTAATCTCCATTTTACAGATGAAAATAACAAGGTTAAGAGATATTAGGTTACTTGCCTAAAGTGAGGTGGCCCAGAAACTACAGAACTAGAAATTGAACCTTAGACTTCATAATGCCAAAGTCTGTGCTTTTAATCACAATGTGTGTGTGTGTGTGTATGAGAGAGAGAGAGAGAGAGAGAGAGAGAGAGAGAGAGAGAGAATGTGTTTAATAGAGAACTTCTGAGAAATGGCAAGAAAACTGCCAGGTATCCATAAAACAATAATTTAGGAGATTCCTACTATACAAGTAATTGTTAATCATATGGCTGAACTAAGGATCTCTCACTTTTGAACCAAGAAATCAAAAGCTTCCAGAAGTTGAGTCTAAATTTTACACTTACATAAGATACTTCATACAGAATGCTAAAGTATAATAACTAAAGAGCTCTGAAAATACTGGAAGCATTCATATTAGTATGATTTCATAATGTGGATAATAGAGGATTTAAGAAATTGGCAGAGGCAACTGCAGACTCATTTGTTATCATTTCTGTAAATAAAATGAGAAAAACGAAAAAAGAATGGCTGGTAATTTTAGGTAGTTTGCTTAATCTCCATACTAGGAAAGACTAAGCAAAAAAAAAAAAAAAATTCTCAAAATCTTATTTTTTGAAAGTACCTACAAGTGTATATGGTCTTTTTATACCAAAAAACTTGGAATTATGAACTGTCAAATAAGTCTAATCTTCTCTGATGATAAAATTGCTGACTTTATTTGAAACTATGAAATGAAAAATGAGGTAATAATCAGAAATTCTTAAGAAAAGGAGTAGAAAAAATATAATTATAAGAGTTATGTTAAAAAATATTTTGAAACAAACATAAAATCCCCATTACTGGTACAGAGCTTTTAAAACTTTACTTTGGTTTTAAGTTTTAATAAATATGTTTACATAATTACTGTCATAAGGAAGACACAAATTTAGGTCAGCTTTCTTCATTCTTTCTTTATTAAGCATTATTCTATTTTGCTCCATCATCTTGTAATTATAATATAGTAACTGTGTAATTTTCTACTAAGTGGATATAATTTCCTAAACTGTTTTCCTACTGTTAACAATTAAAGGTGTTTCCAATTTTTTGTTATTACAAATGACATAACAATGAGCATCTTTATATAATAATTTTCTGGATTATAAATTATTTATTGGCATAAGCTTCCAGAATTAGAATTAATGTGTAAAAAGCTATTAACATTTTTATCTTGCTAGACATTGCCAAATTACTTGTCAAAAGATGGAACCAAATTATATTGCAAGAAACTTTGCCAACAGAAGACATTATATATAATTTTCGATTTTGCTAAATTAATAAGTTGGAAACCTATGTTCCATTTCTTTGAATTCTTTGATAACAGAGTGCCACTGGAGGCTGGGAGGGCAGCCATGTCCGGGAAGGCTCCCCAGAGTTGGAGCGGGGAAGTGGAAAAAGCTTAAAAAAATACTAATTGTATTTTCCCTCGATTGTTATCTCTCACTCTTTTCTGCCTCTGTGTAACTTATATCCAGGTAGCTGGAGAAAAATCATGTGGCAGGGCAAATTGGTATTCCAATAAATTAATAATCACCAACTTCAAATGGATTTTCAAGACTGGAAATACTGCTCTGACTTACAGTACGTTCTTTCTAATTCTCCTTAAGGACTATTTTTTTGAGAAGCTTTACCTGCCCTCCTCAAATGTCCCTCCATCCTCTCTACTTCCTTCATTCTGAGCTGGTGAGGTGCTTCACAGCTCATTAAGAACTCAGAAGTCAGTAAATAGTCCACTGCCAAATCCATTAATTCATTAGCATTTGCGCTGATCTTTGTATTCCCTTTTACTACACGAGTGAAAGTTAAAAGGCCATGTGCACTACAGATAGCATTTCATTTTCTCTCATCTTCTCAAGTACTTCACAGCACTGCATTTTCTACAACCCATCTACTCCTTATGAATGATTCTTGCCAAAATTCAACCTCATTCTAGACTAGTAACTCCAACTTAAAATGTTAAAAACTATACGTGTAACATGAAAGCCTCCCTCCTCCCCTAATCCCTGCATATCTTCTTTAGCCAATTCCTGTCTGAACTTTTCAAAATTGTTATCTTCATATACTGTTTCCATGTCCTCACGTCCCATTTACTCTAGAATTTACATCCATCTGACTTCTCTCACCGTAAGCTCTTTGCCCACTGTCCTGAAATTTTACTTATGAAGGTCACCAGCGATCTCCATGTCAGTATAGCCAATGAATAGTTTTTGTCCTATTTCTAGGCTTTTTCCTTCTTTACAAAAGAAAAAGAAAAACAAAAACCGTTTTTTTTCTTCTATGCTTTTACACTCTCATCATCTTCTGTCTTGGTATATTTTACTGGCTTTCTGTATTTAATCAGATTTCTAATATTCTATTAGTTTCCTTTATCTTCAGTGGAATAAACCAGTATATGAAGGATTATTCTCAACAGTTAGTTCTCATAATAACAGTACTAGTAACAGCAGTCAATACTCTATAAAGCTTATCATGTGCCAGACACTATTCTAAGACACTGTTTAAATACATATATATATACACACACACATATATATATATATATATATGAGGTTTTCCTCCTCATAGGCCTATGAAATCAGCCTATTATTATACCCATGTTACAAATGAGAAAACTGAGGCAATGAAAGGCCAAGGTCACATGATCAGTACTTGGTGGAGCCCCACCTAAGTTAATGCTGGGTTAATGCTGGACAAGTTAAATAATGTCTCACAGATTGGCCTTAAATGTGAGCAACATTTAATTAATGACTTGTGAAGTATCAGGAAAAAATGGAACATTTTAAATTGAATGGGAACTACTAAGTCATGTATCAGTAACTAAGAATAATTCTTATTGAATGAAATTATTTTTCATTATTCTTTTGAAAGAAGAATATTCTTGTGTTAGTGTTTTACAGTTTTCTTCCATTCACATATTTATTCATTTATTAGACACACATTTCCTACACACCTTCTATGTGCCAGTGTCTGCTGCAAGCCTTGGAAGATTCAGTGGTGAGCAAAAAATTACAAAGTCCTTGCTCTTAAGCAAATGTCCAGTGGTGGAGGAAGACAGAGTCAACATGTAAATAAATTTTGTACAGCGACAGAAATACGACTGGACAATGGGACGGAGAGGCAGTGAGGAGGCAGGTCTCTTTGGTCAAGATAGTAGTGGTGGCGTTTGAACCGAGGCCTTAGTGATCAGAGGGAAATTGGTCTGGGTAGAAGGATTAGCCAATCTAAAGCTGGGAGAGCAAGAAGTAGAGCTTGTTGCATCTGAGGGACTGAAAAAGATAACTGTGCCTCGAACCCCATGAAGGTCAGGGAAAGATGTAGTAAGTGACCAGACCACATGGTCCCTGTGAGCCTGGCTAAGTAGTTGAAATTTTAATCTCTTTACAATAGACAGCCTTTAGAGGTTAGAAGCAGTGCAATAATAGCATCTGATTTGTACTTTTTAAAAGACTACTTTGACTGTTGAGTGTCCTACAAAAGCAAACTACTTGTGTCTCTATGAAGTGCAGATAGTAAATTTTAAAAAGCCCAATGAGCTCATAAGTAGTTGGTTTACTAACTGTAATCATTTCTCTTAACTAGACTTCATTAATATAAGCTTGGTGACCTTGGGGTCCTGGGGCATATTAGATTAGGGAAACCCAACTATTTTCAAATAGTGATTTGAAAAATTCTCGAAATTGTTGGGGTTCAGGAAGATTATTTTATTGCTGGGCCTGGATGGGAAGTTTAGAATAAGAAAAGAAAGTATGATGGCTGGCTTCCATCTATTCTCCCTTTCTGTGGGAGAAATGATGGTGGGGTGACTACTTTGCTGTTGACCCAATGCTTAAATTTCAGAGCTCGTTCAATCCAGTAAATATTTGCTGAACAACTATTATATGTTAGGCACCTTGCTGAACCTGGGAATATAGAGAATAATTAATAATAAAAGCAGGTATTCCTAATAAGAGACAGGCACTGTGCTAATGCTTAACATGCACCATCTCAAGTTAGATTAATTTACACACTGACCATATAGGGTAGATGCATTTATTATACCATTTTCCGGGTGAGAAATCTAATCCATTTAAGGGGCTTAAGTTACTTC
Organism: Mesoplodon bidens; assembly: GCF_964165515.1. NCBI lineage: Eukaryota > Metazoa > Chordata > Mammalia > Artiodactyla > Ziphiidae > Mesoplodon > Mesoplodon bidens. The sequence continues at coordinate 142,382 of NW_027672540.1, read as the reverse complement.
TCCAAGGTTACACAGCTAGTTAGGGGCATAGGCAGTATTTGGACTCAGGTCTGGTATCAGCACCAATTCTCTTAGCCATTATGCTCTATAAGGACCTTACTCGAGAAGTTCAGGATTATCCATATATGGGTACAACCAACCCTAAGACCATCTGGCAAAACTGGCTGCTTGAGAAGTCCTGGATTTATGTAAGATGCTCTTGCAATGGAGAAGATCGTGAAGGAGGGTCCCCAAAACACACTCTCTATACTAAGGGGTAACAAGAGAGAATTAGCCTACAGCAGTATGATACTGAGGACCAAGAAACAGTGTTTCTCTCTTTTGTGAATAGTTATTAAATTATTTCTACTTCAAAATATCAGAAAGAAATCACAGTACTATGGACAGTTTGTGGAGCCACCCTATCTTAGCGTGAATCCTGGCAGGTGTAGAGTTCATAGTATGACTCTGGTACCTAAGTGTAGTTAAGTAAGCTTTCATTTTTCTTTAGCCTTAAAGCAAAGTAGCTTTCTGATAGGTATAATTTAGGAAAGTCTTCAAAGAAAATATTTGAAGTCCACTATCTCAGAGAAAAGCAATTTTGCAAAAGATCTATCAGCAAAAGCAAGGCCAAACACACTAATTATTTAGTGAGACTTGTATTGTTATATCATTGCTCATGTTGTTTCTTTATGCATTTACCTGGAAGAAGGTTTTTAATGTTCAACAATTCTCAAAGAGATAAAGACCCACACTGATGTGTCAGAAGGAGCTTTGCCCCGGAATTAGATCAGTTTAGGTTTGGCTACTTACTAGAATTAGGTAACATTCTTAATCTTTCTGAGCCTGTTTCCTATCTGCAAATAGGGATAACACTATCTATTACAGAGGGATGGGGTTAAATTAAATGACACATGTAAATGAAATATATCCTTCCAGACTAACATACCTAGTAAATGTTAAGTGATCTGCAAATATTCTGCTTTCTTGAAATGGATGAAACCTGTTATCATGTTCTTAACCAATGGTCTAAATATCAAGACAATATTTAGTTAAAAGTTATATTTGGGGGCTTCCCTGGTGGCGCAGTGGTTGAGAGTCCGCCTGCCGATGCAGGGGACACGCGTTCGTGCCCCGGTCCAGGAAGATCCCACATGCCGCGGAGCGGCTGGGCCCGTGAGCCATGGCTGCTGGGCCTGCGTGTCCAGAGCCTGTGCTCCGCAACGGGAGAGGCCACAACAGTGAGAGGTCCGCATATCGCAAAAAAAAAAAAAAAAAAGTTATATTTGTTCTTTCACTGTCCATCTGCATTTTAACATATTCTAACATATTCTCCTTGATCAATTGTGTCAATATTAGTAACATTTGTCATTTAAGCTATTACTGTTCATATGTTTAAAATATTTCAACATGATATAAGTCATTACTCAAAGGGATGCCTAGCTGGCTTTGTCAAAGATTTATTTGAAGTAAAAATAAAAGACACAATTTTCATTTTTACCTAGTTTTATTGAACAGTGTATTCATTAACTGTATGAACTTTCTGGCCAACCCAATACAGTAGCCAAGACATGGAAACATCCTCAGTGTTTTTTTGTGGATGAATGGATGAAGACAATGGGGTGCATACAACCTACTATTATTCAGCCATGATAAAGAAGGAAATCTGGCTATTTGTCACCACATGGGTGGATTTAGGAGGCATTATGCTAAATGAAATGTCAGACAGAGAAAGATAAATACTTTAGGATCTCATATGTGAAATCTAAAATACTGAACTCATGATAGAAAGGATGGAATGATGGTTGCCAGAGCTGGGGGTTGGAGGTGAGGAAAATGAGTGAAGATGATCAAAAGATAAAAACTTCTAGTTATAAGATAAGTGAGTAATGGTGATGTCATGTACAGCTTGGTCACTACAGTTAACAATACCGTATTTTACGTTTGAATGTTTCTAAGAGAGTAGATCTTGAAAGTTCTCATCACAAAAATAAAATTTGTAATTATGTGAATTAAGGTTAACTAAACTTATTGTGGTTGTCATTTCACACTATATATATATATATATATATATATATATATATATCAATCATCACATTGTACACCTTGGACAGATAGAATATTATATATCAATTCAATCTCAATAAAACTGGAAAAATCTCATTTATATTTTAGCATAAATATATCAAATTGGGTTTCTTGACAAGATTAATAATAACTATAGATAAAAGGAAGTAAGATATTGTTGTTGCTGTTGTTTGCTTTTCCAGAGTGCAAAACACTAAAAAGGGGGGAGGTGAGTATGGGCTTGCAAATGCTGCTTCATAGGCCCTGATGCTGTGATACAGACATTTAGTCCAGATCTGAAAGAGAACTTGAGTCATTTCAACCAATCTGCAAAACAGTCGTGTTCAAACGTGAAGAGATGAAGAGATATCAGTAAATTCTTTTTCACACTGCAAGAAATCTGCCTTCAGCTTTCAGCAAAACCTCAGTTTTGGGGTTATGAGGGTAACAGTTCTTAAGCAAGCAGTACAATGCTTCCACCAGTGCTTTCTCCCTACGATGAATAAGTTTTCAGTCTCCCCACCAGTGCTCATCCCTTCTCCCCTTAATGTCTTGGCCAAAATTCAACCATCAGCCCAGAAAACTCTTTCCCAGTTTCATTGCCTGTACGTGACCACGTTATTTCAATCACCTTGGCAACATTTATATTACCTACTTCCTAAGGTAGGTATTATATATATGAGATTTTAAATAAAAGAATGCCTGTAAAGTACTTAATGGTCAACTCCTAGCACAATATGAATATTCCATAACTGCTGACAAGCATTATTATTATATCATTTACATTAAAACTGATCTGTACTTTCTTTCACACACCCATGTTCTTTGTCCCCAACTGGGGTAAAGGAAATAAATGAACATTTATTGATTATCTACAGTAAGAGTATAGAATGCAGTGTAGGCTACAGAATTAGGGGTGTTCAAGACTGAAACTGACCTGGATTTGAATTCCAGACCTCTCACTTACTTAGACTTTACGACGCCTCAGTTCCCTTACTGATAATTAGAGATAATAGACATTTCAGGCACCACGGTAAGGATTAAAAATATTATAATGTTTGGATCCAGAAAGGGCATTCATTACCTCATTTAATGTACACTGTTAGATAATCTGATTGAGTTTTGAGAATCTGATAACGGCTCTGCATCCTTTTGCTAAAAATAATTAGATAGGTAGATAACTATTCATAGCATTTTGCATAGAATTCCAGGGCTTTGCTAATACGAAAATCAATCAAAGGCTTTAGTTGGCACAAAGAACTCAGAGAAATTGTTATGGGGCAAGAATTAGAATTCTTCTTGAAATACAGACTATCATCCTGGAGAAGAAAGGACAACATTTTAATGTGGTTAAATTTGGGTCAAAACTATGCACTTCCTTAATGGTGTTTCTACCAGCTCTTGATTTGACTGGGATTGAAATTTCTGACATTACTGTCCCCATCACAGACTTGAAAACCTGGCAGACAATCAAGTGCAACCTACAGTTAAAGGTCGCTCATCTAAAAAAATGGGTATGTTACTACCATTCTGACAAGAGCGTTATGAAGATTAAGAAGAAGCACAAATAAACTCTCCTAACACCTGACAGCCAAGTAATACATCTTTCAGCTCTTTCAATTCTTTTTCCTGCTTACCTGACTTATTTCCTTCCCTGCTCTGAGTTCTCACTGTGTTTCGTGTCCCACAATGCTGAAGTCATTGTAATGCTTTTACTCAGGAATCTCATTTAACATTTAGCATAGTAAATAAGAAAGCCTAAGAAGTGACTGAGGTAAACTGTCATTATTGCATCATTCTGATAACCTGATTTGTCCAGAAATGTAACTATGTGATTCTCCTTTACTTCCAGTTGCTCACCATTCATGGGCACAAATTGAGTGTATATCAGATATATTAAATTCCTGGAAAATTATCTGTGGTGTGATTTGGGGTTCTATTTGTGTACTACAGCTTTCCTAAAACTAAACTATTATCATTTCTACCCCTCTTCTGTCTGAAAATCCTCAAAACATAAGTTCTAATTAATAGTTATACTAGTTGGCATTATAGTCATTCTTTTTTGCTTTTTCTCTGATTGTAAGTCTCTTCTGACTCTTAAGTCAATCAAATGGGTTCTCTACATTTGAGGAAGCTCAAAGAGGAAAATAGGATGAGTAGGGTAAGAAGACATTCACACATAGAATTAGTGGAAGCCTTACCAGTAACAAAACTAGTGAAATTAGAGCTAATTAATTAGCAGCCAGGAAAATTTCATTATGTGTTGTCATTAACTGGTCAACTAGGGTAACTAGGCTTACACACAATAGAAAGAAAGAGTAGAAAATCTATTGTTTCTGCCAGCTTCTCCTGCTCGTTATCAGCTCAATTTTCTCCTAGTTTATGAAACAATAACAGTTTGGTATTAGAATTTAAGTGCCATCAATATAAGATATGGAGATATGTGAAGCCTACTCCACTTTCTTTGTAAACTAGTACTATAGCATCATAAATTCCACATTAGAATGATTCAGTTGAAAGACAAAATTCATGCAGAGTACACTATTTGTTTAAACTTCAAAAAAATCAAAAAAGATTGCTATATCTTGTTAGATATGTTATGATCCCAAAGATATGTTATGAATCCCAAAGCCAGCCAGGCTATCCCTCTGCATTTCTTTGTCCTAACACAGGCTTTTGTCCACCAGCATCCCCGTCGGCCCCTATACAGAAGAGAACACCGTCTGTTCATCAAGAGCCCCACGCCGCAGACACACGGCGCGGAGTTAGAGCTCAACGATGAAGCTGGAGGAGAGGCAGGGATCTCCCAGTTGTGTCCGGCCTGGTGGGATTTTAGAGAAGCTATTTCTTTAGGAAGCGTCCCTTTCTTCAGACAGACTGGGGCATTTCCAGTGGCTGGCCACAGTGCCCCGAAAAGGTGGACTCAGATGGACTTGGGCATCAAGGAAGGTTCTGTGCGGGGCTCACGGGCTGTTCTTCCGTGTTTCGAACATACAAATCAAGTTGGGGGCAGGCCACCACTAGTGCAGGGCCGACCAGAAGGCACGTTCAACAAAGTTTCCCCTCCCTAACCCCTGCAGCCCCTTCTAACAAAAGGAAGACCAAAAGGAAGATGTCCAGGGAAGCCTCATCTAAAAGGTGGAGGAGCAACATTCCTCGGTGCAAGTGTCCTGGCCGTGGCTGCAGTGGGAGGACCACACCATGCCACCCCCTGGCTGGGTGTCATGATGAAATTTGGACATTATACCAGAAGCCAAAGGGTCACTCCACCAAACCCTTAAGAAAAGGATGAGGGACGAAGCATGTGTGCCCTCGAAGCCCCAATCTTCTGGTGCTCCAGTCTTCAAAACTTACACAAGCTGCCTCTTACATGTCTCCTTTAGTTGTCACCTTGGGACAAGGACCTCTGAGCACCTGACTGAGGAAACAGAAAGGCCGCTGCCACAATCATCCTACTGAGCCCTCTCCCCTCCCCTCAAAAAGGGCCAGCAGCCCCCTTCCCTTGAAAGGGCTTTTCTTTAGAAAGGGCGGCCTGGACTTAGCATGAGAGGGGAATGCAGTTTAGAGACACCTGGGACCACGGGGTGCTTTCAAAGCCTCTCCCCGCCCTTCCAGGTCTTGTCTGGTGGGGTTTTCAATATTAACGCCGCACAGATAAATAACACCCAGTGTCAGGATGAAGTGTTCTTACGTGCACAGGGTCAGATGGAGGGTTGAGGCCCCGAGCGTGGTCCAGTGTCACGGGAGTGGGGGCGGGGCGGGGGGCTGGCCGTGAAGAAACAAGAGGAGGAGGGGCAAGGCTCAGTACTGGATCCTGCTGACTACACACACCCACACACACCCACACACACACTTATAATCTTTAGCTGCCCCATGAACTTTTTGTGAACTGTTTAAAACTGGAGGTCTGTTGAACAAACAGCGGCGCCACTGCCAGCCATAATTTCATTGCAACGAGCTAAAGACTCTTAACTCTTCAGGTTCCAGGCCAAAGATGGACCTGAGCGGAAAGGGCCAAGGAGCCGGGGGCCCTGCCTGGTGTGAGGCCCTTCTCCAGAATGACAGCCCAAATCCTGGGCAGGAACACCCTCATCCTGGGCAAAGGCCGTACTGCGTACACCCCACCATCACTGAGAAACGGGCCCACCCCCCATCTCTCTGGGATGTAGAACTAACTAAGGGGATCTTGGGCACAAGGGACACACAGATAGGGTCAGAGACACCGCCACGCTCACCCCATTCCTCTTCTAGAAGCGGCTATTGAAATAGTTGGGGGTCTTTCTTACTTTCTTCTTCTTCTTTTTTTAACCTCCAAGGAAAAGTTCTTCAAAAGTGACTTCCCTCACCCTTGGCTGTGGGTCATGCTGCAGGGGGCAAATGACGTGATTTAGATGACAGACAGAGCAGGCGCTTTGCTGCTGTATATAAGAGGCTCATCTGCCCTTATTTCTCAACGACCCCCCCCCCTTTTCTTCCACAGGTGGGTGATGCTTCTGGAAGTGCCAAGATGTGTGAAGTCCATGAAAAGCACTTTACAAGCACCAACCTGTTTCCAGTGGGAGCTGCTAAGCTACACCTTGGCTCTGGCTTTTAACCCTTTTTTCCAGCAGTGGAGAGAAGGGGGCAAGGATGTGGGATAGGGATGAAGAGGGAAGGTGGCCAAGAGAAGGGGTCAGCCGGGGAGACGGAGGAGGGTCTGGTTTCTGAAGAACAGACCAGGAATTGTGGTGGCTGCCCGCTGAACACCCAGTTCTGGGAGAGACCCGGCTTGCAAAACGCAGACTCGCCGCGTGGTCTCCGGCTTTCGGTCTGGCCCTAGGGGCAAGCACAGGAGAGCTTGAGTCTCCCTCGACAGACTTGGGCAGTCATCTGGTCCGGGAGCCAAGAGTTATGATTAGCATCCGAGCTTGGCCTGGACGCTGGGGAGAAGAGCCTGATTGGCAGAAAGAGGTCAGAGGGACCAAGATTAGGAGCTGTCCCCCCAACCTCGGCATCCCTGAGTGAGGGCACCTTGGCCCTCTGTGAAAAGACACGAGGGGGCACACGGGTCCCCAGCTGTACCCACCACCACCGTTCTGCCGATTCCTGCTATGAAGACACCATTATGGAATGAGGAGAAGGAGAGAACGTTTGTTTTGTTTTTTTTCTTTAAAGGCGACTTCCCTTGCCAGGCAACAAACAGATTGCAAAGGAAGGAGCAGTGGCCGTGAGAGGCTGGCGTGAGCGCAGGGAGGAAGGCAGCACCAGGCCACTCCTGCCACCTCTCCTTTCTCTCCACCCCAGCTCCTCCTGGCACCGGGCCACTTTCCACTGCCTCCGCCCTTGAGGCGCTGATGGATTGGTTCAAGTCTGCACAGCACGCTTGTCAAGTGACAGCGTCGGAATGGGAAGCAGCGCCACCAAACCATCCCAACTCCACTCCAATACTAACGGTGCCCCTTCCTAGGGCCTCACTCTCTAGGCACCCCATGCCGCATCAGGCACTTATCCAGTTAGTGACCAAGAAGACCTGGACGGGTTTTGGGGAGCTTCTGGCTCAGAAGGCCGGGCAGACGGCAGGGCTCCCAGCCAGCATGCCATGTGCCACGGCCCTCCGTAGGCTGGGGACCTCTTCGGGGAAGGGGTGTCTCTCACTGCACGGGCATGGCTGGTTCTCTGTGGAGGACACGCGCGCGCGCGTGCGCAGTCACCACAGCCTCCCAGCTCCCACTCTCATCCATGGCGTGTCTCTGGGCAGGTGGCCGGACCTCTTCAACTTTGGCCCCCTCATCTGTAAATCTTTGGCACCGTGTTTTCCAGAGGATTAAACTGCACTATGGACTTGAGTTCTGCCTGGCAATAGCTGGTGCAGGCCACATCTAACCCATTAAACAGCATCTGACTCCACTAAACATTCTACGTAACAAACAAACCCCAGAATGGCTATATAGTTTCCTTGCGGCAGAGGGAAGGCTGAGGCAGGGACACAGAGGGGGCCAGGGAGGGGTGATCTTCTGCAGAGTGTGTGGCTTTCATGGAAGCCCAAAACTGATGGCACGGGAGCCCTTCCTGGGACTGCTCCAAGCGCAGACTGAGTCACAGACAGGCACTTCTCTACTGGCGTCAAGGAAGGGAGGGATGAAGAAGTTCCTATTTTAGCATTGGGGGCCGCGAGGAGGTGGGAGATGAGAAAAAGCGGTCCAGGGTGTGCAGCGTTGGGGCAAGTCCTCCTGGGATGTTTTCCCCAGTATGTGTAGCAGTGGGGAGAGGGGAACCCCAAGGATGCCCCCAGGTCGGGGGGAGGGTCGCAGGCTTCCTGGGGTGTGGCTGAAGGAGGTCGCCCGACTGGGTCCTGCAGCCGGGCATGGGTGCTGGGGGGGAGTGGGGGGTGGGAGGAGTGATCCAGCCTGTCCAGGCGCTGTCTCTTGGCACACTCCAAGTCATGGCTGTCGCCGCCTCCAGAGGCGTCCCCACTCACGACCCAAGTTTTGCATTAGTAACAGAGCTGCGGAGCAGGAGTGCGGGTGTGACGGGGTGGGGGACGGGAAACTCACGTGGCTGGCCCTGACCTTTTGAGCAACCAGAACCTTCCCTGCCTCCTCCCAGGGCGCCAGGATAGCGCCGCGAGCCACTCGGGTCAGTCGGGAGTGAACTTGGCCGGCAGCGGCGGCGGCGAGTGGGGGAAGGGCGCCCCCTCCCCCGCCTCAGCCCTGAGCACGGATTGGTCGGCAACAAAGGGATTTTCTCTCCCACCACACACACCCGCGCTGCCGCAGGCTCCTCGCCCCTCCTCCGCCAGGTCCCCGCGCGGGGCCGACCCCCCACACGCACCCCCCGCCCGACCTTCCAGGACCCCCGGATCTCTCGGCTAGCCCGACCCCAGCTCACCCCGCCCGCGCGCTCCTCTGGGCTCCCCCTTCCCAGGCGCCTGCCGCTGAATCTCTGACAAAAAGCAACTTTGGGTGGGCGCACGGAGAACCCAGGATGTGCGGCGGCGCGCCCCAGGGGAGTGGGCACTGACTGGAGACCGCTCCAGCCCATCGTCCTGCGCTCCCTTCGGCCAGTCTGCAGTGTTCTCTCCGTGGACGCCTCCCCCACCTTCCCCGATTCAAAGATGCAAGCCAGGTGTAGCCAACTGTAAAAGGGGGCTCGGGGGCTTGGGGAGGGGGGCACCAGCAAGGATCGACCGGGAGAGCCGCTGCCAAACCGGGGCTGCCCGCCACACACCCCCTTCCCCCAAAACAGAGCCGTGGCCCCCCGTCAGTTCTTGGACCAACCTCAGACACTTCCCCTTCCCCCTTCCAACCCGCCCCCCCCCCACGCCAGGCCTCGGCTTTTTGTTCCTTTCACTTTCTTTCACGGTTGTGCCACACACAACCACGCGTGTATGCAAGAGGGGGCCCCATTTGGAAGCTGGTGTCCCTCAACAGGAGGCAGCAGCCCAGGACAGGAAACCTCGGTTGAATGCAATTAATCGACCTTACTCCACTCCTCCCCGCCCACCCACCCTCCACACCCCCCCGGGTCTGGTCCCTACAGGCTGGGATCCCACTTGGAGTCTACACAACCTGGAAACAAATCCAGAATAAACGATCCATAGACCACGACTCTAGAGGGGGTGTCACTGCACTGCAGCCTCCATCAGGGCTTTGTAGAAATAAAGTGAACTCACTGCAAACTCCTCCCCCCACAAGGAACGCTATACCAGAAAGCTATTAACGACAGCTATCATTAGTACACACAGGAAGCACAAAGGAACTTTTTACGAATGAAAGATGCATAAAACACAGGGTCCTGTGATCTGCACCCGGCTTCCCTGCTGATTGTGTGCAGCCTGGGAGTCCTGGGAAGGCTGGGGGTGAGGGTCAGAGGAGGACGGGGGCGCCCACTTTCTTTACGAGGAACAATAGGAACCCCACGTCTGTTCATCTTGGAACCCGGAACACCCCCAAACAAAGCTGTGGGAAAACTGCGGTAGACGTGGGGGCCCGTGAATTTTTCTAGCTGTTCAGAGCTTAATTACTCCTCCTTGATCCGTGGGACCAGACACGACACCACCAAGGTTAAAATGCCCCAAACAGCGCCGAGCAGATGTGAGCGAGCTGGCAGACGCGCAAATGAGGCCTGCCTCGGTGCACGATAACAAGAGACTAATACGTTGCATATCGTTGAAAGAAAATTACTTTTCTCTGATTTGCGTTTGCTTCGGGGGAAAAAAAAGCCAACCAGAGTCCCTCTTCACAAGCACGAGTCTTATCCTGGAAATGCAGCCCGGCTGCATTAAGAGAGCTGGAAGGAGGGAAAGACTGCCAGCGCTTTGGCGTTGCAGGCTTGTTTATCTTTCCCCTTTTCCTCCAAGGCGAAACTCGTTTTGCAAGCAACATTCCTACAGAAAATGGCACACGTCATAAAAAGAGACCAGTTTACAGAACTGGCACCGAAGTTCATGTATCATTCCAGAAGCATCTCCCAGCTCCCCACTAGGGAACCCAACTAGATGTAGAAGTCCACATTATAACCCAGAGAGTAGATCTGGGGGCAGGGTGGGGCGGAGGTGGACCCATAATTTGCAGATATCCTGCAAGCTGTACACTCAGGGGCCGAAGTCACACAGAAGGGCAGGATATAGAGTTAAGTCAGCTCTAAATGATCCTCCAAAGCCCGGGGGCCAGGGCTGCGGAAGCCTTCAACCTTGAGGTTGGGGGGAGTGGTGTTTACACCCAGCTTGCCCCAGGACAGCCCAGGGGCAGGCCCATCTTCTGGACCATCCTGAGCCCCGCCAGCTTGGACCGGCCCAGCGGGGTATTGCTGCCACCCACCAACTGTTCTCCCTCCCACCCTGGCGCCTCCCCGCAGTGCCTGGCAGAGGACCAGGAACTCAGAGAAGGCCGGGCTCTGGGCATTTAGTTGATTAAGTCACAGAGTGGGTGGCGCTGTGGGCAGACCTCAAGACAGCACCGTTGGTCCTGCAGCTGAAAGGCAAGCGCGCTCTTAAAAACCGGGAAGGCAAAGGGAGGCGGGTGATCAAAAGCCGACTTGCACCCCTCCCCACCCCCATTCACCCCCCTTCGGGTCCTGAACCTACACACTTGTGTTTCCAATCCAGGAAACAGGGCCGAGGGCATAGAACACAGCGGCCGCCCGTCTCTTGAACTTGTCTGAATAACAGGGCCATTTCAGAGGAAGAACAACGGCCTTCAGAGCCTCTGCAATTTCCAGAAAGCCTTCAGTTAATAATACATTCTTTCCAACAGGCTTGCTTTAGGGCGGAAAGTTATTTTCCCAAATCTTAACAACCCGGTCACAAGCCACTGAGGCCCCAGGTCAACAGATCCCGGCCAAACCCCTCCAGACAGTTGACACTCATGACCCCGCAGGCCCTCTCCTGCCACCTCTGCCTAACAAGTTCCCTAAACCACAACACACCAACCAGCGCGCACGTCCACCACGATCCCAGGAGCCAGAAAGATGCATGTCGCGGGGTGCGGGGGGGGCGGGTGCCGCCGCCCAGGGCTCTCTCGCAGCGCATCCGAGGGCTCCCGGGCCAGCAAGGGGCGGCCACCTCTGCAGCTCTCCGCGGGCCTGCATAGTGCGCGCTTTGTGTGAGCGCCGAGGAGGCACAGCGCTGCTCGTGCACCAACAGCTGTCACATTATTTGCACTCGCTGTAAACAGCCTTCACATTCCCCCCTTACCACACAGTTAAAGCCAGACTAACAATCCAGTTAGAGATCAAACCAACAACAGCAGCATTGTGTCTGCCTTCGCACCAAGCCCAGCAGCTGGCAGGTTTCTCCGGAACAAGAGACCCCCCTCCCCCCACCCCTCCAGGCTCCAGCCAAGGCTAGCCGAGGCAGCAATGCGTGTGTCGCTGCTGATTGTTAAAGCAAGAGAACACAGCCATTTCGCGCAGAGTTCTGTGCGGTTCATCAGCTCTCCCAGAGTTTCCTCCTCCCAGGCCCCCTCCCCCATTTCCTCAGCTGGGAATAAAGGTTGTTCAGACTCCCAGGGTCGGTTTCTCTGCTCAGCAAAGTGTGGGTCGGCCTGCCCCGGCCAGGCCTGGGGTCCTGCAGCCCTCTCTACCGTGGTCCCAGAGGCTAGGCAGCCCGGCACTTTCTGCAGCCCAAAGCCTCGTGCGTTTCGGAAAACCGTCCAACTCCCTGAATCCTTCCTGGTCGCCCCACTGACCAAAATGTCTCCTTTTATGATTTTTGGTTAAGTCGAACATTTCCATAATCGTCATTATTAGCGCAAATTACATGCCTGATCGGTCCTTAAATAGATTTTAATTAAATAATCATACAAGGCTCATTTTATGACTTAAGAAAGGCATCAGTTTTCGTTATAAACTTTCCACCAGGATATAGAATAATGATAGCAGACAAATACTTATTCTTTGAAAAGCACCAATAACTGATGGGCAGAGTGTTGGGAAAGAAGACCCTGCTTCACACCTTCTGGAATCCAAGTGGAGACTAGACAGACCACATCTGCACAACTTTCCTCCGGAAAAGGGAGAGGGGATTTCTTCCTCCAAAGCATTACTTTTGTCTTCTCTTTGGGGCCAGGAGAAAGGAACCCCAAATGTTCCTTTTCCTTGCCCATCTGAAGAGATCTCTCCAGCTTAGAAGTCTCTTCTAGAGACCACTCCTCGCCACCCCCATCTGTTTTCCACCCCTCAGTCTGCTGAGAGCCGTGGTGGAAAGCAGGCAGGCTGTGCTTGTTAAATGCTGTGTAAAATGCTGTTAATAAAATAATAAATACAAAGGATGGAGGCTGCTGGTTCCATGGGTGTTTTGACTGGAAATGCCTTGGCACTTGTCATGTGTTTATGGGAGGGCAGACAACTCTAGGATTTACATAGTTTGGACATCTCTGTACTTCATTTATTCTTTCCTAGTTGACGTAGGCCTAGAGCTATTTCAAGTTTGCATTTGTACAGAACTGTTAAATGCCTAAGAGTTTCTCCAATTAAACCAAGTTTTAAATCAGACCCAAGGCTGGAACGTACTCTCGGCCTCGCCCCACTCCACCCCTCTGCCTCTGTGGCTGGAGAAAACAAACAGACACTCAACAACGATCCCCTGTCCTTGCTCTCCCCACCTTCACCACCCCCACCCCCGGGGGGGGCACCTAGGGCAAAGGTTAAGGTGTCTTCAGATTACAGGCAAGGCCCTGGCTACACACACTGGAAAGCACTGCAGTTGGGCGCATCCTGCGCATACTCGAACCTCTAAAATAGTGAGCTAAGATGGGGGGAAAACTGCTGGCCTGGTAAAACCCACTGTTCACAAAACAATGTCAGCAAAGGCTGAAAGGCATTCTTTAGAGAGGTACCAGGGACTCATGCCTACTGAAGCTCTTTCAGCACAAAGGCTTTTAGGGGAAGAAGGGAAAAGGGGGATGGGGTGGGGGAGGAGAGAAAGGGAGCGCTCCTGTTTCAGAGCAGGCATCCCCAGAGAGTCAAGAACCAAGTGTAGCTTCAATCAAACGCTGACTTCCCCTCTGGGAGTCTAGTAGGAAACCTGATCACAGTAGCTCACTACCGGCCTGGATCCATACAGGTCTGGTTTTCTTCTCATGCTAGTAATTTTTTAAAATACATATCGATAGAAAAGAAGCAATCCCTGACAGACTTTTATTGAAAACCACACTGAGACCTCATAACATCCAGACTTAATCCCTATCAGACAAACCACAGCACCTCTGGCCCCTGCAGTGGGCCAGACCCTTTCACCTCTTCCCACCAGGTCTCTCCCCTCCAGCCGCTGCTGTTCCCTCTCCCCGAAAGAATGACGGGAGGACTTGCCAAAGAGCACCTAGATACCGGTTCTGGAATCAATTCCTAACCATATAAATGATCCCACTTAGGGGGAGAAAAAAAAAATCCCAGCCTTTTCATATGGATTCCTTTAAAGCCCAGAATGCAAAGAACTGTAACAAAGGGAAAGAGGAACCCACGGAGGCAGACCTGGAGGAATAGCCTCAGGAATACCCTTGGAGGGGAGCTTAACCTGCAGGTTGGCCCCCAGACACTGGCCTACGCAGGTCTTGCGGCGGGGGGGGGGCTCGGGCATCTCAGGGGCAGCAGGGGATGGAGAAGCAACCTATAGGAATCTGACCAGTCATTCAAAGCAATTACTAATCCTCCGGGCCTACTATGTGCCAAGTATTCTTTGATCCTAAAGGTGGAAAATTATTCCCAGTCTTACAAATGAAGAAACTTACTGAGGCTCAGAGGCCATAAATAACCTGCCCCCAAGGTCACACAGCTAGTAAAAATGGGCCACGGTCAAACTCAGTCCTGGAGTTGAGGAGAGGAGCCAATTATTGGTCAAATTGTGCCATCCAGAATCCACAAGAAGTTCGGAAGCCTTCCTTGGCCCTTGTACTCCAATACAGAGTAAAAGGATAGCACTTAACACCTATGAAATTCGGTCCACAAGGAGCCCGCACCCTAGTTTCTCCTACACCCAGAAATCTCTTGGTCCATGTGAAGTCTTTCGAAATTTCTGCCAACATCCTACCCATCTCCCTACACTGGAACACCCTGGTGTGAGGCCAGGGGTTCCCAACAAGGCTCCACTTTCCCCTCCTCCAGGAGCCCAGAACAGGCAGTGGGAGGTGGGTGCTACTCTTAGGTCTCTATAAAAAGTGCTGACACCTGGAACTAGAAGAAGGCTTGCCACATAAAGCAATAAATCAAATTATCTAGACAGAGCAAAAGCCCTTTGGAAAGACTGCCTACATCTACCTTTCCTAGGACTTGAATGAAAAACTCAGGGACCAAAGTGGGCTGGGGAGGCAACTGAGGGGGAAGCGGCTTGCAAGATGCTGGACCCTCCTGGACTCCTGGGGGTCCCCCCAAAAAGCCAAGTCCCGAGACAAGCCGGAGGTTGGGGTTATCTCTCCTCTCCCCAACTTCTCATCCCAGCAGCGCAGGGTCAGCGCTCAACATCCCCTCCCCACCCCATCTTCAATTTCCTGGTCTGCCCCGGGCTTTCAGAAGCTCCGGGAACCATCCACACCCGATGCCACAGACGCCACAGGCTCCACGACCGAGGGCCGTCTCCAGCTCAGCTCGGTGGGAAGGGGAACGGGCAGGAGCGCCGGACACTCAGCCGCCCCTGCGGCTTCCCGGCCCCGGGCGGGTGGCTCCTCCAGTGGCCGAGGCTCCGGATGTGTGAAATGGCTCCAGGAGCGCCTGGGGCAGGCCAGGGCCTCCGCAGCGGGAGGGACCGAGGCGATGGCGGAGCCGGGTCCTCACCCCTCTAGTCAGCCAAACACGCCCCGGCGGCCCGGCAGCCCCTGGCTCGCAGCCAGTGGCTTTCTCTCTTTTTTAAACTTTCCGGCCTTGGCCATCACCGCCGATTGGGACAGGATTTCCAGCCCCCGCCTTCCCGCCTCCACACCCTCCGTGCAGGCCCTTCCAACCTCCAGGGAGGTGACTCCCGCCCCCGGGCACCGTGAGTCCCTGGCCCCGGCAGACCCTCCCCCGCCCCCGCCACTTGGGCCACCTGGAGCGAGCCGCTTCCCAAAGCGATCGGCGTGCGGCCGAGTCTGGGGCTGCTGCTGCGTCCGGGCAGGAACTCCCGCAGCCTCCAAAGGTCCAGGCCTGCCCGCAGCGGCATGCAGAACCGCCCCCTACTCTCGCTCTCTTCGAAAGACCAGACGCGGGGGGAGGGGGGGCGGGGGAAGTTTAAGGCCTGTCTTTAAAAAAAAATTTAACTCTTCAGATGCAAGAATTTGGGTGCTCTTGGCACGGTTATGAGCGCTCGGGTAGAACAATAGAAATGGGGGGTGCCGGAAATGGTGCAGGAAGACCCCTATAACCCTATAAACCTCTCCTCCCCCCCTCGCAGTTACTATTAGCATTAAAAGATCCCAGTGCCTTCAATGCAATAGTGCCTGTTTATAACTTTTCCCTGCTGGGTCCCCATACCCTATACAAGCCCCCTCCTCACGTTTTGAAATCACCAGGGCAAAGATCGCTCCCAAATCTGTGACCTCCCGGAGCTCTTGGGCCTCTCACCTGCTCTTGCCCCTGGCACCCTGACCTGACTCACCCTCTTCCCCCCAGTAGTTCCTCTGGTTTGCACCTAGACAAGAAATTTAGTTTCATTTAGCTTCCGGTCTTTAATTTTAGCAGGTCTCCTTTTTGCATGCAAATCAATATGGCAATTACCATCTAAAAGCTCGCCCAGCCCCGGGTCAATGTAAATTGATCATTGTCCGCCTTCCACAAAATAACACCGGGAGTCTGTGATGCATAATGAGATTATACTGGAAACTGTCTTTTAGATCAAATTCTATTTTATGCTGTCAGGATCTTCTCCTAGCGGACTTCCCCGCTAGTCTAATCACGGGGCGCCAGAGCCCATGGGTGCTGAGGGGCGATGGCTGGCCGGGGAGACATGGTTCTAAGAAATAACAAAGTGCGGGGACGCGCCCCCCCCCATTTCCAACACCCTCGACTAGGGGCCGGCGGAAATGAGCCTGCGCTGGGAAAGGGGGCCTTCTACAGAAACGTTGCGGGGGGGGGAAGTTCGTTGGTCAATTCCCATCCAACAGAAAGTCAGCTATCCCTTCCGGAGGAACACATGGGGGGCAACCAGCGAAAGCCGTCGGGCCGGGCTGGAGGTTGGGAGACGTCCACGGCCAAGTGCTCGGGGCACAGGCGGCTTGGCTGCCACGGGGGTGGCCTGAGAAGACCTTCCACTCCTGCCCCGGCTGCTTCTCAAGCCAGCGCCACCATCTAGGCCCCGGCAGCGCAGCCAGCCTTGCAAACAGACGGAATCCTGCCGGCCTTACACTCGGGCGAGGCAGCCCGGTCGGGCCGGGCTCCTCCAGCCAGGAGAAGGTCCTCCCGCCCCCGCGCGGCCCCCGGGGCACGGGTGTGACCCTGGAGCTTAACAAAGGGCCTTCAGAGCTCCTCGGGCGGGCGGGGGAGCGGTGGGGCCAGCGGGGAGAGGGGCGGTACGGCGGCCCAAGTGAGGCCCCCCGCCCCGCCGGGCTGGGTCTGCCGGGCCCGCCGCCCTCGAGGAAACCACCGAGGTGGCATTGCCGGGGCTGCTGGGCACTCCCGAGGACCGTCCTGGGGTTCGGGCGGCTCGGAGGCCGGCGAGCCTCCTGCCCAGCCCCGCGGGCTCCACCCGAGTGCGGTCTTCCCAATAAAAGCTGGAATTACCGGCTGGGCTCAGACAAAGAGGGACCGCGGCAAATCGACGCCGCGGGCAAATCAAACCCAAGCCGAGTTTACGCGCGCGTCTGGGGTCACAGAGGCGCCTGCTAATCCTCCCTACGCTGGCCGTCCCCGCACGGTCTCCTCAAGGGGGGAAAGAAAGCATACCTCCCCCCTTGATTCCGCCCAGAGGCCGAGCTTCGCACTTCTTTCGGTTCAGTCTCTCTCAGTTCACTAGGCCCTGCGCCACCTTAGCAAACAGGGCTTAGAGGAGCGCAACATCCCTTGCTTCCGACCCAGAATGCAAAGCTACTCCTCTTTTTCCTCCACCATCCATCCTCTCAGGGTCCAGAACTCAAAAATCTTTCAGAAATCCTCCTACCTGCTCAAGACATACTCTCTTCCCCACTCTAGATGCGAAGAAACTATAACCAGAAGCAATCTTAGTAACCAAGGGCCATCCACCCTTAGCTAGGCACCGTCGCCCTCAGTTTCCCTCTAGCCGAAGACACAGTATTTCCCAGTGAATGAGTGTGCGAATGTGGTCGTGTGGCCCACACTTCCGTGCCCTGCTCTGTCTCACCGGGCAGGAAAATCTTCATCAGGCATCGAGGAGTTTTTGTCATTCAGCCTGTGTATCTAAGCATGGATGTATGCATGTGAATGCTTTTTGTGTTTCCAAGTGACCCTCTTCACACCTTTAAATGGGCTTTTGTCTCTCGAAGGAACTTACAGAAATTCTGCTCCAGTTTCCAGCTCAACAAACTCTGGGATTTTCTCCTAGAATCTCGCTCTAGGTCTCAGTATTTGCATACCCATGTTTACATTCCTCGCGGCCAGTTCTTTCTCTCTTCTGTATCTCTTGTTCCATGTGGGCACCAGAGCCCAAGTGTCTTGATTTGTCTCAGCACATGTCATTCAGGCGCACATCTTAATCTGTGCATTCCTGTCTAATACGTACACCTCCCCACGACTTACATTCTTGCTTTGCCTATAATGGGGCTCGTTCCCAGACCAATATGGGTTTGCAGTTTAATGTAACTAGAGGATCCCCTAAGACTCCAAACCCTAAAAGGAAGAGGAGGGGGAAGGAGAGAGGAGTGTGACTAATGATTCATTTCTCTATAGGGTAACCCACCCACCAATTTCTACCTCAGGGAAAGAACGAGACCAATGCCTGCGGAGTTGTATTAAATTTTTAGACCCATTCAATGTTGACCCCATGGATGTGTATACAAATGATCGATCTTGTACACATCACTGTCCAACTCCTGTTTGGAGGCTGCCTCCCGGCACATATCTTATTTGAACTCTCCACAAGTTCATGGTTAAAAGTGTTTTTATTTACACAGACAACTCAAGGACCCCTTTGCTCTCTCCGACGCATACCTGTATGCACTGGCCAGGCATTTCAGGCTTGGGTCTTTGGTAGGCAACACTCTCGGTCAGAGGCCCCACTGACTAAAGCTCTGCGCAGACCTTCACATACTGGGCCGCTGGGAACGGTAAGGTCTAACCTCTGCATCTCCCCAACTCAGTTCCTTAAGTGAGGGTGCCCACTGTGTGTGTTCACACCTTCCCCATTGAGAAGTATCGGGTCAAATTAGATCACCTAGCAGCTGCGTTTGGTTCGTCGAAGAATCGAGCCCAATGTACCAGGATGTGAGACTGCATACACAGAAGAGAAAGGAAAACCCTAAGCCCAGACTCCCGCCTCCTCTCCCCAGGGGGCTACTTTGCCTCCAGGAATTTCTACTACACTCCCCACCCCCACTCTCCCTATCGTCTTTAAAGGGTTAAGAGAAACCCTCGCAGCCTTCCCTCCACCCTGGTCGCTGGGCCCGAAGGCTCGCTCGCTCACGGGAGTCTGCCGCCGCCTCCGCGGCCCGCCCCCCGCTTCCCGTCCTTCAGCCGGGAGGGAGCCTGCATGACTGTCTAGACCCATCTATCACAGGCACACCAACAACACCCGCGAGAGCGCGGAGACCCTACCCAGGACCCCCTGCCCGCACGGTTCCCGGCGGACAGAACGCTGGAGCGTGACCGCGCCTGCAGGGTCGGGGTGGGACTCTACGGGCTCGGGCTGCCCCGAGCGCACAGCGGGTCTGCCCCGGCCCCGGCCCACAGCGCTCCCGCCAGCCCGGCTGCCGGGGCACAGTCACAGCTCTGTGCGCTGGGCAGTCCTATTTTTATCTTGTCTAATCCCAAACTGGGCGGGGAGCACAGGCGTCGTGCTTAGAGAACAAGAGATAGGCGAGGGAGGCGGGGAGGAGCAGCCAGGCAGCGACGCGAGCGGGAGCGAGTTAAAGACACAGTCGAGGCGACCGAGAGCAGGAAGAAAGAGCGGGCTGTGCGGGCCTCGAGGCGCCGCACGCAACGCGCCGCCCGGCCAAGTTACACTCGCCTCCCGGTCGCCCCTCGCCGCCCATCCCTCCCCACTTCCCAGAGGCGCTCTCCGCAGCCCGGGCCGCGGGGCCCCGGCCTCTGTGGGAGGCACAGGCCCGGCCGGCCCTGCAAAGGGCTGGAGAGAATCGCTAATGAGCTGTGCGGCCCATTGATCCGGAGAACACTTCCTAATTAACTCTCAGTCACCTACTGGTGACAGCGCCTCAAAGGACAGCGCTGGGGCCGTCCGAGCCCCAACCCCGACCTGCCCGCGGAGCGCCTGGCGCCCGAACCCCGCGCGCGCGCCCCCCCCCCCTCCACTACCCCAGGCAATCCCGGTGAGTGGCGGCGTAAACCCGCACACTAAAGGCCAGCCTCGGGTTAAACCTGGACGGCATATTAATCACCGCCATCTCCCCCCTTCCTCCTCGCGGTGAAATCATGCCCAAAATAAACACGGGAACCAACACTGCAAAGCCCAGACCAGATAACAGGTCGGGGGTGGAGTGGGAAGGGTCGAGAAGCAAATGTATTTTCCAAGTGTCCACGTACAGGAGTCTCGGAGGCCGACAATTAAAATGACTTCCACACAAGCAATTCTGTTGGCCAAACCGAATCCAACACCTCGTAAGGATTGATTTCGGCCCGCGGTGTCCGTTTCCAGTGCCACAGGAAGTGTCAGATGGCTACAAATACCCAAGTCTGTCTGCGTTCACCACCCACCACCTTCTGGGGTGGGCCATTTCCTCCTCGTTTTTATTCCCAAGTCATTTTAAGGATTTTTCTCCAGAGACTACCCCTAGAATCAAATACCACTACCCCTCCTCTGGCCTTCTCTCAAAAAAGAAACAAACAAACAAAAAAACCCAGCTAAAACCCTGAGCTGTCTACTCTAGACACAAGAGGCTGTACGAATACCTATTTGAAGCGCGCTGGTTTCTTTTTTTAAGGTTTGTTTTTAAATACACATAACCCTCCCCCCTCCTTCGCTCTTCCATCCCCGCAACCCCCCAACCCTTTAGACGCCGGCGGCGCGCGCCCTCGTGCGCGCGGGCACTCACAGCCTCTGGCTGGAGATCGCGGACTTTCTGGAAAAGATTCATTAACTGCAAATTAAGCCTCGCCCCGGCTTCGGCCTACACGCGGCCAGGCTCAGCCGTCTCAGGGACCCGGGGACGTGCCCACTCGAGAGTGCAGGCGGCGGGAAGCCCGTCGGGACCACGCGTGCCTCGAGCCGCCCTACTCCGCACACGGCGCCCCGGGGCTTGCTTGGTCAACAGCAGGAGCACGTCGCCGCCGCCCCGAGCCCCCTAGCTGGCGGAGGCTCTGCAGCGCAGCCGCCCACCTGCTCCGAGCGCGGGCCCCGCGGCGCAGCGGCGCCTCGCTCTCCCCGCCTCGGCCGAGGATCGCGCCCGGGTGCGCAAGTTCCTCTTCGCCCTCAGCCTCTGCGCCGCACGCCCTCCGAGTGGGACCAACTTCCTCCGGCCGCAGACTCGCACACGCCCTACAGGGCTTTCCACCAGACTCCACGCTACCCAGAGGAGGACCCAGGTCTCGCCCCCGCGCCCGCCGCCGCCCCCGCCCCCGCACGATCTACCCCAACCCCTGGGGGTAGATCTTAAACTTAAAACCAACCCCACGACGTCGCGGGGAAGGTGCGGGTGGACCAGGGTGGCAGATTAAAATTTTTAAAGAACATTTACAAAACAAAGCGTCTGACCTGACTGGCTGGTGGGCGGGCGGGCCTTGTCGGAACCCCTCGCTCTGCTCGATTTCCTAGTATTTTTTTTTAAATCCATGTGATTCACGCTTTGGAGCAATCCAAAACAAAAAACAAAAAACCGGGATTCCCCTCCCGAGTCGCGCGGCAGCGGCGGCAGGTCGAGCTCGGCTCGGCCCGGGGCGCCCGCCACACACACCCTCGCGCACGCACACGCCGTCGTTCCACGAGCAAGAACGAGCTGCCCCCGGAGAGGTGAGACGAGGCAGCGGCGGCTGGAGGTTTTTACAGTTCTTTCCCGAGTCGAAAAAGAAAGCAGACGGGAACCCGCCGCCCTCCCCTTCCTGCTAGCGAGCTAACGCCGAGCCGAGCTTCCCAGCTTCCAGCCCAGCTCACCCCCCCGCCCGACTCGCGGCACTCAGCGACGACCGCGCTCCCGCGCACACAGACACACACTGCCTGCAAACTTCCAATCCGCGAACTCCCTGCTCTCCTCTCAGCCCCCAGCGGGGCGGCAGCCCCCCCACCCCCGCCGCGCCCCTCCCTCCCCGAAGCCCACGCCGGGCCGCTTAGGTTGGCTGCACTTTTAATAACTTACAGCTAGGAAATAAAAACGAAAGCGAGCAAAGCAGCCAAAGTGAAGCGCGAGGCACAAGCTTCGAGGGGTACGCCAGAGAGTCAGAGGAGCCACCCGCCGCTAGTCTGGGCCCCGAGGGAGGGGGCCGACTGCAGCCCGCCGCACGCACGCCCGCCAGCCCGCGCGGCCTCCGCGGGGAAAGGTGTTCCGGGCACTGACCTGAAATCCCCAGCCGGGGAGTAAGCAGGGAGCCTGCGATCCGGCGCTTTGAAGTTTTCCCCGGAGCAGAGTCGAGGCGGCGAGGAGGAGCGACGGGAGGTGGGGTGGGTGGGGAGAGGTGTGCGGGGTTGGAGGAAAGTGGGGTGGCGACGTTGGCGATGGGAGAAGGGGCCGGGCCGGGGAAGCGCGGCGAACAGCAAAGTTTGCCGTCCCCCGCTGCCCGCAACCCGCTCGCGGCGCCGCGCTCGCTCGCCTCCCTCGCCGTCTGCTGCCAGCCGGCTGCCCTCGGGGTCGGCCACGCCGAGGGGTGGGCTCTGGGCCGGGTGGGGGCGGGGGCGGGCTCAAAGCCTCCGGGCAGGTGGCGACAGCCCCGCGCGATCCTCCGGGCTCCGGCGGCTGGGCCGGGCTCAGCAGCTCTCGCGTCGCCGCTGCTGCCGCCCGCGCTCGGGCAGGAGCCCCAGCGCCATGCTGACGATTAGCCGCGAGCGCCCGCTCGGGCTGGGTGTGTATGTGTGTGTGAGTGTGTTGGCCAAGTCTTCCCTGCGCGGCGACAGCGCGGCTTGGGCTCACCGCCCGGCAGCTCGCGGGCTCCCCCTCCGCCGCCGCTGCCGCCTCGCTCCCGCTCTCGGTCGCGGTCTGGGCTCCGGCGCGTCTTCCCCGCTGCCGCCGAGCTCGGTCCGCGTTCAGCAAGGAGCGTAGCTCTGCCTCCCCTCGCCGCTGGGAGCCCAGGCTCCGTCTGCCGCCGCACGCCGCGATCCCAACGCGTCCCCCCTCCCTGGTTCCCTCCTCTTCCTCCTCCCCCTCCCTCCGCCCTCTCGCCCGCCCGCCCGGCCTCCCTCCCTCCCAGCAGCCGCCTCCCCTCCCCCCGCAGGCGCAGCGCTCGGGCGACAGCCAGCCGCCCGCCCGCCGCCGCCTCCTCCAGCTGTCGCAAGTTTGAGCTCCCCCAGCCTCCGCTCAGCCTCCGCTCACCCTCCGTTGCAGCGCCTGGGCGGTGGGGTGTCGGAGCGGTGATTCCCCAAAAAGGTTTGCCCGAGTTTCCCCAGCCGATTCCCGGCGCGTTTCGCCTATCTGGGTTCGAACCCCAGACCACTTGGGTGGCGTCCCCCTCGCCCCTTGTCCTCCCCTCCCCAGCTTGGACCGAGTTTCCTTCCTCCTTTCCATACTTCCTTTCTATTTCCTTTTTTTTCTTTTAGATTCACTTTAGAAGAAATTTTACATCTTCTTAAAACATAGTTCCTTTAGCTTTCTCTTTTATAGGCTAAATCGTCAACATTCAATTTTCTTCATCATTTATATTCGCCAATAAAATACTACTTTTTATGGATTCTCATTTATAGCTCTTTGTGTTATGCAGAGTTAGATATTATTAACATATCTTATTTTACATGATTAGAGTATGAGAAAGAGGAGAACAAAAAGAAAAAAAAATGTGTGATGTGATGTGTGTATGTGGGAGGGGGGAGATTTATCACACACACATACACACAAACATATTCATATCAAAATAAGGAAGAAGTACTCATAACTATTACAGCCTGCGTTTCTCCAGCTGATCACATGATCATAGCTGGTATGTATAACAAGCTTCTTCCACTACCATCCTGTACACCCTATACCCTCAGCAAGCACTCCTGTTGGTCATAGATTCTTGCCTGCTAAACTTACCCAAACCTTTATTCCTGAAGGAACTGGACCATAGCAGCCCAACCTGAATTATGATAGTTTTCCACTGACTTTAATCATAGGAAATGAAAGTATTAAAAGGCACCCTGGAGGATCTTTTGCATTCCATACAGACCCTCCTTTACCCACATTATTTGGTAGCAACCCAATTTCATCTTGATAGAAGGATCTCTCCAACTAGTGCAGAAACCCCAGTCTTTGCCTGTTAATTCAGAAGTCCCATCTGGCTAGGTCAAACTCTCAACTTCTATTTCAATGAAAGTATTGTCAGGTTCCCTGGCAGAAGCATTATTTTCCTTGGTACTAAGATCTCACTGGACTTAACATCATGGAGATGAGAAGCAAATATTTTGCTAGTGGATCACTTGCAGTGATAGTGGAGGAGCCTCTCCCATTTTCCTCCCTTGATTCCCTGACCCAGGAACTCTGACTGTGGGAGATATAGCACTATATGTGAAGGAATGGTGATCATACAGAACACTCTGGAGATATCACCTCAGCCCTGAAAGGTATTGCCATCTAGCTGGCACCATAACTGAGTCTCCCTTAGACCATTCCACCATTACATCTGTGGCTCTGTAAGGAAAACCATGGTTAGACTAATTAATTCCATGAGAATGGACCCATTGCCACATAACTATATCTCTGTATTTAAGCTGCAGGATATCAATGAGAGAGTATGAACGAATTAATAGAAAATGACTATCATGCAAAGACAAACAAGGGACTTTGTATCTCTTCTGAGGAAGGGATTCATCTGTTTTCAGTTGGACCTGGGATATTTGTACCATGTTAGGTGGAAGCACGACTTGGCTGTTTTCAATATTTGGAGATGAATACAGTTTAAGGAGATTTGCATGGGTTGACAAGGGGTGAGCTATGGTGGCCTTTTGATGTGGCCACTTGGCTAGGCCTTACCACACTTTCCAGCATTCCTTTTCTGTATGTCTCTGGGTAGGGTGGGATATAGCAGAGTTTCTTACAGGGGACTGGAGGGGAAGTGAAGCAGCAGTCATTTTATGTCCTCACTGGTCTGCTGGCTCATCTCATTGGTGAGAGACAGTGGCCAGGCCTGCCATTGCCCACCTTCCACTGGGCCTTCCTTCAGCTTCTTCTACTCTGGGACCAGTGTGGGTATTTAGTTCCATGAGGAAGGGGCTTGACTTCTGCAGGAAAACTACACAGTCAAGGTCAGAGGCAATAAGGGCTCACATAGGTTTCATTCTGTTTTCGTGGCCTCTAGCTTTTTTTTTTTTTTTTTTGGTGTATGGGTTCCGGATTGTTGCTACTTTACTTTACATCCATATTCTCTCCCTCGCGGCCTACTTTGTGACCCCCAAGCTCCAGGATCAGACACAGTCCTAAGAATTCAGCCTTACACAATTGTCTAGGTCAGACTGTTGCCTGTGTCTGATACTGGAGCTTGGAGTCCACAGGACATGAAGTCAGGGAGAGAAGACAGACAGATGGGCCTCATTTCTTAGTAGTTCTGCTTCTTCTGGGGGACCTATACTGAAATATTCCCTTTGTATTCTGGAAACGAATATTAAGACATTCTTTCTTAGAAATATAGAAGAAAGAAATATGATGTCATTAACTTATCCTTAACTTTCCTAAAGATCCAGAATTATGCTGTGCCTTTTTCTTTGAAAGTCAGAAGTAGCATAACACCCTAAATGTTACTTATTTGCTAGCAATACTTAACAGAGAAAAAGAGGGATAACTTTGCAGTCAGGAGAAAGACAAACGGCTTGGAAAAGACACAAAATAATTGTCAGCTCCTGAAAAAGTCTTTTTTAAAAACGTTTTTCTCTTTTTAAAACGGTAATAACTCCCCACCACAGAGAGGTGCTCTCACACTTACTTCTCCAATATTTGCAAAGCATTCAAGTCCTAAAATGTGCCAACATTTTTCAAACACAGGATTAAAAATAGAGTATTTTTGTTTAAAAATAATTATATGCCATAACATGGAAACAAATAATTCTGTAGTCTTTGGAAAACAATGGTTTGCCTGTGGATAAAGTCACCTTCCCGCCCTACCCTCAGCCATCATGTCAAAGGAACAATAACCTCCTAATGTGTTAAGTTCTCCATGCATTGTGTTTTAAAACAATGCTTTATGAGCACACCATTGGTGAGCTTTCGGCATTATCTCAGTATATGGTACATCTACAGAAATTTTTTATTTATACTCCTGTCCTTTTTTTTTTTCCTAAGGTACTTGAAACATTTTGCTTTGTAGTAATTTTTACTTATTTATGTTAAATAATATCATCTTTTGTAAGCCGCTGGTGATTTTGCCTGAAAGGCTGACTGTTGATAAGAAACATTCTTCTCCTTTTATTTGGCTGAGTATTTTGTAACAGAGGAAACATGACACTGTGGTCAGGCATCAGGCTTCAGAGAAAACTACTAACTTCAAAGTCTAGCTCTGCTCCCAGCCTGCTCTGCAACCAACAGCATGCCTTAACCTCTCTGTGCCTTATTTCTTTTCATTGGAAAAACTAAGATGATAACAAAATATCTACTTCCAAGATTTGTTTTGTAGATTAAATAAGCTAGTTCATGTAAAGTCCTTCACATAGCACCTGGCAAATGCTCAATAGATATTACCCATAATAATATTGTCTTCTGTGCTTGCCAATAAACTATGAAACTATATGGATCTAAAGGACAAGGCTTATAATTAACCAAAAAGAAGGAGTAAAGACCTTAGTTAATAAAAGTAAAATAATGTATCTTTTAAATATAGAGATATTGCTTCTACACAGAAATATTGTTAAAATAATAAATGTCAGACAAATAGATGCACATAACTGTTTTATAACTAGCAGCTGGATCCTTAACTCTCTATAACTTTGAAATGGAGCTGCAAAGTACAATGCATTTCCCTCAGTAGTTTCTCCAGATTCCCTTTGAATTTGTGCAGGGTCGATTGATACATACAAGCACTATTTGATAAAACATATTTTTCAAAAAGTGAGAACAGCACGTAATTACCTCTACATGATATTTCTTTGGTAATTGCAGATAAATTGGTAAAAATATTTCAATTAGGCAAGCAGACTATTGATTGCAACTTACTAGGCTGTAAGAAAAAGTGATTTTTCTCTCAAGTTTTAATATAAGTACTTACTTGTTTTATTTACAACAAATACAAACCTTCTCATTTCAGCAGCTCAAAGTCTTCATGGAAAAATCACATGATTACTAATCCTCAAGACTGACTCTCTGTATTTTTTGCAAGTTTTCGCCTACTTATTATGTTCCTGCTGGGAAGTTCCTAAAAATTACATTTCCTATAACTGGGAGTATTACTAGTTCTTTCTATCAATCTATTTTTAAAGTGCAGAACCTTCAGAACGTTCTGAATATATTCTTTTTAGAAAGGAAAACAAGAAGGTCACAGATTCTTCTTTTTCCTTTAATATTTCTCAACCACACACTCACACACACATTCCCTTTATATCTTACAAATTCATGAGAAAGCTCATTCTGTTTGCAATTTTAATTTTTGCTTTTGTTGACATGCAGTCTTCCTTAAGGGAACTTGATTATCCTTTTATACGGAAGGTAAGCTATGTACTATATTCATTTTAATTGAGGATGCACTGTTTGGAGATTACATCATCTGGTTATTTACATTTTTCCTTTCTTCCTTGAGTTGATCTCAAAGGAAACATGTGTGCATTTATAGTTCATGTATTACTGATAGCTATCCTGAGTATAACAGCATTTATACTCAGCTCTAGTTATAACTTGTTTCACCCAACCAAAACCACACTTTTCTACTGATTATAAGGTTTTAAATTCATCACAGATATCAAAGCGAGAGAGTACAGTGAGACTCAGTAAGCTTATGGAGGGGAGCTGGGGGTTTTATACTTAACTGAGGGAAACTTGATCATTGATGACACTGGTTTATGACAACGTCAGGATGGCATTAGGCAGCTCTGACGTGATAACTCCAGGGCACAATTTTTCACCTATTGGGAGGTAGTGTGAACATCTGAGCAGCTTAGCCAGTCAACTGTGTCTCCCTACAGCCATCATTCTTCCTCGAAAATCTAATGATTCTCTTAGTTCCATGGCAGAATCAGGTCACTCTAGGTAGTTCTATGTTATGTGAACAAAAGAATCACTGAGGATAGTAAAAACTAATTTTAATTTATCAAGGATCATACGTTAAGTATAATATTTTATAAATCATTTATTTTACTCTAAAATTAGTTGACAATTTTTTCCCCATAATTTGATTGGCACATTTGATAATTTGCACAGAAATGTACATGATAAGTGAACATAATGATGTTAAATAGTGGAAGATTGGAGCTGATGCAAAAAGAAAAGGTAATTAAATATATAGAAATTATAACATTATTCAAATTCCTACCCAATCTGCAATCCTTCCTCCAATTATACTTTTTTCTGGAATATAGTCTTTTAAGCCAAAAGCACTTAGAATGGTCATTTTAGAGATTATGAGAGAGGAATTATAGCCCAGAGAAAACCTACATGCAATAGGTAGCTAGGGGCAGGCTTATTGAATGACATTATTCAGCCAACAAGTTGATACATCATCTTAAATCTGAAATTTTGAACAACTGCAGATAAAATGTCCTAAAACATACGAGGCAGGATGGTGTCTTCAGTTTCCCTCACTTACTTTATCTTTCTTTCCTTTTCTCACTCTTACAGGAAGAGAATCTCCCTTTAACTCATTATGGTTATGCTATAAAAGACTGAGTGATAAAAAAATAAGTTTATTTCAAAGGTGCCTCACTCTGAATCATCTGAATGACAGGAATCATTATACTGAAGAATGGGACTCACTGAGAGCATATATAAAGGAGCCTTATTTTTATCCTCCACTGTCCATTCCCCCTGTGCTGTGAGACTTGTTTTGCCTTTGCTTCCTTGGGTGAAAAGCAGTGCACATCCCATACCTGCCATGGTCACTTTCAGATAACAAGAATCCACCAGTAACTTCCAGTTCCACACACAGTCTCAGTTCAATAATTATTTTGTTCAATCCACTGTATTAATTTCAACATTATGAATTTCATTTAAAGTTGAAATTCCACCCATCCCCCATCAAGGGAGAAGTTTTCAATCCACACCAGTTGTTGGAGCGTGGCATGAAAGCTCTTACTAGATTAATAATGTTGTGTGTGCCTGGTAGATGCTTAAAGCTGACACTTTCTCTTATGGTGCGTGGGTTCTTCCGAGCCCACTGCCCCATCACTGGGAATTTCTCACACGTGGTTCCCTTTAGGGTTACCAAGAGCAACTCTATTCTGGATGGTTAGTTTTAGCCATTGCCTATATCTTGTCCTATGCAAACAGCCTACCCAATCCATTGCCAGGAAACCCTATAGAAATTTAGGTCTTATAATGTCAGTAATTTATTTAAAAATAACTCATCATCACATGTGTGACATTTATGGAATACATATTTGTATTATACCCTCTAGGTATTTGGTTGACACTTGAAATACTTTAATCAGGAATATTCACCCTAAGGGTAGTGAGTCAGCATTTGAAAATTAGGAACTTTCGATTTCTACTGAGAGAAATAAGGAACCCCTGGAAAAATCATAAAGAGGTAGATTTCAACTAAAAACGATTGGACTATCATTGCCTCAATCTGCAACAGAGGACTTGTTAAACAGCCTAAGGGAATTTACAAATATGTACGTATTTGCTAAACGGGTAGTGGTTGAGATATGTTTATTGACTAGCAAATTTGTACAGATACTTGGCCTTTGGACAAGTTCTAGAGAACTCAAGGTGTAACATTTTCCCAAGTGGGGGTTTTAGCCCAGGTGTTTATTCCTTCGGTGCCACCATGATATGAAGGAATCTGTCATCGTACTAGAGGAAAAGGTACTAAATGTAGAACTGAATACCGATGAACTTATGGGATATAGGACTGAATATGGCTGCAACAGTACAGCTCAGGACTGTCTGGGGTCTATTTGCCAATTCATTTTTCTATGAGTGATAGAATTTGGTCTAAGCCTTGCTTTCACTGTAACATCTCACCTGGTTGTGCGATTTTGAGAGAGGATAAGTACAGCGCTCATGTTGCTCTAATCATTGGAAGCCTCTAGCCTCCAGAGTGGCAGTGTGAAGAAACTGTCAGAAGGCTGATTTCAACTCAGACACCTCTGTCCTTGATCTGACCTAATACCACCTAGCTATCCAGTCTTTTGTTCCTTAGGAGGATATGAGTCAGACAAGAATACACTGTGCGCCTCAAGCTCAAGGGGGGGCCATGGTAAGCTATCTGAGTGGTCTTCTTAAACTTGTTATTTTTTCACATTATATGAAGAGGGAAGTACCTTCCACTTTGTTTCCTTGAGGACTGCGATTGGGACTCACAGCACTTCAAGAACTCTCCCTTAAAATCTTCTCTTAATCTCTAAATCCTGACACTTTTGTTGTCTCTATGTAGTTGAGAAGCTTTAGATTAAAAAAAAAAAAGTTTGCTCTTTACTCCATTTCAAATAGTCGAATCACAATTCAACTTGGGATGTGGGAACAACTGGCATTTATTGTGCTACAGTCTCAGTCTGAGAAGGAAATAGTTCGATTTTGTTATCCTACTATGCATAATAAAATGTAACTTCTAGAAAAATATTTTCAGGTAAGTTTTTTTATTTTTTATTTTTTTATTTTTTTGCGGTACGCGGGCCTCTCACTGCTGTGGCCTCTCCCATTGCGGAGCACAGGCTCCAGACGCGCAGGCTCAGCGGCCATGGCTCACGGGACCAGCCGCTCTGCGGCATGTGGGATCTTCCCGGACTGGGGCACGAACCCGTGTCCCCTGCATCGGCAGGTGGACTCCCAACCACTGCGCCACCAGGGAAGCCCTCAGGTAAGCTTTTTTTGATATTTCATCACATAATCTGTAGTGAACCAATAATTTTCAGGCTACCACTGGGCTATTTGCTACAGTAAAACAGTGATTTAATCTAGTAAACCAATTGATTATGCGAAAGTATAACTTAAAAATTATCTTACTTATACAAATATAAATGTAACTAAAAATTATTTCATTGTTGGGGGGCAGAGAGATAGTAGAGCTGGTTCAAAGAACATTTTAAGGCATTTATAAATAGTGGAATAAGAAATAATAAAAATAATACCATGAAAGACATGACACTAATTAAAATTCTCTGGGGCAATAAAATCATAAATTTGGGTTTATGTTGTTTTTTTTTCTTTTCTTTTTTGCTGGTGAGAAACCTGTAAACTAAGACGTGGCTTTACAGTGGTGTCTGGGCACTAATCAAATAGTAAAGAGCTAAATCTAACTCAAGTACATTTTCCTGGAGAATTACATAATCTTTGGGTGATTCTTTTAAGCAATGCCCCTGCATGACATTGAAAGGACATACCACATTCCCTTTGTCTTATTTGCAAATTGTGGATAATTTTTCCTAATAAAGGACAATATATGCCTCCTAATGTGATTATGTAAGCACTTTAACTGTTTTAGATAATTAAATGAGAAAATAATGATGGCCACTATGTATAACATGGTATAAAATACATATTTCATATTCCTCAATTTCTTTGGATCTCACTAACAACAATAAATTTGGAATAACTGGTTTTTAAGGTCATATCTGACACCAAGAGCCATTCGTTTATTTTTCTAACTGCTTGAACTGTTAGCAACTTTCAACACTGTGGCCTTTCTTTTCAAACAATCTCTTCTTGGTTTCACTGACAGCTCTTCATCCTGCTTTCTATCCTAAGTATCTGGTTATGTTCATCTTTGTACTCTTCTCAGCACTATTTATAGTGTTTTCTCATATTCTTCTTTGCTGGGGATCTACCTCTTCTTCGCTAAAATCCTACCTCTTCTCCTGAGCTGTTACATGTCGGAGCAATTAAGACCTGGTCTGAGACCCCATTTTTTTTTCACTCTGCATTCTCTGTCCTGGTAATCTGATCCACGTTTATTGCTGTAAATGTCATCTCTAGAAAAATAGGCTCCAAATTAGTAGCTCTAGTGAGAATCAGACATCACCAAAAGTTGCTTAATCAGTATCTACATATGGATAAATAAAAGCCAACTCAAAGTCAGCCAGTCCTAAACCAAACTCATCTCTCTCTTTTGCTGTTTTTTTTCTTCACTATTTTCATTTTAATGAACAACCCCATAGTAAATCCAGTTGAATAAGACAGTAACATAGGCATTGTCCTTAATGCTTGTCCTTAATCCTCTCTTCTGTATATAATTCACATTGGGATCTTTCAAGTTTACTCTCTAAATCTGTCTCAAAGGCATTCATATTTTTCAACATCAGTACCACTTTCACTCTAAGCCAAAAACCACCATTTCTTGCTTAGACTAATACTGATTCTATCTAAATAGTTTCACTAACGTGTACCTTTTGCTCTCCACCCAGTTCTCCACACTACAAAAAGAATAGCCATTTTAGAAATCACATATGTTCAGGTTATCCTTTAAAACCCTACAGTGGATTCCTATTTCTCTTAGGAGGAAGGGAAAAAGAAATCCTTCATTTGCCACACAAGTCTTGCACGATCTTTCACCCAGCTGTGTGAGCGGGTGTAGTGTAGTTGTTATAGACAAGAGTTGTGGAGCTACACTGCCTGGGTTCAAACCTAAACACCTTCACACTTTAACCGGCTGAACTATACAAGATGTTTCCCTCTCTGAGCCTCAGTTCTCAGAGAAGTTATTACTTGTACCTACTTCATATAATCATTTAAAAACCCGAATAAGCTAACACAGATGAAGTACTTTGAGCAGTGGCTTTCACTCAATTAGACATGAATTTACCATAGTATTAGTATTACTTTTCTTTCTCATTTCATGATTATCTCACGCTCAATCTCTGTAGTTTTTTAATTTGCTTTAGTGCTGAAAACCCATGCTCAGTGCCCCCTCTCCCTTTCATTTGTACCTGCTACCTCCTCTACTTGGAATGTTCTTTCCCCCCCCCCTTACCTCTGGGGGCCTTGACATTTATGGTGATTCCCCTTAACCCTGGCCCCGCTTCTCCAAGTCGTACCTTCATTACATTATCTTCTTTGAACCAAGTGAGTTGAATTTTCTTTCCTGCCAGAAGCCTGACTGATGCAGAAGCTCTGCCCGTTGTAGACACTTAGGATTTACGCTGGTGGAGACTCATCTTCACACACATGCATCTAAGATCCTTATGGCACAGGGAGAGGGTATAAATATTAATTCACTAGGTCTTACATCTCCTTCCTGCAATTGACTTCTGCTCATGTTTAACTGGTCAAGCTATATTTCCACATCACTCTTCAAATGGACCAGAAAAGTACAGTGTTACCATTTTCTTGGAGAAGAAGGGGAACTAGAACACATATTACCCTGTTATGACTACAAAGCAAAGCATAAGTAAGGGCATTAGAATGTGAAAGTACATAGACTGTTGGAGGTTGTTGATCTAGTGTGAGATGAGCTTGACACATATTCTAGGATTCGATGGAAACACCTGTGAGGTCAGCTCAGTGAGGACTCTACGTGTCATGCAAAATTTGTGTGGTGTCCTTTTCTTAGAATTGAAAAGGAGACATAGGAAAAGAAATCTGGGAAGGAGAAGACAGGAGCATATCTATATTTTGGAATATCATAATTTAATCATTCTATCCTGCTCGTAGCTTCTTTAACTAAGGGAGATTATATAAACTGTTTTCAGATAAATTTGAAATATCCTGAGCTCATTATTTCAGCATCTGGAATGTAGAGTCAACCAAGATAACAAATTGTATGATTTCTCTATTAGGCAGAGGCTTCTACAGCATGAATCAAGGAAATTAGAAGGATCAAGTTACTAGTTTATTAAATTAGCACTGACATTATCACAGTCTCAGAGGAAAAAATATAACAAGATTGTTTGCAATAGAAAACGTTTTGTAAAATAGCCCTTAATCAGAATAGTCATTTGGAAATATTCTAGCAAAAACGTATATGTAAAGCAGCACTGCACCTCAGACTTGAAATTTTCCAAATAATTAATAGCAAGTAAAAATTTTATATAAATCCATGGAAATAAAATTGGAGTGGCCAAAACATTACTGAAGAATTCTGAGATAAGGACAGTAAATTCAGGAAGCACAAATAAAATGACATAAATACCTCTATGTTCTGAATGTAATTTAATTATTGACTCTCACATACATAGCTAGAGTATCATCAATCACCATAGATAATATTTTTTTCTGAGCCATCAAAGCTAATTATAGTCAGAAATCTCACTCACTGAGACTAAACATTACACTACATTAAAAATCAATCTATTATGTGATGTCAGAAAGTTCTGTTGAGTGTAGTGATTTTTTATGAGCCTCAAAATTCTATGTTAATTACCTGAATATTTTACATAGATGTCTCAAATAGTCCTTGTAAGTAATAAAAACAGTGGTGATTTGTATTTCACCATTGCTAAGATAATTTTCAAATTAGAATATTGACAGAGGGGAATAAACCGAAATACAATAGGAAAATGCAAGAAAAAGGCAGAAGTAGAACTAAATGAACCACCTTTTCACTGAGGGCTTCTTCACTTTTCCCTAAAATATGTCCCACTGATTCTAAGGTTGTGTCTACACTATGCTAAAAGATATTTTAAGTTTCCAATAATTGAGTCTTCCCAAGTACTTGTATGAATCAATTCAAATCTGATACTTCATGTTCAAAGAATTTTAGAGACAAAAATTCTTAGGAGATTGGAGATTATGTAATTCATTATAAACACGGAAGCTGGAAAATAGGGTAAGTAGAAAGGTTTCACCATGAGTGGCATAGTTAGACTCTGTGTTTCCCAACTAGTTAAGAGAAATATTTTTACCAAATCACAAATAAACAGTGAATGCTTACAATTATATTTATAACTAAAATAATTTCTCTCCACTTAAAACAGTAGTGTATCTATTCAACTAATGATATTGCAGCAACTGGACATTCTCATGCAAGAAAATGAATATAGACACAAAACTTACACCCTTAACGAAACAACCCAAAGTAGATCATAGACCTAAATATGAAATGCAAAACCATTAAACTTCTAGAATACGAATAGGAGAAAACCAAGATGACCTTGGTTATGGCGATGGCTTTTTAGATACAGCACCAAAGGCACAATCCATGGACTTCATTAAAATTAAATTTTTTGCAAAATTGTTGTTTCTGACAACACTAAACATATTCTTACCATTAAATCCTGCAATTGCACTGCTTGGTATTTATCCAAAAGAGATGAAAATGTATGTCCACACAAAAACCTGCACACAGATGTTTATAGTAACTTTATTCATAATAGCTAAAATTTGAAAGCAGCCAAGATGTCCTTCAGTAGGTGACTAGATAAATAAACTGTGGTATATCTAAACAATGGAATATTGTTCAGCACTAAAGGGAAATAAGCTATCAAGCCATAAAAAGACATGCATTTTAAGACATTTAAAAAAATTAAAATAACTACTGGGTATACAGAAAAATACCTAAAATGAAAAAGGGTCTTTTATTTTCATACAGTAATAATGAAGTAAGAATTTTAGTTTAAGATCAGTTATACATTTAAAAGCCTTTACATTTTCCAAAAGAAATTAATGTATTCCTATTGAACATTTTGTTAAAAATGCCACAGACAAGACTATGAGACTCTCTAAGTATTACTTCTATCATCTTACTAAAATCAGTAAAAATAAGTTTGCGTTAACACATTCCAGCTTCCTCTCTCTAGAAATAGAATGAGAAAAAAAGCAATAATAATAAGAGACAGTAGCTTCAAATCTTTTTTAAAAGTTATTCCCAACTGCACATCCATTATCAGTCATAGAAAATGTAGGGCTGCGGTAGAAGTCATGGTTTCCAGCACTCTGAAAAGCACATTATTTTAAAGATGGATCAATATAAAAGAAGAAAAATACTCAAATCATCTGAAGATGATGTAGTATTAAAAAGCTTTGGGGGAAAATGAGGCTGCAATTTGAACAAAATTATCTACTTACAAAGAAAGGAGGACATGAGTTATTGTCTAAGAGTTACCATAAAGACACTAAAAAGAAAAGAAATACACACACACACAGACACACACACACACATAATCCTTATATAACTAGTAACTTAAAATTAACAAATAATATGTCTTCGATTTACTTGTGATGAATAAACCTCACTTGAATTAACAGAGGAAAGCATTTAAACATAAGAAACAGAAAAAGAGTTTCAACAGTTTTAAAATATACCTAGTTTATGTTGTAAAGAAACGCTATTGACAACAAAATGCTCCTAAAAGGAACTTTGGTAATAGAGTCCAGTTGAAAACCACTGTCTATTTACAAGGTAGACTTGGGGTGCTGCACTGAACAGTGTGCCCCCAAACTTCATGTCCGTGCAGGATCTGTGAATGTGACCTTGTTTGCAAGGGTCTTTGCAGATGTGATTAGTTAAGATGAGGTCATACTGAATTAGCATGGGCCCTAAGTCTAATGGCTGGTGTCTTTATAAGAAGAGGGAAATTTGAACACAGAGATACAGACACAAACAGAGGCAAATAGGCCGTGTGATGTCAGAGGCAGTGACTGGAGTGATACAGATAGAAATGCCAAGAATTGTCAGCAACAACCAGAAGCTGGGAGAGAGGCGTAGAACAGATTGTCCCTAGAGCCTTCGGAAGAAGCATGGCTCTGCTGACACCTTGATTTCGGACTTCTAGGCTCCAGACCATGAGGGAATACAATTTCTGTCATTTGTGGCATTTTTTTACAGCCACCTTAGAAATTAATATACTTGGTAAAAATTCAACCCAACAGTCATTTTTATTTTGATATATATCACGAAACTAAACCCTAACTAATGCGTTTCCCATTTTGCCTCCATCTCTGATTTTTTTTAAGCTAGCAAGTATTTGTTTCTTGCTTATACCTTCAAAATAAAAGTTATGATTTTGATGACATGATAGCTAAAATCTTTACTCATTATTCTGGTCCATATACATTTATTCATGACATCAAAATTCATTTATTGAGCATCTAATATATATTTTATTCTAAATCTCATCTTTGATTTCTCTAGTAGTCCAAACCTTCTCATTTGTGATAGAGTTTCAAAAATCACTTGGCTAAATGGATAATTTATTGAGTGTCCAAAGTATTTTCTTGAGTTAATAATTTTCAAAAATTGTATTACTCCACTTCAGAAGAGAATGACAGGGCTTTTCAAGAAATTATCATTTATTATATAGAAAAGATTCCAAGTATTCTTCTGGATCACCTGCCGGTTCAGTTTCTAGTTGCAAAAAGGCACCACATGACATACTTAGCCACAGTCTTGGATGATTGCTGTTGGCATCAGGAAATTTCTGCTCACTAGGACCTATGGACCTGTGATTATTGCTACTACTTATCAACACCATCCTCTTAGAAAATTATCACCTTAGAAATATTTCGACTATCATGAATACTACTGTACAAGTACTAATTCTGCGAGTATTGATTGCTGTAAAAATGTAGCAAATGATCTGGAAATGATCTACCAGTCACAATCTGGACAATCACAAATCTAATTACAGAGTGCAACATTGAAAATATACTAGAGGAAAGGTATGGAACCCTGCAGAACACATTACTAACGTGTATAACTTTGTTGTAGGAGATGGGGATGCTATTTGTATTTTACATATATATATATATATATATATATATATATAGTCTATATTTTCAGACTTATTACAATGAACATGTGGTTCTTTTGCCATTTAAAACATAGATTTAAGAAATTGGAAAAGTTCTTTTTCAAAGAGAAGTTGTTCTTTTTAATCCTATGATTGCAGGCAAGTTTTCTATATTAAAGTCTTGAGAATTGCTTTTCTTCAGGAAATCTGTCTTTGCCTTCAACTGATGGGATGAATCCCACCCAGGCTATGGAGGATAAACTGCTTTACTCAAAGTCTCCTGATTTAGATGTTAAACACATCTTTAAGTAGACATTCACAGCAAGATCTAGATTATTGTTTGACTAAACAGTTGAGCACTATATCCTAGAAGGCTGACATATACAATTAACTGTCATGTTGAATTTCTAATCAGGAGAGTGGCAAGATGAGTCCTGTGTTTCAGAAGATATCTTTGGAGAATGGAAGGACATCGGAAAGAGAGCACGGATGAAGGTGGACATGTCACTAGGAGGAGGATGAATGAATAAAGATCAGAGATGATAGAGATAAACTGGGTTGTTCTTGTTTTGGTGGAGAGGACTATGTGGATGGTTTGAAGGATGAAAAGCAGTAAGATTAACAAGGGTTGGTAAATGATTGTATATTGGATGTAGGGGAAAAAAAGGAAGACATAAAACTCTACCATCCTCCCATAATTAATTGGATTTTAAAATAGAAGCTTTACCATTCTTTCACTTTAAAGCAAAGACAACCTATTGCTAATTCCCACTTATAATTATCTCCCAGAACTCTTAATCTGCAGTATTCATCCTCTTCTGAATAACATTCTTCTGAAGACTATTTTAGTTAATTTATTTCTCTTGGTTGTTATTTTTTTTATAACCAGGCTTCAGTTACTTGTGAGGTAAAATTTAAAATTGGCAGTGAGTTCCAGACGAGTTATACAGGGCTTTGTAGCTCTGAAAGCCTTTCACATATATAAAACAGTAAAATATTCCTTTGTTACGAGGATATGACCCAGTTAAGTTTTACAAGTGATGCTTAGTGTAAGAAAAGTATAATACTCCAACATATTCCAAACAGGACAGGTAACTTTGGTAACATAGACAATGTAATAACTTGACAAGAAATAAGGGAAAAGTGATGAAAAGGACAGCTCGCTTTTTGTAAATAATTTCTTTTTCTCTAAAGAAAAATTAAAATAATACTTCTGACATGTCATTTTCTTGTTCTTATTACCAATCTCTTTAATAATTACTAAAAGAGAATTTTCATTCCCTGTCAGGCAAAATATAATTTAGCATCAGAATGATTCCACCTCCTCAGCATCATTAGGCTACTTGATAGAGGATGTGATTAATGCCTGTGTAGAATCATTAACTGCAGGAGGCCTATTCCAAACAGTAGGAACAGAATCCTGTTCACTCGTAGATAGAACTGTGATAATGTGCTTTTCATCTAGGAGTGGTGTGTGGATACTTAGAAATATGATTTCACTTGATCTAGAATAATATGGGATAACTCTCTGAGTTCAAAATGCTATTAGGTCAGCTAATACTGCAACCTGTAGTCACCTTATAGGAAATATATATTTGTCAATAATATTACTTATTAAAACAATTATGATGAATGAAGCAAAAATTTAAAAAATATATATATATAGCTAACTTCTTGAATGTAACTATGGTTATGGTAAAGAAGTGTTTTCACAATTTATTCATGTTTCCAGACCAGAGAATTATAGTTTTGTTTTAAAAACTGTAACCATGCTAAAATTGTAGGAATAATACATCTTACATCTATTTAATATTAAACGGAGGTAAAGATATCTCTAAGAAGGTTAAAAATGAAGATTTAACCTATTCATAAAGACATATCAGGAGGTGAACAATTCAGTTCAGATAGTCGGTTCTTTTCTTTTACAAATATTCTAAGAATTGACATGAAACTTCTTTAGACATCTAAATAATTTATTTAAGAACATTTCCTATTTGGTGTTCAGTATGGCGAAAAGACTGCAATTTTAAAACTGTAAGGTAAATGAACCCTGTGAATTGAATCCTGATAAACTAGTGTGGTTCTTCATCATACACTCCTAAATAGGAAAGCACAATATTTAAGGCTTAGGATTATTACTCAGGTTTAAATAAGCAATTACTGTCCACTCGGTTAGTCAAAGTCATTTAAAATCAAATAACACAATGGCAAATAGGAGTCTGTTGTAGGCAAAAATTGTTTTATCGTACAAAAACATTTGACATATATATTTAATATTACAGTGAGCTTGTGGAATGGCTGTTTTAATTCCCATTTTATGACGGAGTAAAATTTGACAGGTAAGGCATCCCAATTAATATTACACAGCTCAGTGTGAAGACAAAGAAAACCTAAATCCAGGGTATTTTTTTCCAAATTTCATTTACTTCATATTAAGAAGAAATTTCAGTAAGGTTGACTTTACATCAACAAATACTCGAGGCATTTTTAGACCAAATTGTACTTGCAGGAGAAGAGATAGGACAGAGTCAGTGGCTTCCAACAGGGGAGACAGAGAGTTCAGTGAAAAATAAAATGTAAAAGTTACCATTAACAGGGAAAAAAGAAAAAAATGTGAGAACTAGCTATAGAAATACTCTGATTGCTTGTGACTTTTGAAGTTAGACTTTAATTCAATAATTACAGGCTCATTTGAACAATTCTAATATTTAATATCCTATTTTAAATAAAATTTGTGATATTAAATAACTCCATTCTTTGATAAGCATCTGAAATTACTCTATAGGGACTGATTTGCTAATATGGATGTTAGTATCATCAGAGTTTGATATATTTTGGGTTTCACCATCTTGTCCTTTCTGTTTTCCAGAATTTCCACTCTTCACTAGAATGGCTATGGTTACTGAAAAGTATTTTCAGGCAATTTATAAAAATCTTGTGAAGAGTTTTTAGGTGTTATATTTGGAGAAATGATTTTCACATAGTCATAATGGTAGTAAAATCCCTGTTCATTGAACTGGTTCTACAGAAATTCTTTGATATTACTTTTCTAAAACTGTCACACTTTGGGGAGAAAATTGGGGAGTTGCTGTTACATCTGATTATTTGGAGACTAGATGTTGCTGTTAATACTGTGTTGCCAGAGTGAAATATCTATTCTCTCTCTCCATAATTAGCTTTAAAAATGTTAGATATTTGGATATAATATCTAGGGCAGGGCATCTGATAACGTGAGCCTAAGTTCGGTGCAACTGTCTACCTCCAGGTGGGTGCTAAGAAATTAAGTATCTGAAATGTTTGTCTCTCAACAAGCCCTGGATAGTGGGACATTTTCATGCATCTAAGTAGTAGTTCCTGTGATGGGCGTCTACAAAATTATCAGTTTTCTCTTGCTACACAGGAATAATAAGGTTTTGTTCATTTAAATGCCCAATTAAAAATTATACAAAGTAAGACCAAACTCTGTTCCAAAACAAGAATTTGTGTTTTTTTTTAATTAGAAGATAAATATGTTGATTATAGAAAGTTTGAGAAATGCAGAAAATTATTTTAAAATGCAGAAATAAAAGGTACCAGATATTCAGGTTGATGTAATCTAATCACATGGGCTCTTTAAAAGCAAGGAGTTTCCTTTGGCTGGTAACAGAAGGAGAAATCAAAGAGATTGGAAGTGTGAGAAAGTTTTGGCATGAGAGGATATTCCATTGTCAGCTTTTCAGATGCAAGAGGTAAGATGGGAAGGACCTGAGCGCTGGTCCTATGAGCAGAGAGGAACCCTCAGCCAACAGCCTGCAGCAGAATGAGGACCTCAGGCTGTAGGAAACGAACAGCAAGGAATTGGATTTTGTTAAAAACCCAACTGAATTTGGAATCAGATACCTGCCCCCAACCCACAGATCCTCCACATAAGATGCTGGCCTGGTTCACACCTTCATTGTGGCCTTTTGAATCCCATAGAAAAGAAAACAGTTAAGTCCACCTAGACTTCTGACCTGTGGAGCATCAGATATTGAATAGGTGTTGTTATAAGCTGTTAAATTGGTGGTAATTTGTTATAGAGAAATAAATAGGAAATTAGCACAGGAGACTTCCTCTATTCAATGGTTCTCAAACTTTAACATCTCAGAATCACCTGTCTAACTTGTTAAAATACAGATTGCTGGGGCTTCCCTGGTGGCGCAGTGGTTGAGAGTACGTCTGCCGATGCAGGGGACACGGGTTCGTGCCCCGGTCTGGGAGGATCCCACATGCCGCTGAGCGGCTGGGCCTGTGAGCCATGGCTGCTGAGCCTGCGCGTCCGGAGCCTGTGCTCCGCAACAGGAGAGGCCACAGCAGTGTGAGACCTGCGTACCGCAAAAAACCAAACAAACAAACCAACAAAAAACAGATTGCTGGGTTCTGTATCCTGAGTCTCTAATTCCATAGGTTTGAGGCAGGACCTGAGAAATTCCCTTTCCATTAAGTTCCCAGTGATGTTGATGCTGCTTATCTGGGGACCACATTTCGAGAACTATTGCTTTACTATAATACTCTTTGCCTCAGTTCACACCTCTCGGAAACTCCTTCCTAAGGAAAGAAAAATAACTTACCTGGTTGCAGAAACTGGTAGAAGGAATTGACCTTTCTAAAGCCGTTCTCTGCTCTCAGTCCTGTGGCTCTGCCAGCCTGCAGACTGGGAACATTCTGGTCTGCTCATGACCTTGAAGTCGGCTGTTTGCCGTTGTGAGAAGTGGTCGGTGATTTCCCAGGACTGCCAGTGACTCCGTGAGCAAGTCTAATTCTGAGAGAATGATGCGGAAGCCCGTTGGGACTCCTTATCTTCACCACATCCTCCAATCCTGTTTTTGAGTAATAACACTGATATTTAGTTTACTACTGTGTTTATCTCAGTGTGTTTGGGCTTCGGTAAGCCTATATGATATTATTTTTTGGCCCCATGAAATCTCAACAAACTATAGAATAACTGGAACTCATTTTAGCAGCCTGCAGCTCACTTCAGTTGCCAAGAACTACTCTTTCCCTAGTCAGAAGAGAGAGAACTTTTCGGCCAGTAGTCAGTTTGGAAGACAAGCAACTTTGTGAGGCAAACTCGGTAAAGCTGTGGATTTTATCAGCTGCCTCTAAACAGGCCAAGCTAATTCACTGCTTTATACCACAACCAATCAATCACACTTATTCAAAGGTCAAACCAACCTTACATATTCATAGCAAAATTAAGGCCCTAGAATCTTCTATTGTAAATCTGATAACCATCTGAAGGAAAACTCATTATATGGGGTATAAAAGACCCAACATTTATTTCCCCAGCCTTCTGTCCAGCAACACCATCTTTCCTCCTAGAGAGATGGAAACAAAGTGAAACTTATATATACTGAATATTCACAATATATGGCTCTGATGTTTATTATCAGGACATTTATTTCTATTTCCATTTTACAATGAGGATCAGAAAGTGAAATAAGTTTCCTAACATCATACATCCTGAAGTGGGGTGACCTGGGGCTCAAACATATGGTATGTTTGATTCCAAAGCTCATGCTATTTCTACTCTGCCACTTTACCGATAAAGAATGCTGTTTTAAAGCAATGTAGGTTATTGTGGTGGGAAAAAATGGACTTCCTAGATATACTCCTCTAGCTGAGGCCAAGTTAAAAGAAAAAGGACAATTTTACATAAAATGCTTACCAGATGTTTTTGAAAAAACATATTTCAAATATTTTAATGATGCACGTTTATAAATCACACTGTAAGTCTCATATCCTCTGTCTTTAAATAGATTCCTATATGAAAAATTACTAAGAATGATTTGTCATGTCATACATTATTTAATGACAGTCAGTTCATGTTATTTTTTATTACAAAGACATTTAAAATGTGGAAATAAAAAACGATGGAAAAGGTAATATAAATCCACTATTAATATCATATGGGCAAAAATAATGATATTTATTGTAACCTAACACTTCCTAACTGTCAAGCTGATTTTCCAGTTCTTTTGGCTATTTCCATCATAGATTTCCTGTGTCACATTTGAGAAAATTAATATAATAGTATAATAGGATTCATAAAGTCTGTTTCTGGCTCCAGAAACACACTGCATACATTTTCTAGTTGTCTGACTCCAGGAAAGTAATCCATTTTATATTTCTTTGCTCAATATGAAGTGGAAAATAGTACTTGCCCACATGAAAAGTTTGTTGTGAGAATCAAATTTATTGATTGAATAGTATATCAGTCAGATGATTATTTAATTAAAAAAATTATTTGATGTCAACCATGGGCCAGGCATTGTGCTGGTCCCAGGCGCTACAAAGAGAGATATGATCATCATTCTTAAGTGAGACACAAATACGCACAGATACACAAGTCTTACTTTGGGATATGCACAGACTATTATGAGAGTCAATAAAGACCATCTCGCCCAGCCTGGGGATGTTAAGTAAAGTTTTCTGGAGTAACTCTTGAATTAAATTTTGATTATTGAATAAAATTTAAGGAGGGAAAAATCCAAAGAAAAAACATAGCAAGATATATGGGAAACTTATAAGCATTTTACTGTTGTATCATGAAATGTGAGAAAGGAAACAGTGTTCAGTGTGGCACAAACAATAGGAATAACTTGAAATTATTCTTACAATACCTACCAAAGCTTTTAAAGTTACACTTTTAACCCAATATATTATCGTAGACAAAACTAGGAAATAATCAGAACTGTGGACAAAGATAGGTGCAAAGGTTTTTATATAAAAATTGTAATAAAATTTGGACAGATGCACTTAGAGTACAGGACACTAGTATTATGGTGATAATGAAATCTTTTCAAAGAATGTTTAGTGAATTGGAAAGTGCTCACAATCATTATATTATTATATCATATATACTATATATTATAATAACATTATATATTAATTATATTATTATAATGTTAATACTAAGACGTAGACATCAGATTATCTACATGTAAGAGGATGCCAATTTTTAATTTTATATATATATGCTTATTTATGGGTAGTGAAATTCTCATAAAGGGATGCATCTAAATGTTCACTGTTTTGCCTGGCAGAATAAATTTTTATGAGTAAGCAAAATACTAACATATGCTGGGCATCTAT
Source organism: Mesoplodon bidens (assembly GCF_964165515.1). Taxonomy (NCBI): domain Eukaryota; kingdom Metazoa; phylum Chordata; class Mammalia; order Artiodactyla; family Ziphiidae; genus Mesoplodon; species Mesoplodon bidens. The sequence continues at coordinate 97,792 of NW_027672540.1, read as the reverse complement.
ACAGATGTGTTTTACGTCTAGTACATGAGATTGCAGATATTTAAATTTTCTTCTGGTTTCCTGTCAAAACTTCTATATTTATAAGAAAATTTCAGAGTTAAAAATCAAGAATAAAAGTATCATTAAAGAAAAATTAGATTAATGGATATAACGTGAGTAAGACTGCCTGAATATAAGCTATGAGTACAAATAAGAAATAGCTGATTAGTTTGGGGGACTTAATTTAAGTCTAATGAGTTTAAAAACGTCTAGATTATTAGGTTAATACTATGGCAACACAAAAGTGATGCAAACGGGCTTCCCTGGTGGCGCAGTGGTTGAGAATCTGCCTGCTAATGCAGGGGACACGGGTTCGAGCCCTGGTCTGGGAGGATCCCACATGCCGCGGAGCAACTAGGCCCGTGAGCCACAACTACTGAGCCTGCGCATCTGGAACCTGTGCTCCGCAACAAGAGAGGCTGAGATAGTGAGAGGCCCATGCACCGCGATGAAGAGTGGCCCCCGTTTGCCACAACTAGAGAAAGCCCTCACACAGAAACGGAGACCCAACACAGCGAAAATAAATTAATTAATTAATAAACTCCTACGCCCAACATCTTTTGTAAAAAAAAAAAAAAAGTGATGTAAACTAGGAGTGCCTATCGTGTATTGTAGTAAACCCTTACTTAATGCAACCCTAAATATTTAGGCATTTCACATAAAAATAAGAAATTGCTATTCTAAACTTTGCACATATTAAAATACTAAATTTAGGGTAGAGATAAATGAGTGAAATAAAATTCTTTTCAGGCCATTACTCAAAGACACAGTGACTGGTCAAATCGCTCAAAGCATGTTTATTCAATGAAAAAATGAATGAATAAATGAATGAATGATTGACTTGGGGAACATAGTCTTTTGCTAACGATTACAGTGGTATAATAATTTAGGACTTGATTTAAAAGTTATTTGCGTTTACCAATTATTGTCTTCTCGTAACTAGTTGATATCCATGATCAATCAGCTTGGCTAAATTTAGCTCATGGCAAGCATAAAATCATTTGTAGTTATCAATATCAAGTCCATTCCAGTTTTATCTATTAGCATCAAAGCCATAATACCCATCACAAACAAAACAAAACAAAACAAAAACAAATAGAAAATTTGAGATGGAAAGAAAAAGCAAAAACAAAAAAAATCAAAACTGAAGTAAAAAAAGAAATACTAAACTAATGTAACACTGTTATCCAATTAGCTGACTCTATATTTTAATACTTACAGCATATAGCATCAATTATAGAAAATATATAAGGTATAGGACACTAGCTGATAGTTAAAGTTTAGTGTTTTAAACAGTAAGGGAAATTGCTGTAATGGTGTAAAGTTTGTGCACTAGTGGACTAAATAAAAAATTATTCAGGAACAGCCAAGCTTAGGACCTTATTGAATTGAACAGATCTGGGATTTGCTACAGTTTTCAAACTATAATATTCACTTCCATAAAAGAAAAGCTGTTTTCACATGGAAAATCAAGAGAGGCTCCAAGGAAAAGTCGTGTGTATCACAGACAGTTTTTGATAAATATTGGCTCTTCTCTCCTGTCATCCCTATCACCATGTCCACAGGTTTACAGTCAAAAATATAATTTCAGGCAAAGAAGGAAAACATGGCTATGATGACCCACTAATCCTCTAGAAGTACAACTTCTCAAACTATTTTGAGGCTGTTTCCTACACAGGCTGGAAAAGTCACAGTGAGAGAGTGAGACAACCATAAAAGTCAGAGGAGGGAAGAAAATATGATGTAAATCACTTTAGAAAACCCCGAGACCAACGGTGACAAACTCTGACCAACATGATCTTAAAAATAGAAGCTGACGATAATAAACTGGGACGTGTTGCTAATGCAGTCAAGAACAAAACCAAAGAGAATGAATGAGAGGATTTCAAGAGCCAGGAATTTTTACTTCCATTTTCTACTCTCAAGTGGGGAATAGCAGGTCTATTTGCAAAATGTGTGATGTCCATAAATTTCAAAAGAACTACTTTTGACCCATTTTCAATACCTAGAAAAGCATTAAGTTATGTTTTTTTTAATGACACATCTAGAAAAACAGAAAACATCGAGATTTGTTGTTCTGTTTTAAATTCTGCTTAAAATAAACTTTAAGCAGTTTGCTATTACATTGTAAGTTAGTTAATTTCGTTATTTTGCTATTTTCCTTTCACTAGATGAATTTCTATAATCTCTGGATTTTCTTTTTCCTACTAATAACTCAACTTGCAATCATTAACTGGCTATGTATTTTCTTTTTTCTTTTTCTTTTTTCTTTTTACCATCTTTATTGGAGTATAATTGCTTTACAATGGTGAGTTAGTTTCTGCTTTATAACAAAGTGAATCAGTTATACATATACTCATATCCCCATATCCCTTCCCTCTGGCGTCTCCCTCCCTCCCACCCTCCCTATCCCACCCCTCTAGGTGGTCACAAAGCACCAAGCTGATCTCCCTGTGCTATGCAGCTGCTTCCTACTAGCTATCTATTTTACATTTGGTAGTGTATATATGTCCATGCCGCTCTCTCATGTTGTCCCAGCTTACCCTTCCCCCTCCCCGTGTCCTCAAGTCCATTCTCTAGTAGGTCTGTGTCTTTATTCCCGTCTTGCCCCTAGGTTCTTCATGACCAGTTTTTTTGTTTGTTTGTTTTTTAGATTCTATATATATGTGTTAGCATACGATATTTGTTTTTCTTTCTGACTTACTTCACTCTGTATGACAGACTCTAGGTCCATCCACCTCATTGCAAATAACTCAATTTCATTTCTTCTTACAGCTGAGTAATATTCCATTGTATATATGTGCCACATCTTTATCCATTCATCTGTTGATGGACACTAGGTGGTATTTTCTTTTTTAAAAAAATCATGAAAATCTGTGATACTTGGAGATGGCAGTGCTCAAACTCCATGGGTAATAATTCTGTTTTTATTGTTTGGATTCTACAGTAACTGGTCTATTTAAATTATTACAATTTATTATAAAAGTGTGGTTTCATCAAAAGCTATGCAGAAACATTCTGGTATATTTTTATAATTTACCTTACATGGACTTTAATTCAAGGAGGATCATGATTTATTAAAGACAGGTCAACAACACAGTACTACATCTTCAGGGCTATAGAATTATGAATCTGAGAACTGCTGTGTGTATCACTAAAAATTATTTTAGAGAGAGTTCTAAGAGGTTAATGATGTTTCTCCCTTTCTATCCTCACTTCTGAATGGATTCTGTTGATCTTAAGTTTTATACTAGTTGCAAACATGGGATGTTTTCAAAGCTCAAAGGATAAGGTATATAATTCTACAGTGAGCTGTAAAAATGTAGGAGAGAAGGATTTGGCAGTGAAGACGTTTAACCTTGTCTTGAGACGAGTCTTGAGAAATAAGGAGGGATTCTCTGGAGGGACATTCATTTTATGATACAACTATTAGACATATAGCGAACGTAGAGCCCTACAAAGGAGAGGACAATTCTGGCGCATTTGTAGCTTACAGTCTATAGTAAAGATAGGAATCCCTGGCCAAGGGAAGAGCATAATTAAAGGCACAAGTTGTGAAATAACTTGGGGTGTTCAGAGTGAAATATTATTTATAAGACTGGAATAGCGTATATGTGGGTGAGGGAAGCAAAAGGAAGAATAGAAGCATATCAGAACTGTACTATGTGATCATTCTACACATATAGTGAAACCATCTTTAAAAATTCTAAATTACTATGGAACTTATGAGTACCTAAGTGTAGATAGTAACCATATGCAGTTTTGCCATGTGACACGTCTTGTACTTTATCTTGCCTTAGTATTTATATTTCCTATGGGTATGAAACATTCAGAAAATATTTGACAAAAGAATATTATTTATGGCTTTCTAAATTATCTCCCTGGTCATTGAGGAGATAAATCAATCATAAGCAAGATTTTCCTAAATGCAAATGATTACATAATTGAGTGTTTAAGAATTGAAAATCTCCTAAGTTTACTGTTTAGTTTTTTTTCCAGTAATTTTCTATGTTCAAAATAATTGATAGCATTTATCAAGTCTTTCTATGTGAGAAAGCACTGAGCAAGGGACTTTACATCTAACATGAATGCCTACAACAATATTACAAAGTAGTATTCTCAATACTATTTTAGAGAGGAAAAACCTGTGTCCCAAAGAAAGTAAATACTTTTCCTAGTGCCACATAAATAAGTAGAGAAACTAAAAATCAAACTCTAAAAATCAAATTTCAGTCTGAAATTCACACACCTCCCCACCCCCACCCCCGACTCTCTCACATTTGTTTTATTCCATCACACTGTCTTTTACGCTTACTTAGATGACCTATATTTTTTGAAAGTTAAATGATTTAGAGTTCCTTATTTTTCTTGGAGTGACTTTAGCAATTATTATGTTTTGAGCTTTGGGCAAATTATTTATAAGTATATAAAGCTTTATATCCTTGTCAGTAGTATCATAAAGAAAGGTAATTATTTTATTTCTCTCTGAATCTCTCTTATCCAAGCTTCTGAACTGTATTTGTACAGGAAACATGTGAAGCATTCATGCTGATCCTCATAGTTCCTAACTAACTGGTTAATTCATTTGGAATTACTCAGAACTTTGTATCTGAGCTTGAAAACAGACCAAAAAACTTGCCTATTGCAATTTGACCAATTATGCTTCAAAGTTATTCTCTAATATACACTAAAAACTTTTGATTTATTGATCAAAACATTCTTTTTTTGACCTTTTTATACTGCTTTTAGTTGTTTGGGATTTCAGTTTTATTCTAATAATATTCTCTACTTCTGAAATCTGAAATGAAATGGTATGCTTAAAATATTTTATAAAAAATATTCTTTAACTTTTTGTTATCTCCTTTCCCACACACTTTTTTCAAAACTACTTTAACCACCATGCATATCAAAAATCTTCTGTCCCAGGGATCTCCCAACACAATTCTAAATAATCCTTGAATTATGAGTGACAAAGGGGTCTCTGTCTGAACTTGATCATGACATGTACAAAGTGTTTCATGGATACTGTAGTTAGGAGTCAGTACTATGTATAGGTTAGATCCCAAGTCACGCCTCATGACCTGTTCAGTATTTTCATTCTTCTGAACCTATTCACTATTGAGTATCAAGGAGCCTCACTTACCTTTCTTTTTGTTAGAATACTAAGGACCATGAAAAATTGCATATCCTTTATCTATGACATTTTCTTGAATAAGATAATATGATTTCAAACAAAATGAAATGAGTATCTTTAGATTTTTGTATCAATATTTTTCCTTTACTTCTGAGCATAAAAGAAAATGTGAAATTTATTCCAAAGTAATGAGTATAAGAGCACACATTTTATGGAAATTTGTATTTTACTATACAAATCTATAGCAAGCTATACAATTGATATTTATCAGTATCAATTATCAATTTCATATATACTATATATAATCTATATGGATATATTTGCATTTCAGATATATATATATATACGCATATAAGGATTATTTAATATATTATAATATAATATTTAGCATATTTTCTCTATTTATATGCCATATAGTATAATAACCCACTGTTAATTATAGTTAAACTCCCCAACAGCATCCTATTTGTATATGTATCCATACTCAACAAATCTGCAATAGGGCAATTAGTATAAGTCTATCAAGACAATTCAACTCCGTGATTCCCTGCATATTTAAAGGCAGTGAAGTATAAAGAATGAATGGAACATGAATAAACAATATCATCATTTAAGTCTGTGCTGAAAGTTAGGTAGGACTCAAAGGGATGGTTCTCTGTCAAAAATCTTTATGAATACTTACACAAAATATACTTACAGTTCCAATCCTGTAGCTGACAGAAGCTAATTAAGCATGTATTTATTTTAAATTTCAGTAAAATACTAAACAAACTCTTTTAATCCTAGTCATCTTGAAATGCATCAATCATCTAAAAGCAAAGTTTCATGATACATCTACATTATAATCAGGGGTAATCAGAGACACAAAACATGCTTATCAGTGTCTCTGTACCCCATGTATAGCCCTAGGCTTTAAAGAAGAGAACTCCTAAGTCACTGCCATAGAGGAGAGAATACTGAAATAGGAGGATGCACATAAAGGTCTTTATTTCCTATAAATCTCTTGGCCTCAGTTTTATTATATTTAAAATGGACTTACTAAAACATCTGCTGCTGATATAACAAGGTACTTTTAAGATAAAATGAGCTTCTACATATAAAAACTATTTAAAAGCACATAGAGTTGAAGCAGATTTATCCCAGGACTAAAATCAGTTATCATAGTTCAAATTAAAATGGAGAAATCCCCATGGAAGAATATTTCACGAATTGATCTTTAAGAGACATAAAGTACATTTTATTAAGGACAGTTATAGCATTCTCTTAAAATTGATAAGTAGCTGACATTTAATAAACCTTAATTGTCCAAGTGTTCTCTCTTTCTAATTTTATGTTATATGCAGTATGTATTATAGGTATAACACATAATGTATACTCAGATTTACAGGGAAGTAGCAAAGACAATATGTACAGTGTTCCTATTTACACTTTATCAAATTTCCCCAAATGCTATTTTTTTCCATAACCATGGTACCTTTGTCAAAACTCAAGTGGGAACATTGGCCTATTACTCTAAACTACACTGTACACTTTCTTTGGATTTCAGCAGTTTTTCCGCTAAAGCCCTTTTTCTATTCTAGTATCAAATCCAGGATATCACATGGCATTTAGTCACCATGTCTTCTCAGGCTCCTCGATGATGATTTTTAAGTCTTTTCTTGCTCTCCATGACCTTGATGAAGTACCTTTGGGAGCATACTAGTCAAGTGTTTGACTGTCTTTTCCTTGATCAGCACTCCAACCCTTGTACTCAGCCGGGGCCGCTACTCAGCAGGGCAACTCACAGCACGGCAGCTGACTTCCTTCAGAGCAAGCAAGAGAGTAAGAGAGAACACCCAAGGCAGAAGCTACAGTCTTTTTGTAACATAATCTCAGAAGTGACACCCCATCACTTGCACCATATTCTACTCTTTTCTGTTCTGGTCAGTACAACGAACCCATACCATACCAGGTGCCTGGGATCATCAGGGATCAACTTAGAGGCTGCCTGCCACATAAATATGTACATTAAATTAAACACATTCAAAAGAAAACTGATGACTGCTCAAATAATATACACTTAATAAAATATAAGAATGTCTACTAGGTCAAAGAGAGCATGAATTCTGTGACATCCTGGATGAAGGCAAACATGTTTTCTTAAAGGCCTCTAGAAGTCTAGGTAAATTGGGATATTATGTTCTTAATACCATCAGAGTTTAAATACAACATTGCAATGAATCATTTTGTTATTGCATATGTAAATTTATATATAGTTCCTAAAATTTTTAATTGCTTATGTTACTGCAATATGAAAAAAAACTTGAAAGTTGTTTTATCTTACTTGATGTATCTCTTGCTACCTTTATTTTGTGTTAAATATGATTTAACTCACGATGCCGATTCTTGGGAGCCTGATCATTACGTGTTGGCTGTAGTGAAGTGAATTGTTCCTTTTAAACATCTTGATATTTTCAGATAGTCTTGTAACTGTTAAAGTTCTGAAAATTGGCCATGTCTTGCAATAGTAAAAATCATGAAGAAAACACTTTTTTTTAATCATTATTAGTGATCATCGTCACAAAGTGAAGCTATTTTGTCGTGCTTTGTTCTTTTCAAGATACTTTCCACACTGAAGAAATTCATTTGGCTTCTCAGAATTTTATGAAGTTCTATTATTCTCACTCTTTTCCACATTCACTTTTGATTTAGAATCCAAGTGAACGAAGGGTTAACTCATAAGCCAAAGTTTTTTCCATCTCAAAGGGCTAATTTGAGGGCTAAGCACATAATTTGACAAAATTGTTTTCTAAAAAATTATTTGGTACCCTGCTGAGAAGAATGATCTCTTCCTGATACAGAAAATCTGACAACGTTGTAGAAGGTCAAAAACTATTTTCACTTTAGAATGTGTAATTCTTAAAGTTATTGTTACTTAGGTTTCACTGAATTTTTAAAGCAATGCAGAATCTTCTTTTCTTCAATATGTACAAAGCATGAATCCCACTCTATTCAATACTCTGTAATGACCTATATGGGAATAGACTAAAAGAGTGGATATATGTATATGTATAACTGATTCACTTTGCTGCACAGTAGAAACTAACACAACATTGTAAATCAACTATACGCCAGTAAAAATTAATTTAAAAAAAGAATCTTACTTGGAACATTTGCTTCCAAAAGAAGAACATGTAGCTACAAATATTCTTCTTTTGATGAACAGAGAATATACCCTGAGACAGTTATTAATCTTGATATTATGACTCCTCTGTTTTGAGATATCAGGAGATCATAATTTTATAAATAAATAAGTTCTCATCACAAGAAAAAAATTTTTGTAACTATATGGGGTGATGAATGTTGCTAAAGTGTTGAGTCACTGATTCTGCCTTCCTGGGTTCTAAGTTTTGAAAATCAGGCATTCTTAAATTTACCCACAATGTGCTTAAAAGTTAAAGCCCTGGCTAGTGGTACAAAGGTACACTTGTGCTCTGTGTTTATATATTCATCAAATTGCCTTGATTAACTTGCCACTGTGAACTGGAAGCTTCTTTTGGAGCCAAACTGGAGACCAGCAGTTGTAATGGCAGGTAGAGAAAGGAAGTAGGAAAAAGGACATTTTTTTCTCTTTCTACTATGACTAAATCGATTTAAACTGGAAAATATATTGGGTATCTTACTCACAATTTGAGCTCTACTTGTTTGAATTTCACTGCTTTATAGTTTAAGTGCCAAATTACCAAAAAGAGATATTTTAATTAACTTAATCCATTCCAGGAAATTATTCATCTCTTGGTTCAAGTACTTCTACAAAGTGGGAGAAATCAACCCAATTTACAGTTGACTAGTGACTAAATTAATGATCTAAGGGAGTAATATGTTATTGATATTAGTTCTTATTATTAGTCTGGTTCAAATGCACTAAAGCAATGCTCTTTACGACCTAAATATCCCATAGGTTACTTAAGAACACAAACTTTTCCAATAAGGTATCTCCCACAGGGAATCACTGCTCATTTAAAAAGCAACCGTAAGGATGAAGTAACATTCTTGTTTGTTGCTGTTGTAAATACTTCTGCCCATTTCCCACTGATAACAGTCTAAAAATTAGCAATTTTTGAAATATTTCTAAATCATTTAGTGTGTGCCTCCTTGCTTTCTTAAATAAAATGTAGAAGCGGCACCCTTTTGATAATTGAGGCTATCATTTTGACCTGATGGTGTTATACTGAAAAACTGTACTTGCCCATTTCCATCCTTGTAGTTATCTCTGATTTTTACAAAACATCCTATTTAAATTTGTTTTTTGTGTTTTCTGCCTTACAAGAAAGCTGTTATTCATGTTTTATAAGTAAAAAAGTAAATAAATTCTGAATAACCATCATGGGGAATCCTCCTTAGAGTCAAGTGTTTAGATTCCGATGCTGAATTTTAAGCAAGTTTCCTCACTCTGTTAGTTGCACTTTAAAATGGTGTAGGAAATTACTGTTTTTTTTCTGCAAAAAGGGGAAATACCAGAAATTATGAGAAACTTATGCTAGGCTACTTTATTTTGGTGGTGGCATCCTTACTTTATCTTGGCATCAGAAGACTAGATGGGTTAGTCAAATCCAGTTTGATAAACTCCTCTGAATCATACTTGTTTGTAATTTTTATATTTACAAGTTTTTCAACAGGGAGTAGTGAATAGGGGGAAAAGTTGTCATCCTTAAATAGGTCCTCTGGGTACCATTTCTCCCCTGAATTGAAATCTGAAAATTATTTGCTAACTCCTGAGTGAACTTTAGAAAAAGTAGAATTCTTGAAGTCTGTGAACTGACATGTTAAAAGCAAGCTCTCATTGGTGGTTGCCAAGGCTTTAATCAGAGAAAATTGACTCAGTTTGAAGTAGTTTGAGTTCAAATAAAAGATGTGCTAAGATTTCAGATATGGTACTTAATTTTGAAACTGTTGTAGCAGATTTAATCTGAAAATCAGTTTAACGACTTGTGAGCATTACCTATGGAGCTGTATCAGGAATGGTTTCAGATTTTATGTTGAATACCGTCTACTCTGAGATTACATTTTGTGACAGATAGCATAAAACATAGAGTTTACAGTTTCTAAAATATCTGAATGATTTGTGCTATATCTGAAAATCTATAAGAAGAAATAATGAAAATACTAACATTCTATAATATTCATGTAGAAACCAGTATTACATTTTTTCCTGCTTATTCAAGTTAAAGTTTATTATCCATCCATAGATTTAAAAGAATAAACACTTATTCCATTCATGTGACTTTCTGCTTTTATGAGACTTTTCTGCTCCTCTCTTAAGTGGAAGAGATTGTCACATTTTACAAGCAGCTGCTCTATTCTTCAGAAGCTGAACATGCCTTGCAGAACATTGCCTGAAATGTAATTACCGTTTATGCCAGTTTGCTTTTCATCAATTTGTAGCAGAATGAAATGGACTGCTTTGGATTCATTCACTGATTTTATATATGTCAAAAAATTATTTTTTTCTACATTAGGTTTTAAATGCCTATCTCTATGTATTTACTTTGGAATAAGGGAAAATGCTAATTGAGATCTTTAAGAATTTCAGAAGTTAGTTAACTAACCACTGTTCTTTGAAGCTGGATTTTTATTCAGAATACAATTTAGAACAAATTGCTGGAAGAAATACATAATCATTAAGACTTAAAATCATTGTTAGTAATAGGATATATACTATAAGGAAATTTATATTGATTAGTATATTAGGATACATTATTTTATCATATTTTAAGGCATTTTATTTTATTATTTTCTTATTTTCTTTTTTTTTTTTTTTTTTGTGGTACGCGGGCCTCTCACTGTTGTGGCCTCTCCCGTTGCAGAGCACAGGCTCCGGACGCACAGGCTCAGCGGCCATGGCTCACGGGCCCAGCCGCTCTGCGGCACGTGGGATCTTCCCGGACCGCGGCACGAACCCGTGTCCCCTGCATCGGCAGGTGGACTCTCAACCACTGCGCCACCAGGGAAGCCCTGACATATTATTTGATTAAAAATTATTGTATTGTGCCGAGACATTTTAAAGCATGGGTTTCCTTAACATTCTCTTAGTGAGATCTGTTTCTGTGCAATATTGGAAAGGCCCCATAAGAACTGGGAAAACTGCACTGCCACCCCACCATCTTAGAAGAGAGCCAGGGAAGATCTTGGTCTTATAAAAAATGCTCAAGGACTCCTTCAGATTTCAAAGGCACGTAAGTCCAGGGACAGTTAAGTCACAGTACACCAGCCTGTCAAAATGGCATCTACTGTATAAGGGTCTGGTTTAGAAAGAGACTCACTGTACCATAGGCATTATCAATTTGCACTTACATAAAAGTAAAAATTAATTTGTTCAAATTTTTACAAATACAAAAATGTATGTCACTTGTCAAATCAACATTTTCTTACTGATGTTATAATAATTATTGACTGCAATGAACTTCTTCTGTTAATGAAAATGTTTTCCTTCACTAGAAAACTGTGTTGGCATATATATATATATATATATATATATATATATATATATATATATATATATACACATACATACAATGGACTATAATTCAGCCATAAGAAAAGGATATCTTGCCATTTGCAACAGCATGGATGGACTTTGAGGGCATTAGGTCAAGTGAAGTAAGTCAGACAGAAAAAGACAAATACTCCATAATCTCACTTATATGTGAAGTCTATAAAAATAAAATAAAATACCCCCCCCACACAAAAAATAACTGAGCTCATAGATGCAGAGAACAGATTGGTGGTCGCCAGAGGCAGGTTGACAGGGGGTGAAATGGGTGAAGGGGGTCAAGAGGCACAAACTTCCAGTTATAAAATGAATAAGTCGAGGGGATGCAACATACAACATGGTGACTATAGTTAATAATACGCTACTGAATATTTGAAAGCTGCTAAGAGAGTAGATTCTAAATGTTCTCATCATAAGGAAAGAAATTGTAACTATGTATGAAGATGGACATCAACTAGACTCATTGTGGTGACCATTTTACAATATATACAAAGATCTAACCATTATGTTGTACACTTGACACAAATCTATAATGTTATATGTCAATTATATCTCGATTTTAAAATGTTTTATTAAAGTCTTCTTTCTGCCCATTCTCTGGTCTAACACAATTGTTGTATTCAGTTATGTCTGTATTTGTTTATACAGGTTTCTAGTCTACTTTGAACCTCATAATAATTATATTGAAACTAACTTCTCTGACAAACATTTATTGTGTCAACTATATGTGAAGCACATACTAGGCATCGAGGAGACAGAAATGATGAGAACTGAGTTCTGTGCTATACAGTAGCTCCTTATTAGTTATCTATTATATATATATATATATATATATATATATATATATATTAGTGTGATAATGTCGAGCCCAAACACACACTTACCCGATAGGGATGATCTCAATTTGATAGTGACAAAACAGTTTAACCACATCCTCTCTGATTGGGAGTTTCAAATATAATACCCAGAGAGAAAGCCCAGAAGCAAGGCAGTAGAATCGGTACTGAGCCTAGGAGGAGGGGAGAGAGACAGACGGAGGAGAGAGCTGGGTTGGTAAGATGGGGGTGTCACCAGGACAGGAGCCCCAATTTGATACCTGAACTGAAGTTGTTGGTAAAGCCTGCATCTGTAATTCCTGAAAAATGCTTCTGTTTTCTTATTTCTTTGTGCTCTCTCTCTGAAATAAACTCATTATGAGGGAGAACTTGGAAATGACTCTACTGCTTTAACTTGAAATAACATAATTTGTTTGTACCTTCAGAAATATTGTAAGAATTTAAGCCACTGGGTTCATCTTCAAATCAGAATAATTCAAAGGCCTTTTCCACCAAAAACAAAGAGGCACAGATGAAATAAAATACAGCCATTCCAGTCTGATGCTCGTTGGAGGCATCTTATAAAATTCCAAGCAACTTAAAGTTTTCAATAACAATTTTGTTTAGAATAAATATTAGCTATAGTTGGGAGGAGTCTCAGTGTTAATAGACAATTTTGGTTTTTCTCTTTCATAGTGTATGCAGCTTTGTAGTAATTATGATCATTGAATTGCATGAAATTTAAAGAAATATTTTCAACATATTTTAGTCTCTGCTTTGTTAATAAGCCTGATCTAAATCTTAATCTTTACTCTCATACACATATTTTCAACCAAGTGTTAGAGTTAATGTTAAGAATATTTGAATTAAGATATCAAAATGTAGTAGCTATTTAAAAAAATAAAGCTCTGGGGACTTCCCTGGTGGTCCAGTGGTTAGGACTCTGCACTTCCACTGCAGGGGGCACGGGTTCGATCCCTGGTGGGGGAAGTAAGGTCCCGCAAGATGCACGGTGCAGCCAAAAAAAAATTTAAGTAAAATTAAAATTAAAATAAAGTTCTGTTTCCAGGTCTTCTCAGTTATTTTGTCATAATGATATAAGGGAACAACAGGAGAGAGACACCGTTTCTCCGTAAAGAGCAGACCAGAGCAAGGCCCACCCTTTCCTTACACAGAGTTAACTGCTGAATGGCCTTTTTTATAGCTGTGCAAATGTAAAGCAAGTAACCACTCATTTCCCTGTAGAACAAACTAACAATACATTTGTAGGCCAGTGAAGGCGCTAGTCTCTCTAAATACGCTTGGATCGGGAGTGCTGAGCACTAAACTATAGGCACCTTTGCCAACATGCTCAAGGAGCTTTTTAGGAAGAAAACAATTAGGCTCAGGACCTCTTTTCCCTCAATATTTTTGGAACCTCCATAATGGGATGGAAAGCTTCTAATTCATGTCCTCTGGAAAGATAATTCTCCAGGTTCTTAAGAGGAAAGCATCTGGAGGGAAGTGGAGGCCTTTGTGGCATCCATGGATAAACACAATGGTCTGACTGTTTATGTAGGGGGCTGGCACTGAGGTTACAGCTGAGGTTTTAAGTCCCTGAGTGCAACCACTCTGGCACTATATCATTCTTTACAAACTATACCTTAGCATGAGAGAGTGATCTGAATGAGCTCCAATCCGGATCTCAGAGCAGCTTCTAGAAACATAATCATCGAGTATCACTGGACTTGCGTGGCTAGTTTTGATTATTTGTAGGGGTAGAGTTATATGCATATCTGACTTTTTAGTATTTTATTATTCTTTAATACATCAAATTTTTTAAAGAAACACATGCAATGTTTGCAATCATATTTTTTATAAAAACATAAAAGTTTAGGTACCATTTTATAAAAATATTGAGAAGAGTCAAAATAACTGCATAGGTAAATTTAAAGCCAAATCATAAAAATCTTAATTGCTTTCAACACTATATCTAGTAATATGATAACATCATTAATTTTAATGTCTCCTACTTATTTGCTTCAATAATTTTTAAGTAAAGCACAAGAGGGCATGAAAATAGATGATGTCTCTCTCATCTAAATATTAATCTTTCTAATTGAAGGCTAAATACAATTTGGGTTGAAATGATCATTTAAATCACCTTGATACTCTACATAAAATTCCTTTGACTTGTATACACAATGTTTGGTATGAGGGTACACTGGAGAATAATATTATGAATGAAAACAACTCTGTTACCTTCTGGATAAGCAATGGTTTATCCCATTTATTCCATTTGCAAAAATATACTGAGTCCCTACCACATGTTGGTACAGTTCTAGGCATCTTGTATACAATAGTGAGTAAAACAAAGTCTTTGGCTTTGTAGAGCTTAAATGTATTTATTTGGGAGAGAGTCAGAAAACAAAATTAGATAACATCAGATGGTGATAAGTATCCCAAAGAAAGATGAGTGCAAGGAACAGGGCATGTGGAAATTGTTGCTGTTTGACATAAGCTGGTCAGGGAGGGACTCTCTCTAAAGGTGACCCATTTGAACAAGCACCTGAAGACACTGAGGATGGGAATAGCAAGGCCCTGGGGCAGAAGTTCTGTGTTGTCCAGGGAAAGCAAGAAGGCCACTGCAGGTATTTTGGAGCAATGCTGGATATTATTATAGGAAATGAGATCAGAGAATTAGTCCAGGTCAGAGCTTGTGTTGCCGTGTCTAAAACTGGTTTTTACTTTGGCTTTTACTCTGTATGAGATTGGAAAGCCATTGGAGAATTTTGAGCAGAAGAGAAACATCTATATTCAGCAAACAAAAAACACATGATGCCCAGTTAAATTTGAACTTCAGATAAACAATGAATGAATGTGAAATAAAACATGTCCCAAATATTACATGGGACATACTTTATTCATTTTCTAAAATTCAGAAGAACAGGGTATCCTGTATTTTAAAGAAATTCTCTCACTGCTGTGTGGTAAATAAATATTTTGGTAGGGAGGAAGTAAACGCTGGTTGAATCTACTTCAGTACATTCAAATATGTTCACTCTTCTTTAATTTGAAGCTGCTCTAAAAACTAGTTTATAACTTGGTGAGATGTGCTTATGGGACGGTGGGAGAATTTGCCTTATTTTAATAAATATCTACTTTATTCAACTTTCTTTGGATAGAAATAAGGTCTTTTTAAAGTAGATACTATAAAATATATTCTTGCACTATAAATTGTATTTATCGTTAGAAAAATAAAATAATTATTTTATATAAAAATAGATTAACTTTAAAAAGCAGAAAGTGGACAAAATTAGGTCAGTAAGTAACTCTAGACCCTACATTATTTTTTAAGCATATATAGTGCATTTATAAGCACTGTAAGCATTGCATTTACAAATATATTAAACCCAAAAGCAAATCACAAAACCTTTCAGAAGTGAAATTAAGATATTTTAAAAATACAATGCAATTATATTACAACTCAATGGCAAACTACAAGTAAAATACCCCTCATCTCACATTTTTAGATATTAAGAAATACACAAGTGTATTAAGAAAAGATTCTAATTGATAACAAAATAATGCATATCAAATCTTGTCTGAAAAAGTAAAACAATATTTTTAAGGAATTTGTAATGTTAAATGTATACCTTAGAAATAAAGTATCACCTGAAAAAGTTGCAAAATGAAAAGCAACCTGGGTCTAAAAAGTGGACAGAAGAAAACATTTTTGAGAAAAAGAATTAAATAGAAAGTGTACAAAGTTTCAACAAAGCTCCAAAAAAAATGTTTCTTCTAAAAGAATAAGAGCAGGGGGATAGGTACCTAAGTTTTTAAGAGGTGATTTAGGTAAAGCACCATAAATCCACCAATGAGAGAAATCACAGGCGTAGTGGGTGATAGGAGCTAGGTCTGTTTCTCTATGCTTTCTCGTGCCTCTGAGCCATCCTCAGGTAGTGGCTATGTTCCAGCACACTGCTCAGGCAGCACCTCTTCTTTCATGGCCTCACCACTCCCCTGGCTCCTTGACCCCTTCAGCCCCAGGAGAGATAATGGCTTACTCTCATTGCTGTTCTTTGGGTTCATCAATATTTTGGTTTTTTGTTTGTTTCATTATAATATTTTTACACTTCTGTAAATGCTATCTTCATTGAAGACTCTAGTAACATCTGGGTTTGATTCTGTTTCCAGCTGAAAAGCTCACTAATACAATGGCCAAGCGTTAAGACTGGAATTATTTTCCTTTTGTCAAGTACAAGATGATTTATATTTCTTTATCAAAGAAGACCTTTAGACAAGGAAATGATATTTATTACAAGCTATAACTTTGACATTCAGCTGACTAATTAAACTATTTGAAAATGCACATTAAGTGTGGTAAGCTGGGCTGGATAAAGCAATGATTCTTTCTACATATGCTGGAGTCTGACCGAGCATTTTTAACTTGATTTTGGTGTGGTGTCTCTCTATTCTGACATGGTAATTCCAGAGGGTTCTCACATCATTAAGAATAAAGCCAAACTCTATGTTGCATGCTGACCTCAAAGGCCACATATGGTCTGTTCCTCAAGCTATCTTTGGCATCATTTCATGTCATCCTTCCCTTTTTCTCTCTAGTTCAGCCACACTGGCCCCTTAACTGATCTTTTCTGACCAAACACTCTATCTGCAGAGGCATCTTAAATATTGTGGCTTCTGCTTGGACTGGTCTTTTCCTGAATAGTTTCATGATTTGCTCTTTTACATTTTAAAATTTCTTAAATTCCAATCCCTAAAGACCTGCTTTTTTTTTTCCTCATAGGTATGTTAAGTACTGAAATATTGTGTATCTACTTATAATTTGTCCACTACCTCGATGGGATAATCCCTATGAGAATAGGTTCTTTGACCACTTTTAGGGCCTGTCCAACAGTGCCTAGACACTGCCTGGAATATGGTAACAACTCAATAAATACTTGTTAACTAACTGAGTGTGTAAATGAAAGAGTGGTGAGTAATGATAGTAAGATAAACCCAACCAAAATTAAAACATTTCTCTAGAATAAATTCTAGAAAAGAATTTATTTTGCAGTCTAAGCCTTCTCCTCTTATGGGCCCCACTTGGTTTTGCTACAAACTACACAACTCAGTGGAAGGAAATCCTTTCAAAGTGATAGGTATCATGAGACTTGTTTTATTGTATGGGTTGCATGAGAAGATGAAGAAAAAAGATCCAATGCAAAGAGGAATCAATTTGAAAGCGGAAGACATCTCAGAGGAGAGGCCAAGAGATTGCTTGTCTTAGTTTAAATCTATTTAGAATTCCTTCACTTATCCCATTAGCCTCCTTACCACAGTGTAATAATTGTGTCCTTGAATCATGATCAAGGTTTTCTTCCTTCTCAAAATCATGGGTAGGTGTGAAGTGGGCCTGAGATGCTCCAATAGCAGCAGTTCTGAATCTCAGGTAGTAAATTAAAATGTAGTTTCCAAGTCCTACCTCCAGGAATCAGATTCCGAGAGTCAAAGTATAGCTGATTAATGCATACTTGTTTAAAAAAAAAATAGGTGGTGTTGGGTTCCAGGGTTGGCCACCCCAAAATGTGCTTCAATGGCATATTGATTACTTTAAATTAAATCTACTTAAGAAATGGCCAAGGCAAGAGGGACACCCTGACCCTTATTTCTGTCTCCTTGAAAGCAAAAAATAAAACTCTCACGTGAAAAGTGCACTTCCTGCATCTGGAGGTAAGAGGACATCCTTATCACCAGAGACAGGGAATTCAGGGCCAAGGAGCCCATAAAAACAAACCCTGTGACTTCTTTAATTTACTACTCCAAGCCCAAACTACATTTAGATTCTTCACTAATTAAACACCCAACACCTGCATTTCTTTGTCCTGTCAATTCTTACAAATTTATTGTTTCTTTGTCTAAAAAGATAAAAGCTACCTGCTTTGGTCACTTCTTAGGTCCCATTTCTATGAGACCTCTGTGGGCATGATTAAAATGTGTTTCCTTTTCTCCTGTTAATCTGTCTTGTGTCAATTTTATTATTAGTCCAGCCACAAGACCTCAAGAGGGTAAAGGGGGAAATTTCCTCTTCTCCAACAGTGGCTCAGACAATGTAAATATTCACCTTCAATACAATTTATAAAGTAATATGATCATGTCTCTAAATAATCCAAACAATTGGCTGTTGTGATGCCAAAAAGAAAACATAAAATTATTTTGAGTCAAAATATGGAAAAATCATATGTGTTATGTTAAGGAGTTGCTGTGACAACTGTTAAGTACATAGCCTCATCTTCTAGCCATCTTTGGTACATAAATTCTTACTTTGATGAACATAAGGTGCTGAAACAACCTCTCTAATAATATTTTTAAAAGCCCACAGGTAAAAGAAAACATAAGTGTTTAGCAAAAGGCAAAGGTCAACCAAAAGTTATTGTAATATCCAAGTTATAATTGATATGTAAATCATACTTAATTCCTATAGCGACATGAACCTTTTTAAAACCCTGAACACTCATTCATTTCCCCCTAATTTACTGACAATGCTTAGGGAAAAAAACGTATGTAGGAGATGTTGTGACCAGAACTTTTCCATTTCACGTTATTATCAGTTGGCTCGCCTATAATTATGAAATATGATACTGCCTGGCAGAGCACACCAATCCGGAGTCTAATCCTGCCTCTTTTCTTATTGGGACAGCAACTCCCTGGGAAATACATTCTTTGCTGGGGAAAAGTGACTAGCTTAATGCTCATTTATTCTTTTCTTAAATACTTTTTTCCAGCAAATTTGATGTAACATAAAATATGCTAAACCCTGAGAGTACCTGGAAAAGTAGGCAGTTGTTGGCTTTAAGGATACATTGTATATGTAAAGTTCTCTCAAAGTGGACTTGAAAGACGGTGACTCTTACTTCTCTTCCACAGATGCCATTTCAATTGTGAAATCTTCATTCCTAATATTAGACATCATCCTTTAATATTTATATTTAAAGTACATTGTTAAAACCACTAATGTAGTTTTCACTGTCACTAGAAAGTTGCTTATACAGTAAGTCTCCTATATATGAATGAGTTCCATTCTAAGAGCACGTTCATAAATCCAGTTTGTTTGTAAATCCCACAAAGTTAGCCTGGGTACCCAACTAACACAATCGGATATATAGTGCTGTACTGTAATAGGTTTATAATACTTTTCACACAAATTATAAATTAAAAAAAACAAAAAAAAAAGAAAACATTTTTAATCTTACAGTATAGTACCTTGAAAATTATCATAGTAACATAGTACCCTCTTGAAAAAAAGATCCAGCGATGTCTGGGTAGTAGCTCTTTTTTTCTCATCATAGATGACACGGTAGCACTGGATTGCATTCTGAAAGGCTGCTGCAACCTTTGTGTACCATTCTACCTTTGGGTCCTGTGCCTCAAAAACTAACAGTGCCTCCTCAAATAAAGAAAGTCCCCTTGTTATTTCCTGCGTCGTGAATCTCTTCAGTTCTTCAGTTACTTCTTCTTCCTCTTGTCACTCTTCATCCTTTCTCTGGACACGTTCGCATCTTTGAAAGTTTGCAACTTTAAGGTTCGTATGTAGGGAGGGACTTACTGTAATAGTCTCTGAGACAGTTAAACCTGAAGATAGCTTCTAATCTTAACTCACACTTGATCTACTTTATGGACACTCTCATATATTAATATAATTATAGAATAATAAGATAAATATTTGAAAACTACTATCATATTTTAAAAAGTGTAAAAAAATCTAATATAGAAACTGCTAATCTAATTTCAATATATTATTTTTAAAGTTGGTGGAGAAATATAGTTATATAGTTATACGAATATTTTAAACTGAAAAATAAACTCCACACTTTTTTATCGGCTGAGAAATTTTAAATCCTTTTCCATAAGGATAAAGAAATTATTATTAGCCAAAACCAATAAATACAAACTCTTCTATCTAGTACTTTTGTAGCACATGAAAAGTAATTTTAAATTCTTTTGCCTCAATAGTTATTCAAAATAACTTACACATAGCTTCTTTTAGGCAATAATTTTAACTTCCAAAACCAATTGCTTTTTCTGCCAGTTACTGTGATTGGTAGCAGTCTCATCTAATTTTAATGAATTGAGTGTTATGTAGCTACTGCATCTGCCATATATTAAAATCAATAGAACATTTTAAAATTCAGAAAAAATAATTTTATTCTGTAAAACACTGCTATTTTGGGAAGAAAACCTCACACTTTTGTTTGCTTGTTTATTATTATTGTTCCAGATCAAAAATCAAGTTTTTTAAATTTAATTTTTTATTTTATATTGGAGTAGAGTTGTGTTAGTTTCAGATGTACAGCAAAGTGATTCAGTTATACATACACACATGTACATTATTTTTCAGATTCTTTTTCCATAGAGGTTATTAGAGAATATTGAGTAGAGCTCCTGTGCTATAGAGTAGGCCCTTGTTCATTACCTATTTTATATATAGTAGTGTGTCTATGTTAATCCCAAACTCCTAATTTATCCCTCCCACTATGTTTCCCCTTTGGTAACCATAAATTTGTTTTCAAAGCCTGTGAGTCTGTTTCTGTTTTGCAGATAAGTTCATTTGTATCATTTTTTTTAGGTTCTACATATAAGTTATAACATATTTTTCTTTGCCTGACTTACTTAACTTAGTATGATAATCTCTAGGTCCATCCATGTTGCTGCAAATGGCATTATTTTACTCTTTTTTATGGCAGAGTAATATTCCATTGCATATATGTACCACATATCTGTCAGTGAACAATTAGGTTGCTTCATTCATCTGTCAGTGAACACTTAGGTTGCTTCGATGTCTTGGCTACTGTAAATAGTACTGCAGTGAACACTGGGGTGCATGTAGCTTTTCGAATTAGGGTTTTCTCTGAATATATGCCCAGGAGTGGGATTGCTAGATCATATGGTAGTTCAGTTTTTAGTTTTTAAAGGAACCTCGATACTGTTCTCCATAGTAGTTTTACCAATTTACATTCCCACCAACAATGTAGGAGGGTTTCCTTTTCTCCACACCCTCTCCAGCATTTATTGTTTGTAGACATTTTGATGATAGCCATCCTGACCCATGTACAGTGATACCTACCTCATTGTAGTTTTGATTTGCATTTCTCTAATAATTAACAATGTTGAGCATATTTTCATGTGCTTTTTGGCCATCTGTATGAATTCTTTGCAGAAATGCCTATTTAGGTCTTCTGTGTATTTATTTATTTATTTATTTATTTTTGATATAGAGCTGCATGAGCTGTTTGTATATTTTGGAGACTAATCCCTTGTTTGTCCCTTTGTAAATATTTTCTCCCATTCTCTTGGTTGTCTTTTCATTTTGCTTCTGGTTTCCTTTGCTGTGCAAAAGCTTTTAAGTTTAATTAGGTCTCATTTGTTTATTTTTGTTTTTATTTCCATTACTCTAGGAGAAGAATCCAAAAAGATACTGCTGCAATTTATGTGAAAGAGTGTTCTGCCTGTGTTTGCTTCTAGGCATTTCATAATTTCAGGCCTTACATTTAGGTCTTTAATCCATTTTGCATTTATTTTTGTGCATGGTGTTAGAGAATATTATAATTTCATTCTTTTTCATGTAGCTGTCCAATTTTCCCAGCACCACTGATTGAAGACTGTCTTTTCTCCATTTTATATTCTTGCCACCTTTGTCATAGTTTAATTAACCATAGGTGTGTGGGTATATTTCTGGGCTTTCTCTCCTGTTCCATTGATCTATATTTCTGTTTCTTTGCCACTACCATACTGTTTTGATTACTGTAGCTTTGTAATATAGTCTGAAATCAGGGAGTCTGATTCCTCCAGCTCCATTTTTCTTTCTCAGGATTGATTTGGTTATTGAGGATCTTTTGTGTTTCATACAAATATTAAAGTTTTTTGTTCTAGTTCTGTGAAAGATGCCATTGGTAATTTGATTTTGTTTGCATTCAATTTGTAGATTGCCTTGGGAAGTATAGTCATTTTGACAATATTGACTCTTTCAATACAAGAACATGGTATATCTTTCCATCGGTTTGTGTCATCTTTGATTTCTTTCATCAGCATCTTACAGTCTTTAGAGCACAGGTCTTTTGTCCCCCTAGCCAGGTTTATTCCTAGGTATTTTATTCTTTTTGATGCTATGACAAATGGGATTGTTTCCTCAATTTTTCTTTCTGATATTTCATTTTTAGTGTATAGGAATGCCAGAGATTTCTGTGCATTAATTTTTTATCCTGAAACTTTATCAAATTCATTAATGAGCTCTAGTAGTTTTCTGATGGCATCTTTAGGATTTTCTATGTATAGTGTCATGTGCAAACAGTGACAATTTTACTTCTTCTTTTCCAGTTTGTATTCCTTTTTTTTTCCTCTGATTACTGTGACTAGGACTTCCAAAACTATGTTGAATAAAAGTGGCAAGAGTGGACATCCTTGTCTTGTTCCTGATCTTAGATGAAATGCTTTCAGCTTTTCACCCTCAAGTATGATGTTGTCTGTGTGTTTGTCATATTTGGCCTTTATTATATTGAGGTAGTGCCCATCTATGCCCCCTTTCTGGAGAATTTTTATCATAAATGGTGTTGAAATTCATCAAAAGTTTTCTCTGTATCTATTGAGATATTATATAGTTTTTATTTTTCAGTTTGTAATGTAGTGGTTCACACTGATTGATTTGCAGATACTGAAGAATCCTTGCATCTGTGGGATAAATCCCACTTGATCATGGTGTATGATCCTTTTAATGTATTGTTGGATTTGGTTTGCTAGCATTTTGTTGATGATTTTTGCATCTATGTTCATCAATGATATTGGCCTGTAAATTTTTTTTGTGGTATCTTTCTCTGGTTTTGGTAGCAGGGTGATGGTGACCTCACAGAATGAATTGAGAGTGTTCCTTCGTCTGCAATTTTTTGGAATGGTTTCAGAAGGATAGGTGTTAACTCCTCTCTAAATGTTTGATAGAATTTGCCTGTAAAGACAGCTGATCCTGGACTTTTGTTTGTTGGACTTTTTAAAATCACAGTTTCAATGTCAGTACTTGTGATTGGTCTGTTCATCTTTTCTATTTGTTCCTCATTCAGCCTTGGATCAAGGTTCTTTTTGTATTGGTTTGGCCAAAAAGTTCGTTCGGGTTTTGGTAAGCTGTTCTGGGAGAAGCTGAATGAACTTTTTGGCCAACCCAATATTTGTTTTATGTAAAACTCTATTCCCTGGTGATAAGTTAATAATCACAAAAATTTAAGTAACTCTTCCCACTTATATGTGTATCAGTATGATTGCTTTTTTAACTGGCAGAAGTTTCCTTTTAACCCAGACTGGTTTATATTGAAATGCAATTTTTGATGTCTGCTAACTACTGCAGGAGTCAATATTATCTGAAAAACATGGACTCATTTCAGACAGCTCACAAACTTGATGAGAACAGTAAAAGCTTTACTTTTGCTTCTCTGCACAGATTATCATTCAGAGTTCTGTTCCTTTGTGTATTACTGCATATTAAATATTAAACATAAATGCAATGGCATAATAAATACTTGACATAGTCAAAGTACTGTCACAATAATCAGATCAGAAAGTATATTGAGGGAAGAAAGGAGGATATGAATTTGTTGCCTCATTTTGTCATTTCGTGGGGTGCTCAGAATGAACCCTATGTACTGAGTCGTTAGATGTTGTTTTTGTGACATCGCTGTAATTTTAGTTCAGGCCTGCATTTTCTCTTGTCTAAAATCATTTCCTAGTTGAGTTTCCTTTATCTTCCATGGTTACTCTGGCTCCAGATTTTCTCCTTCATTGCATCCTAGTTACATTGCCTCTAAACTCTTCTGCTCCCCATAGAAGATCTTCTCAATATTTCTGCAAATGCCCTGCTGAGCCTTTTCTATTGTTACTTTGGCCACTAAGCCAACATTCCAAACACTGGTAACTGTTTCCACTTTTCCCAAAAGGCCATGACTATTCATGTCTTGATATTGTGGCAGGTATTCTTCCTCTGCATGAGTAAACTCCTCCAAATTTAGAAAGACATGAAAGTGGTTCGGACATTTTTATTAAAATGGTAATACCTACCTACCTAATTTTCATAGGCTGGGATTCAAAATATTGGCTATATGTCTTATTCCCTTAGAAATACTGTTCTTTACCAAAATACCTGAATGGGTATTTTAACTCAGGGAAAAACAACATAAAATTTCACTTCAGATACATGAACCATACACAAAGCAATTAAATAAATATAATGCACTTAACATTTAATTTAATCTGATGACCCATTCATATCCACCACATAGCTAGACCATCAAAAAAAACCTGTTAACATACACATCTAAAATTAATGTCATTTTGAGGCTCCTTTAATTTCTTTTCACTAACGAGTGTTTGGGACTCTTAACCAGATTTTGCTAAGGGATATGTCTCTTTCTTCAACATGCACCTCACTTCATTTTGTACCCTACAGTGCACCTTGGACCAGACTAGTTACTTTCCTCTTTTAGGGCAGGTATAGTTTTACACGAAGAGAATTATGAAGATGTCTATGTAATGCATTAGGGTTCAGATACGTAAGTGAAGAACACTTAACAACTGTATTTCTTTAGTGTACGGATATTTGCTCAGACACGTACCCATGCAAGTAGCTCACTCCAATCCCAAGAGCTGTTTGCCTGTGTTCTTTACTACTGGGTTTCAAAATTAAATTTCTCCCCACATGGTTCCTCCATCTCAGCAGAGGAAGTTCACATTTAAGAAAAGATCAGCACCAACTACTGCTTATCTGACTTTTCAGTCATCTTTTTTTGCCTCATGTATGTAATACATGTGGAATGTCCTTTTCCCATTCTTTGTCATTCCTATGAACACTCTACAACCTTCAGTGCCCCTCAGATATCACATGTGTGATGACTCCATCCTGGTCCTCTAGCACATGTGTTATGTGTCTGGTGTTTACCTCCTCCTGCATCATGGATCATTTGTGAGTCAGTCCACTTACCTGTAAACAATCAGCAGCATTGTACTAGTAGTCACGGAGATTCCTGTAATGAATGACCACAAGCTTGATGATGTAAAACAAAAGAAATGTACTCTCTCACAGTGCTGGGCACAGGATGTCCAAATTCAGTGTCATCGTCTGGAAATCCAGGTTTCAGCAGGGTGGTGTTCCTTTGGGAGGCCCCAGGGGAGAATCCGCTTCCTCTTCCAGCTTCAGGTGGCTGCCAGCTTTCCTTAACTTGCATCCACTTCACTCCCACACCTGCTTCCAGGGACATACCATCTTCTGTGTGCCTTCTCCTCTTCTATGTTCACCCTCCCCATGCTTCTTTTTTTTTTTTTTTTTTTTTTTTGCGGTATGCCAGCCCCTCACTGTTGTGGCCTCTCCTGCTGTGGAGCACAGGCTCCGGACGTGCAGGCTCAGCGGCCATGGCTCACGGGCCCAGCCGCTCCACGGCATGTGGGATCCTCCCGGACCGGGGCACGAACCCGTGTCCCCTGCATCGGCAGGCAGACTCTCAACCACTGCGCCACCAGGGAAGTCCCGCCCCTGCTTCTTTCTTATAAGAACATGTGTGACTGCATTTAAGGCCCACACTAAGGCAATGCATCACCGGGCATCATGTCCCATCTCAAAATCCTTAGAAATCATCACATATTTTTTGTCATATAAGGTGATATTCACAGGTTGTGGAAATTAGGTCCTGATTTCCTGGGGACATTCTTTAGCTTCCCGCAAACATGGGCCCCATTTGGATCTTTCTCACTTTGGTAAGTGCCATACTAATAGTTCTATTATGCGGTTGGCTCACAACTTACCTATCTTTAAATTGAATTGACGAGGGCTGTCTTTCCATGCGAAACAACTTGGTCAGCATCGCTTTGTGCTTAAAATTAAATACTTCAAAGCAAGTAGCAGAAGAGTTTAGGGAGAAAATAAAGCATTACTAAGATAGTGATGTCATATACCCTATGTCTGTTAAATTATTTTCCACTATGCTCTTATGAAATAAATATTGTTATCTCCATGTAGTATGGGAGTAAAGATGCTTAGAAGGGTTAAGAGATTTTCCTAATATCTCTAAGGTCAGGTTCAGGCTTAAATCCACATTTTTCTTCTAAGTCAGTGAAGTCATAGTGCCTTAAAAATAAATACTAAGGATAAAAGAAAATACTCCACAGGATGACTTACACAATAGCATAAATTTCAATATGAAGTTTTCCTTGATCATTAAAATATCAGACCTGGTTTAAGATGAAAAAGCTAGCAGTTTCCTTTTCTTCCATTTGTTAATGATAAATGTGAACTGTAAACAGTGCCAATCTAGCAATAAATGGTATAAGCTTTCCGGTTTGTTTTGCTGATGCTTTATATAAATGAGCACTTAGGAGAAGAGTTTTGTTTATTCCTTTATTTATTACAGCTTACATGTTGTGAAACATTGTGAGCTATGCAATCCTAATGCCAAGAAAAAATGAATAATTACTTAGTACTGGGGTTCTAAACAAGACCCATACCAACAAACAGATGTCACTAGGATTTTGGCTCCCGGTTTTTGCCTGCAGGAAGTCATTAAAAGATAAGTGGAAAATCAAGTCTGTTCCCCTGGTAGCAGAATTTCTACCCTTTGGAGCCATAGAGAGGGGCTTATTTTTGGACAGAAGTGATAGCTCCCACATTAGATGGTAATCACTCTTGTATTTATAGACTTCGTGTAAATCAATCCCAGACTGGCAATAACACGATCCTCTCTGTATTTATTTTTAGGCTATTTAAGAAAAGGAGTTCTGAACAAACCAAACATTTTTTAAACAATCCTACCCCTCAGTAAATTTCATAGTTCAATCTTCCAAAATCAGAGTGTGGTCTATTTATATGCCCTTAATGACTTTCCACTATCTGGAAAGTAGCACTGTATTCCAGCTGTGCAAACACTGAAATCTTTATTCCAACGTGGTCGATGCTTCCACAGAAAGTCGTGATTGAAAACAGGTGCAGATCATTATGCTCAATACTCAGGGCTTTTCTTTCTCTCTTTCTTCCATCTTAGCATCCTAATGATTCTACAAGTTACTGTTTCCAACTCACAAGTTTGCAATGACCTAAAAGGCTTATTTGCTTTTTTTCTCAGTTAAATAAGTTAAATTTCAGATACTCTTCATAACATCTTTTCATTAACACATATTCTAAGTAATGGCAATGAACCATTAAAAGAGTGTAGGGCAATGAATATGGAGTGATTTTTCTGAATCAGCAAGTAGCCTAAGACAATAAAGAAAAATATATTTTGCTTCAGAAAAGATCAAGAACTATGTAAGAATTCCATGTACAAAAATTTGTGGGGGATCAAGGATTTCTAAAGCTATGATGCCACACACTTGCCATTAATAAATTAAAACAATGTAGTTATGTTTTCCCCGGTTTTGTTCATAGATTATGAGTCAATTATTCCTCTCAAGTCACGAAATGTCAGGCTTATTTTAATATACTCTTGAGGTATCCGAAAGTTTAAACCTAGTTTTGGAAGTTCTAGCCACAGCAATCAGAGAAGAAAAGGAAATAAAAGGAATCCAAATTGGAAAAGAAGAAGTAAAGCTGTCACTGTTTGCAGATGACATGATACTATACATAGAGAATCCTAAAGATGCTACCAGAAAACTACTAGAGCTAATCAATGAATTTGGTAAAGTAGCAGGATACAAAACTAATGCACAGAAATCTCCGGCATTCCTGTACACTAATGATGAAAAATCTGAAAATGAAATCAAGAAAACACTCCCATTTACCATTGCAACAAAAAGAATAAAATATCTAGGAATAAACCTACCTAAGGAGACAAAAGACCTGTATGCAGAAAATTATAAGACACTGATGAAAGAAATTAAAGATGATACAAATAGATGGAGAGATATACCATGCTCCTGGATTGGAAGAATCAATATTGTGAAAATGACTCTACTACCCAAAGCAATCTACACATTCAATGCAATCCCTATCAAACTACCACTGGCATTTTTCACAGAACTAGAACAAAAAATTTCAAAATTTGTTTGGAAAAACAAAAGAGCCCGAATAGCCAAAGCAATCTTGAGAACGAAAAACGGAGCTGGAGGAATCAGGCTCCCTGACTTCAGACTATACTACAAAGCTACAGTAATGAAGACAGTGTGGTACTGGCATAAAAACAGAAAGATAGATCAGTGGATCAGGATAGAAAGCCCAGAGATAAACCCATGCACATATGGCCAACTTATCTTTGATAAAGGAGGCAGGAATGTACAGTGGAGAAAGGACAGCCTCTTCAATAAGTGGTGCTGGGAAAACTGGACAGGGACATGTAAAAGTTTGAGATTAGATCATTCCCTAACACCATACACAAAAATAAGCTCAAAATGGATTAAAGACTTAAATGTAAGGCCAGAAACTATCAAACTCTTAGAGGAAAACATAGGTAGAACACTCTATGACATCAATCACAGCAAGATCCTTATGGACCCACCTCCTAGAGATATGGAAATAAAAACAAAGATACACAAATGGGACCAAGTGAAGCTTAAAAGCTTTTGCCCAGCAAAGGAAACCATAAACAAGACCAAAAGACAGCCCTCAGAATGGGAGAAAATATTTGCAAATGAAGCAACTGACAAAGGATTAATCTCCAAAATTTATAAACAGCTCATGCAGCTCAATAGCAAAAAAACAAACAACCCAATCCAAAAATGGGCAGAAGACTTAAATAGGCATTTCTCCAAAGAAGATATACAGATTGCCAACAAACACATGAAAGAATGCTCAACATCATTAATCATTAGAGAAATGCAAATCAAAACTACAATGAGATATCATCTCACACCAGTCAGAATGGCCAGCATCAAGAAATCGAGAAACAATAAATGCTGGAGAGGGTGTGGAGAAAAGGGAACACTCTTGCACTGCTGGTGGGAATGTGAATTGGTACAGCCACTATGGAGAACAGTATGGAGGTTCCTTAAAAAACTAAAACTAGAACTACCATATGAACCAGCAATCCCACTACTAGGCATATACCCTGAGAAAACCATAATTCAAAAAGAGATATGTACCAAAATGATCATTGCAGCTCTATTCACAATAGCCCGGAGATGGAAACAACCTAAGTGTCCATCATCGGATGAATGGATAAAGAAGATGTGGCACATATATACAATGGAATATTACTCAGCCATAAAAAGAAACGAAACTGAGCTATTTGTAATGAGGTGGATGGACCTAGAGTCTGTCATACAGAGTGAAGTAAGTCAGAAAGAGAAAGACAAATACTGTATGCTGACACATATATATGGAATTTAAGAAAAAAAATGTCATGAAGAACATAGGGGTAAGACAGGAATAAAGACACAGACCTACTAGAGAATGGACTTGAGGATATGGGGAGGGGGAAGGGTAAGCTGTGATAAAGTGAAAGAGCGGCATGGACATATATACACTACCAACCGTAAGGTAGATAGCTAGTGGGAAGCAGCCGCATAGCACAGGGAGATCAGTTCGGTGCTTTGTGACCGCCTGGAGGGGTGGGATAGGGAGGGTGGGAGGGAGACGCAAAAGGGAGGGGATATGGGAACATATGTATATGTATAACTGATTAAATTTGTTATAAAGCAAAAAAAAAAAAAAAAACTACAATGAGATATCATCTCACACCAGTCAGAATGGCCAGCATCAAGAAATCTAGAAACAATAAATGCTGGAGAGGGTGTGGAGAAAAGGGAACACTCTTGCACTGCTGGTGGGAATGTGAATTGGTACAGCCACTATGGAGAACAGTATGGAGGTTCCTTAAAAAACTAAAAATAGAACTACCATATGAGCCAGCAATCCCACTACTAGGCATATACCCTGAGAAAACCATAATTCAAAAAGAGACATGTACCAAAATGTTCATTGCAGCTCTATTCACAATAGCCCGGAGCTGGAAACAACCTAAGTGTCCATCATCGGATGAATGGATAAAGAAGATGTGGCACATATATACAATGGAATATTACTCAGCCATAAAAAGAAACGAAACTGAGCTATTTGTAATGAGGTGGATAGACCTAGAGTCTGTCATACAGAGTGAAGTAAGTCAGAAAGAGAAAGACAAATACCGTATGCTAACACATATATACAGAATTAAAAAAAAATGTCATGAAGAGCCTAGGGGTAAAAGAGGAATAAAGACACAGACCTACTTGAGAATGGACTTGAGGATATGGGGAGGGGGAAGGGTAAGCTGTGACAAAGCGTAAGAGAGGCATGGACATATATACACTACCAAACGTAAGGTAGATAGATAGTGGGAAGCAGCCACAGAGCACAGGGAGATCAGCTCGGTGCTTTGTGACCGCCTGGAGGGGTGGGATGGGGAGGGTGGGAGGGAGGGAGATGCATGAGGGAAGGGATGTGGGAACAGATGTATATGAATGACTGATTCACTTTGTTATAAAGCAGAAACTAAAAAAAAAAAAAAAAAAAAAAAAAAAACTCCAGGGTTCTTGGACTTTAAAATGAAAGCTTTTTTTTTTTCTTTTCAATAACCTGCTAAATAAAAATGTGAAAGGGAAATTAGGTGGTTAAAAAAAATAAATAAATAAATAAATAAATAAAAATAAAAATGCAAGAATAAAATGTCTTATTTTTATGTTATTTTATATATGCCACTTAATGCTCAGCCTAAATTGCAATATCACATGCCAATCATGTTGGTAATATATATTAAAAATCATATGGGTAAATAATATGTGCAATAGGAGAGCGTTTATAGACAGTATTTTCCATTTTAAACAGAAGAATAAAGTTTAAAGGAATTACTTTGTTAACATCCAAATGGAAAGTTTATCCTCTTAGCTGTTACATCCTGCCTTTTTAGATGTTACCAATGAGAAAGTTTAAGTAAAAGCCTACTTAAATTTCAGTTGATTCATACTTTCAGTTTTGTGGAAGAACAGGTGGGAAGTCCTAGCCAACTACACAGTACAGTAAAATCACTGTAGCATGAATCCTAAATTCAAATTAATGTTTCAGTGGCTTCAATATTTAAGTCACTAAAAGCTTCCTAAGGCAGATTTGCATTTTCCTGTTTTCCACAGTGCTGATGCTGACAGATTTTTTTTTTTTTCTTACTGGGAAGTTGTGTTTGGGTATAAAGTTGTGATAGATACATCTTATTCCAATTTTCTTTTTCTTGTTATTAATATGATATGAGTAAAAGGTATCGGTATGGTGATGACTTGTTTGGTTGTTATTAATAAGTCCCATAGGTCAAAAATCTACATTGTTAAAATAGAAATTGTTTATGTGGTTAGGGATGAAGTTAGATGGATTGTCTCATATCACATAGCTAAGTGGCAGACCTAGGATATAAAATCAGTCAGTCTAGCTATAGAACCTACTCTTTTTTTTTTTGCAGTGTGCAGGCCTCTCACTGTTGTGGCCTCTCCCGTTGCAGAGCACCGGCTCCGGACACGCAGGCTTAGCGGCCATGGCTCACGGGCCCAGCCGTTCCGCGGCATGTGGTATCTTCCCAGACCGGGGCACGAACCCGTGTCCCCTGCATCGGCAGGCGGACTCTCAACCACTGCACCACCAGGGAAGCCCACAGAACCTTGTCTTTTAAGCACAAAAATCATAATGTCTTCATACCTGGTCATATCGGTTAACTTCTCCTGTGTAACAAATGACCTTGTGGTGGATAGACTCCAGCTATTCGTGACCTTGTATAATCTCCTGCCCTGAGTGTAGGTAGAATCTGTGACTTGCTAACCAACAGAATATGGCAAGGGTGATGTTGTGTCACTTCCCTGAGGATTTTATTTATTTATTTATTTATTTATTTATGGCTGTGTTGGGTCTTCATTGCTGCGTGAGGGCTTTCTCTAGTTGCAGCGAGTGGGGGCTACTCTTCGTTGCAGTGCGTCGGCTTCTCCTTGCGGTGGCTTCTCTTGTTGTGGAGCAGGGGCTCTAGGCGCCCAGGCTTCAGTAGCTGTGGCATGTGGGCTTCAGTAGTTGTGGCTCATGGGCTCTAGATCACAGGTTCAGTAGTTGTGGCACACGGGCTTTGTTGCTCCATGGCATGTGGCACCTTCCTGGACCAGGGCCTTAACTCGTGTCCCCTGCATTGGCAGGAGGATTCTTAACCACTGCGCCACCAGGGAAGTCCCAGTCGTTGGAAATTCTGATTCAGAAACAAAAGGATGTTATTTAGGGAAGTCTTGGTCTTGCTGGCAGATTCGCTCCAGAGATGCTCTT
Source organism: Mesoplodon bidens (assembly GCF_964165515.1). Classification (NCBI taxonomy): domain Eukaryota; kingdom Metazoa; phylum Chordata; class Mammalia; order Artiodactyla; family Ziphiidae; genus Mesoplodon; species Mesoplodon bidens. Next base: position 65,012 of record NW_027672540.1, on the reverse strand, counting down.
TGCTGGCCGAGTAAGGAAACAGCCATGTTGGCAAAGCCCATATGGCAAGGAACTGTGGGCAACCTCTGGTGGTGGAGGGCAGCCTCCAGCCTAAAGCTGGCAAAAAGATGAATCCTCTGTCCTGCCACCGCGAGGAAACTAATTCTGCCAACAACCTGAGTGTGTTTCAAAGTACATTCTTCTCCAGTCAAACTTCTAGATAAAAGCAGAGCCTTACTGATACAATTTCAACCTTGAGAGACCCCTAGCAAAGGACCCAGCTAAGCCATGCCCTGACTCCTGAACAGTGAAAACTGAAATAAGAAATGTATGGTGCTTTAAGTTACTAAGTTACTAAGTTTGTTGCACTTTGTTACATGAAAGGTAACTAATACAAACCCCAAATAACTGTGGTTTAAAACAACAACTAGTCATTTAGCTCACAATTCTGCAGTTTGGCAATGGGTTTTGACCCTACTGGAGAGTTCTGGTCTGTTCTGATTGGTTCATGTGTCTGCCAGCTGGCAGGTCAGCCACCGTGGATGTTTCATAAAGGAGTTGGTTGGAATGGCTACCCACTTGGTCCTCTCTTCATGTGTACAGGGTATTCTGGAATTGTTCTCAGGATAGCAGGAGGGTTCTAAGTTCTTAAGCGAGCAAACTAAAATTCACAAGTACTTTTCAGGTCTCTGTGGTGTGACGTTAGCTAATGTTCCATTGGCCTCAAGTCACATGGTCAAACGAGACTTAAGGACTGGGTGATAGATTCCACCTCTTGAGGGGAGAAATGGAAAAAGGTGGCTGTGTTTACAATCATCACACCGGTATTCTCCATCTCTAAGTGATACTGCAAGTCACCCAGTTGATGAAGTCTGAAAGCTAGGAGACATCATTGATTCTTCTCATTTTCTCACTCCCCACTTCACTCCTCTATCTGTGTAACCTAAACATAATTGGCTCATTTCTTTCCATGATTATTGTATTTTAGTAGAAATACAAATGACTGGGTTGTATGTCTCCATGAAAATGGGTACTTTGTGCAGGAATAAAACACAATGCTTGCAACTTAGGAAATCTTATGGCTGTTCGTCAGATGTCTATCGACAAGCATTGAATGTAACCTAGCGTATGGGCTTTAGTGTATGTTCCTAAAATAACTAAAAAGTAGGAGTATCTTAAAGGTCACTTGGAAAATGTGAAGTACTTGTTGGGATTCTCTAAGGCTTCAGTAAAGAGTACTATAGCATACAGAACCACTCAGTTTTTACTTACAGGCTAAACCCAATCCACTCTTATCAGGGGTCAAAAAGTATGATCTGTAGACCAAATCTGGACCACTGCCTAATTTTGTAAGACAAATGAGTTAAGAAACCTGTTCAGATTCAATGGGAGAAGAATTAGAATCCCCCTTTCAATAGAAAGAGTCTCAAAAACTTTGTGGCCATCTTTATTTTACCACAGAAATTTTGTTGAATATAATTTAATAGATTCATGGTTGCTGAGAAGTTGCACCCCATCTGCTTAGAAATGATGAACATGGCCTTGGGCAGTCAAGTAGTCAGTGTGAAAATCCCAGTTGTTTCCATGTTTAGCTCTGTGATGGAGGAAGACACTTGTCTCCTCTACAGCTTCCTCATCATGGGGCTCATATGCCTGCCACAGACATTTTAATTTTGTTTGTGATGTTGCTTATCCTCAGCCTAATCTCTTGCCAAGTAAAAGTGGTACAGAGGAGGCTTCTGCACTTAACCAGATTATTCTGCTACTTGATATCCTTTTGATTTATCGGGTTTCAGATCTAGCCAGAAAAATACAAAACCAGTTAGACTTCAATATTTGGAATCTTCAAATGATAGATTGCCTCTTTTCTCCCAACATTGACTTACTTAATTTAGAGGATTTTAAATGTTGTCAAGCAATATTAAGTAACACTTGTATCTTAATGACATATTGTGCTTTAAAATCCACGAAGTGATTTTATACACATAATACTATCAACCCTTACAATGACAATGAGTGGTTACTATTTTGTTTTTTTAACATATAAAGAAACCAAACATCAAGAGACATTAATTTACTTTCTGAAGTTCACATTGCTAGGGCAGCTTCCGGCCTCAAACTCAGGTTGTAAATTTGAGTCACAAGGAAGAAGACAATATTTTTTTATGTCGTTTACTGAGAAACTTAAACTTGTGTGTAAAGGAGAGAAGAGACCCTAATGTGTTAGTAAACTTCTAAGTAACATAAATACTGAAAACTGTTACATTTATAAAAAATTAATAAACATCATGTGAGAGACTATATTAATATTACCTAATTATAACTGAGCTTTAGGTTACATTCAACCCATTTACAGTTTGTTAAGCACCTTCAGTGTGTTTACTTCTGCATGCACAGCATCTAAAAAAGAATCTAAGGAACACTCTACCATATGAAAAAAATAATTTGGAAACTCAGAAGTGATTTAAGTCTCATTATCATTCTGCTGGTACAGAGTGCTAATAATAGTGTTGAGAAGCATTACTTTTACGTTAGCATAATTTTTGTCTTGATGCCACCATTATGGTTTACTTGACAAATGACTGCAGCCCACGGCCACACCTGCTACCTTTTCCATGACAGCAAAGAGTATTATGCTATGCAGCTTTCAGAAAGGTTAATTTCTATTTTCTGCAGTTATGAATGACATGGTTAGAGGAGGTTATAGGGAGCTGAATTACTGTGATTACTGTTTGCTAGAATTATGCAAATGTATATAGAAGCAAGTTTGCAAAAAATGAAATTAGGCTAGACTTGATTTAACCTAGTGTTATTAATGTTACAACTCAAAGTGTAAATAAAACACCAACATAATAAAATTCAAATCTCAATGTAAATATTATTTTATTATGAAGCACAAATAGGATGCCTGTTAACATAACATTTTTACCATAGCATTGCTGTATTTGGTATCATTGTTGAGGTATTCTGAAGCACATTAAAATCCAATCTTGCATGATGTATAATTTGAAAATGATGCTATTTTATTTTTTTCCCTAGGAGCACTGCATACAAATATGTTAGGCTCATCTTAGAGGCCGAATATTTTATCTGAGTTATGATTTAGAAAATAATCACTTAGTTCCACTAAGCATAAGTTTATGCAATTTAATTTATATTATAGTAATATTAGTAATAGCTCAATTATTCAGTATATCTGAATATTTAAATCTTTGTTTTGAGGGTTTTTTTTCTAGTTTACTAAATTTCATCACTAAACCATACTTCCACTCATTCTTATCTTTGGTACTTTTTCTAGTTCTTTCTTATTTGACAATAGGAGTGAAGGACCCAAAGTACTTTGAAAAAAATTGGGAATCATTTTCCGTGTTACTTAGTCTTAAAGAAATGAATTCATGTTAATGGTTAAAACTTTGTAAAACTGTACATGGACAGGTGTGAATATATTATCATCAGCCTGTTGATTGATATTTTATAAAAATAAAATAAAATCTCAAATTATATTTTATTCTGAATTATACTACCCTTTAAAATTTACTTCCAAAAATTACAACACTGAGCAAAAATAATCAAGCATAAAAACTAATATTTTATATGTCCTGCTATACTTACATATATGGCGTTTTGAAGAATATACCAAATGTATATGTACATGTTTTGTATCCTCACATATGAGAAAATAAATGTTTAAATGTATGAAAGAGGCAATCATTCTATGTTAGTTTTTAAAACTATGCAATTATAAAGAAAAATTTAAGCATTTTCATACAAGAAAAGTAATGCATAGGCTGTTTCAAAATGCTGCTGAGGCCTTAGGGTCTGTGACTGATGCCCCCTCCTTCCTGGGCTCAGCGGGAGAGTGACTCATGGAGCGGCCGTAAGGGATCCCACATGCTACGGAGCAGCTAAGCCCGTGTGCCACAACTATTGAGCCTACACTCTAGAGCCCCCGAGCCACAACTACTGAGCCCATGTGCCACAACTACTGAAGCCCGTGCACCTAGAGCCTGTGCTCTGCACCAAAGAGAAGCCGCTGCAATGAGAAGCCCGTGCACCACAACGAAGAGTAGTGCTCGCTTGCTGCAACTAGAGGAAGCCCACGCACAGCAACGAAGACCCAACACAGCCATAAATAAATAAATAAATAAATAAATATTCTTTTAAAGTAATGCGTAAGTATGTATAAGTATATAACTCATAAATATAAGTTGATATTGCTTCAAACATTATTCAGAATTTCATGTTAAAAATGGAAGCTTTACTTTTTTTTAACACTATTGATGTGTGTGTTTGAAGGATGCTGTTTTTAAAAACAAAGAACTCCCCCCCAAATTTACATTATGTTTTTATAAATATGGTTACTAGATATGAATATTCACAATCAACTATGAAATCATCAGTGGCTATGAGAGAGACCAATTCAACCTGCCTGTTATTTTTTCCTAGACATACAGTTAAACCAGTTTACTGTGAAGTAAGGTCATGTGACTAAGTGCTATCCATTGGGAAGCAAAGGGCAGAACACTTGTCTCTCTCAGGCCCATCACATAAAGACTTTCTACATGTGCCCTTCCATTCTGTTTGCCTTTTGCCAGCCTGCTGCTGAAAGGCATAGTGACCCTAGAAGCCAAGCATTCAGTATGGCAGAGCTTAAGGTTGAACACTGAGGTATTATATCACTAATCAGGAGAGCTATGACTACTGGCAATAAACAGCAGTTTTCATTTTGTAAGGAAACAAAGTAAATGCCTCTCATATTTAGAAACATTTATATTTTAGGGTTTTGTGTGTGTGTGTGTCTGCTCCCACACACGTGTGTGCTTGAGATATATGTGAGAGTAGTTAGTGTGATCTTAATTTATATGTAGACTTAGAAGACATATGGAGTGAAAAAACTAAACAAAATTTTACAAGTGATAAGAAATGAGATTTTTTTCTGGTTGTCCTTTGTATATCTTCTTATTTAATTTCTTTCGTTTCTTTGATTGTACTGTCCATAATCACAACTGTTCAAATAGGGGTAGGTCTTTGACTCATGTCTCTATTTTAGAATATTTTTTTTCACCAAATCTTTGACTCATTTTGGCTAAGACTGAGGGTTTACCTTAGGAATGCAAGGCTGGTTCAACATTGAAAAATCAATTAGTGTAGGGTTTACCTCAGGAATGCAAGGCTGGTTCAACATTGAAAAATCAATTAGTGTAAGTCATCAAATCAATAAAGCAAAGAAGAAAAATTATATCATCTCAATAGATACAGGAACCATATTTGACAAAATTCAATAAACTTCATTATAAATACCAACAACAAGCTAGGGATAGAAGAAAACTTCCTTAACCTGATAAATAGTATCTACAAAAATACAGATAATTTAATTAACGGTGAAAGATAGAATGTTTTCTCCAAAGATCAGGAACAAAGTAAGGATGTCCTCTATCAGCACTCCTATAAAACATTATACTGAAATTTATAACCAGAAGAATATTACAAGAAAAAATAAAATAAAAGGTATATAGGAAATAAAGGGAGAAATAAAACTGAATATTTACAGTTGACATGATTATTCACATAGAAAATACAAAGGACTCTAAAGATAATTCCTAGAACTAATAAGTAAATCAGTAAAGTTGCAAAGTATAACATCCAATCGTATCTATATACCAGCAGCGAACGTTTATAATTTGACATTAAAGAAGGAGTATCACTTATTATAGCACAGAAAAATGAAGTAAACAGGTAAAGAGCAATCAAATATGTACAGGACTTGTACACTGAAAACTACAAAACATTGATGAAAGAAACCAAAGAACTCCATTTAATAGAGAGATGTGCTGTGTTCATAATTGAATGACTCTATGTTAATAAGACGTCCATTTTCTCTAAATAAATCTATAGTTTCAATGCAATTCTAATAAAATGTAGCAGAACTTTTTGTAGACCACAACAAGTTAATACTGAAATGTATATGGAAACACAAAGAAATAAGACTAACTAAGATAATTTATTCAAGGGACTTCCCTGGTGGTCCAGTGGTAAAGAATCTGCCTTCCAATGCAGGTGATGTGGGTTTGATCCCCAGTAGGGGAACTAAGATCCCACATGCTGAGGGACAACTAAGTCCATGCGCCACAACTACTGAGCTCGTGTGCCTCAACAAGAGAGCCCGCATGCTGCAAACTACAGAGCCCATGTGCTCAGGAGCCCGTGTACCACAACTAGAGAGACAAAACCTGCACACCACAACTAGAGAAAAACCTGCACACGGCAACAAAGAGAACTTGTGCCAGAAGGAAAAGATCCTGCATGCCTCAATGAAGATCTCACATGCCACAACTGAGACCCGACACAGCCAAAAAAAATAAAATAAAATAAAAATAAATTTAGAAAAGATAATTTATTCAAAAAGAAAAGAGGATTCACACTACCTGATTTATGAGCTATGATGAAGCTGCAGTAATCAAACAGTCAAGACAGTGGGGGATTGACAAGGAAAATATACATATATGAGTGGAACAGAGTAGAGGGTCCAGAAATAGACCCACAGAAATATAATCAGCTGATTTTTGACAAAGGTATAAAGACAAGTCAATAGAATAAGAAGTGTCTTTTTTTTTTAAGGGCTGTAAAATGGAAGGTCTGCATGCTAAAAAAATTAATGAACCTTGAATTTATTCAAAAATTAAAATTGGATCACAAACCTCACTATGAACATAAATTTATAAAATGTCTGGTAGAAAACATAGGAGAAAAATCTTTGTGAATTTGGGATAAGTAAAAAGGTCTTAGATATATCAGTTAAACCTATCCAGGGAAGAAAAAAATGATAAATTTGGCTTTATCAGAATGAAAATTTTGGCTCTGTGAAGTGTATTGTTAAACATATTTTAAAAAAAAGCAGCAGATTGGGAGATGATATTTGTAAATGACATATTTGAGAAAAGACTTGTAAAAAGTATCCAGAATACTTAATTCTCAAAACTCAACAATAAGAAAGCAAACAACCTAATTAAAAAGCAGGCAAAGTATCTGAATAGAAACTCGACCAAAGAATATATATGAACAGTAAATAAGGACCTGAAAAGTTGCTCAACTTCCATGTCATTAGTCATTAGAGAAATGCAAATTATAACCCAGGGTCATCACTGCATATGCGTTACCATGGCTAAAAAATAACAAACATAGCAATACCACATTTGTCAAAACACACATCTGACTACCCCAAGAGTGAAATTTACTGCACATAATTTTAAAGATTAATTGCACAAATTTCCAATCAGCAGTGGTCACTTCCCAATAATGCACATTTCCCTTCTCTACAGCTTTGCATGTTGGGAGATATTTCTTTGGCAGAGATGAAAACTACCTCTCTGAAATGTTGCCCATTGATCCATTTCTGTTTCAAGCAGTCACAAAAATGGCAGTCAATCTCAGGTAACTTGTCAGCCTGCCTTCAACTCTGAGATAGTTGCATGTGTGTGTGAGTGTGTGTGTGTGTGTGTGTTTGGGATTATTTCCTACATCAGCACAATGTAAGGATATGATATCTCCTGCTGAATTATATGTTTTTATGTTCATTTGAAAATGTCTCGAAAGATTATTCAAATAAACATTTAGACTGGATATAAAAATAATTAAAGCAGAAGATTTGGCAGGGCTACTTTGTTTTCATCCTCTTTTTTTGTCTCATTGCTCATAAACTCACAAACCATCAAAAAAGACACATACGTACCCAAATTGCACTCCTTTGGGCAAATCAAATTCCATCACCATTCTGGATGTGGCCTCAAGCAGCTAAGAACTCTCCTACACTATCCCAAAAATCAACAGCAAATTTTTAATTAAAAAATAACTAACTAATTAATCCCTAAGTAATTTTGGAAAATTTTAACTTCTAAGATAAAAACCAAATGAACTCACTAAGCCATTTCCAAGAGGCAGGAGGTTGTTGACAATATATCAACCAGGCTAATTAAAAAACAAATAATCAAACAGAAAAGTTGGCTCAATTCAGTGATTGCTTGGAGAGTAAACATCCTTGGCATATGACATATTCAGGCGTTGATGAGAATTTATTCTTAGGCCCAAAGTTGTACAAGTAATATATGCAAGAGAGAAAATATAAGCTACTATTGAAAATTCATTTCAAACATCACTGCAGGTATTCATTTTTAAAAACAGGGAGCCTATTTTTTAATTCAAAAATAAAATATACATGATAAACCTCTGTGAAAGAAAATATGTAAACCACTTTGGCATATAACTTTCCTAATCTAAGGAATCAGGTGTAGTTATTATTTTCATTCACTCAGGAAATATCTTGTTCCAAGGAATTACAAAAGGATTACAAAGATAAATAAGGTACAACATCCGCTCTTATTTCCATAATGGAAAGGAACTGTGGATATTCTAAGAAACATAGTTGCCTTGACTAAAACATAGAGGCTTTACCATATTGTTATTATTGAAAAGCAATTTTGTATTTCTTGTATGATTAAAACCTAGTAATATTCTTGTCAAAGTAAAATTAGTGAGTCAAAGTGTTGTATAAATATTTTAAGCATTTTGATGCATAATGCCACAATATCTTCTACAATAGTTTTATAATTTCACATTACTGCTTATAAAATTGTATCCCCCATACACTCACTAAAACTCACTAACATGATGTATCATAATTTTTTAAAAAACTAAAAAAATTAAAAATAAAGAATAGAGCCTATTATTGTTTTAACGTGCTTATATCTGATGGCCAAAGTTAAATCCTCAACCTTTTGACATCTTAAAAGCTGTAATTCTAACCAAGCATTTAACCTTCAGTGTCATCTAGGGGAAGTTTACCAGAATACATATGGCTTGTCACATCACTAACTTCTAAATCCGTAGTCCTTGGGTGAACTACCTGTGCATCTATACTTTGAAAAAGGAGCTGGGCTGATTTAGAGATGGACCTTCATTTACGCTACCTCCCGAGTTCTGATCTTACATTTACAGGCAAAATCGATAGTGACAGAGTAAAGGGGCAAAGGAGGTGATTAAACAGTTAATCCCACAGGGGATTCTAATTAAAGAAAAAAGTATGGGAGACCCCTGTAAGCTAATGATCACTCTAGAAAGTAAGCTTCCCTGGCAACAAAACCATGCAACAGAAGCTCACCAGGAGACCAGCTGAGGCCAGATTAGAGGAATGCAGGCCCCTCTCACACCCTGATCCTTATCAGCAACCCTGCCCTTGAACCATTGCTATAAAACTCCTCACCAGAGCATGGGACATTTCTGTGCTTGTATTTACACCCACTGCTTTGCGTTTACTCATTGGGTTGTGGTATTATCATAATTGCAGCATGCGTACATTTTCGTTACATTCCTTTAGCTTGCAGTTACTGATATATCTGTTTGATAGAGTGAACTCTGTAATTGTTAACCATACACACAAAACAAATACATGAAATAAACACAGAAGGAAAACAAATGCGAACTATGCTAACCCAACCCAGCTCCAACCATGCAAGCATCACCTTTTGTCTTATGGTTCTAGTTCAACTCCAGCCGTCCAGTCCTGAGTCATAATGGCCCCAGGCGTGATGTGTTTATTTGGTCAGAGTTGGTTATTGTCGTACTTGGATGGCATACCCACGGGAAATGAACAGCTGCCGAGAATGCCTGTTGAACATTTTGTGATCTGAGGCTCAGCTACTGTTTCACGGTGTTTTGCTCCCTGGTGCCACAATGTGGGCTGGGAAATGGACCCTGTGGACACCTCATCTCCCTAATGGACCTGCCTCAGTGACAAAGTGCCTTCCGTGTTAGAATCCACATAGGAGTCTGAGCGTATTGAAGAATAACTGCAACTCTGCCTTTTCAAACAACGTCATAACTTCCTGAAATTTGTTTTACAGTTTCTAAAATTGACTTCTGAACTGAAAATATGACAGATTTTTGGTGTAATTTTCTCAAAAGAGCTGGATGGAGGGTGAATTGAACATCATTTTCCCTTCTGGTGGCACTGCCATATTTTAGACTCTTTGTGTTTATTTACGATAACGATGCTATCAAATGTATTGTCGTAATTGTGCTGTGATTCTAGAAACTCTCTTTCAAATATAGGTAACAAATGCAAAAAAAAAAAAAAAAACTCCTCACCAAATCCTCCCGGGGTTGGGACATACAGTTTTGAGGGCATTAGCCCACTGTGTCCCCCTTTGCCTGACAAAGAAATAAAGCTATTCTTTCCTACTTCACCCAAAACTCTTTCTCAGAGATTTGATTCAGCACCGGTGCACAGAGGCTGAGTTTTAGCATCACAAACACCAAAGCAAACAATCCAGAGAGTGTCTATATTGAGAATCCTCCAATCAAGGGCAGTGCATGTTTTAGACTCTCCTTCTCCCTGCCCTGACATTTCTAGGGCACTGGTTCCATCCAGGATGGCTTGTATGATCTCTGTTACTGTGCACTAAAGTCAGGGCCTCTGCCTTCATAAATTGACCATATTCCTAAATTCAGATTGGTCTTCTGTTAGCTCTATAGCTAAATTTAGCAAGTCCTACCACTGGTGGATTCCTGCTGGCACCTTCACAAAGACAGAAGTGTTGCTTTAGCTCTGTTTTGCTCCAAGCTGTGCTGCCACTATGGATATCCTGTAATCTTCCTCTTGTTCAGCACTTTATGTACAGCAATACTTGTGTCTGGAGCAAAGCACTATTCTATTCAAGAGATTACTCACTCCTACTTCAGGTTAATTTGCTTTTATTTATCCTTGGTGATGAGATGCTGAAGCATCTTAATGAAGGTTTTAAATAGCTTCTTCATGGTTATAAAAGTTTATTCCAGGAGACAATATATGAACTGGGAACTAGAGGGCCTATTAAGGTTTTAACTCTTGCTTGAGGCAGTTCCCCATCTCAGAGCTAGAGATGATTCACCATCCCAGCATTTCCTTTTCTGACTAATAAGACTTACTCTTTGTTTTAATTTGAGGTGTGGTTAGGGAAAGCAAACTCAAGTGCTGTGTACAACAGTTCTAGCTTGGTCACTAAGTGATCCCGTGCTGCAGCCATCTGTCCAGGACTCACTCATATGCCAGCTCTGACGTTTATTAAATTCATAACTTTGAGCAATTTTTTTGTTTTGCTTTGTTTGTTTTGTTTTTAGTGTAACTGAACCTCAATCTCCTCATTTGTAAAAGGGTCTTAATTTTAATACTTCTCTGACACAGTTGTCACAAGGGTAACATAACTGATTCACAGATACTTTGTACAATTATTGGAAATATACATATTAATTTCATCAACCTGATTAAAACTCTTAGAATAGATTACCATTAATTTTTGATAAGATGCAAGATCCTTAATAGTGCTTGTAAGACTGAGTATTTTGATTTTCTTCTCACCTCACATTAAATTACTCCTCATTATTTTGCCTTCCTCTTTCTTTGCACCTGTCTCAGTGTAAATAACCACTGTAAGGCATCAATAAGCTTTCCAAAATCCTCATTTACTTTTCCTAAAGTCTTTCTTCTTGGTAAACAGCATGGAAGAGTTTATTTTCCATGGATTGCCAAGGCAATATCTCCCATCTCACATTCTGCTCTGCAATGTGATGTTGCCCCTCCTCCATCATAAGATAGACTCTATTTCTCCTTGTTTTTTTTTTTTAAGAACAAACTATTAGGAGGGTCCTCTTATGGCCTTGACCAATAGAATACAGTGGGAAAGGATGCTTTGCTTATTTCAGGTGTATCCTTAGCTTGTTTGGCAGCTTCTGTATCCTGTCTTGGGACGTTTGTACATGGGATGCTTTTATGCTGAAGCCAGCCATCATGCTGTGAGAAACCCCAGTCACACGGAAAGGCTCTCTGGATGCTCTGCTTGACAGCTGATCTTCGAGTCTCCTAGCCAAGTGAGTACTCCGCATTGGATGAACAGACCAGGTAAGCCTTCAGCTGACTCTAACCTGCCCCTATTGTATGGCAACTGCATCAAGAACTCGAAGCAAGAACTGTCCATCGGAGCCCTATTAATTCACACAATGTGAAAGCCAGTATTAAATTATGTTAGTCAAGGAAGTTTCAGAGTATTTTTCTCTGTAGTATTAATAATCAGAGCAGATTTTGGTGAAATTTTCAGGTTTTAGCTTATTGATTTGATTTAGTAGACGAATTTCTAGAGCCATACTTGTAAGCCTCCTTTGGGACACAATTCCTAATTTTGTTTTGTCTTTGGATTCTTTCCTCACATATGCAGTTCACCTTCTGTGTACAATTTCAAGAAGTCCATAGACTCCTTATGTTTCATTCATTAAATCTTTCTAGACAATCATGAACCTTACCTTAAAAGACTTCTTTCAGAATATTTAACTTGCTTTGTAATGTCCTCCTCTCCTTGATATTCTCAACCAACCAAGTTTTTCTAATAACACTGCAACTTAGTACAGAATAGGAAAGAGACAGATTAAGGTATAACAGTTATAGACTGAAAACATCACTGAAGCTAATGCCTGGGATATATCTTAACCCAGTACATAAAGAAGTCAGGCTCAAAACAAACAGAGTTATTCTTAACTTTAATTTTATAAAGGTATTCATTTATTCATTTTTAATTTTATCCATATATTTATTCACTATTTTCTCACTCATCATTTAATAAACATGGATGGAGCTCCTATTAAGTTCTGGGCCTTGTGCACAGCAATGCAGACATAGAGATAAATGAAGAAACTTTTTTTTTTTCCTCAAGAAATGCACAGGCTAGTTGGAAAGACAGACGTGCAAACAAACCGTGGAATTTCTTTAATATAACAGGAAAAGCATCAGAGAACATCTTCTTTAGTCATTTATGACCTGTATTTTGAAGATGAATGGGAGTTTTCCAGGAAGCAAATAAAAGGTAATGACTATTAGGAAAGGGTAGGTGATAGTAGTGGGCAGTTAGAAAAGAGTAGAGCTGTTGAATAATTCATTGTGAATGTAAAGTATAGCTGGAGATAATCTTGGTGATATAACCAGGGCCAGGTTATAGCAGCTAGGTTGTTTATTTTTTAAATTGAAATCTATTTGATGTATAACATTGTGCAAATTTAGCTGTACAACACATTAATGTGATACATATATATTGTAATACGGTTGCCATTGTAGCAATAATTAGCTTCTTTGTCATGTCAAAAAACTTCCATTTATTTTTAGTGGCTGCAATAATTAAGATCTAGGCAGAGAGAGAAAGACAAATAATGTATGTTATCACTTATATGTGGAATCGAAAAATGCCAACCTAGTAAAAATAGAGAGTAAAATGGTGGTTACCAGGGGATGAGGGTGGGGGATAGGACAGATGTTGTTTAAGGATGCAAATTTGCAATAAGTAGTAAATAGGCCCTAGAAATCTAATGCACGGCATAGTGAACATAGACAACGCTATTGTATTATACTCATCAAACTTGCTAAGAAACATGCTAGGTTGTTTACACTTTTTCTGGAAGGGAACAGGGAGCTATTAAGGGGATTTAATTAAGAGAAAAAAATAATCAGGCTTTGGGGACTTCCCTGGTGGTCCAATGGTTGGGAGTCCACCTTCCAATGCAGGGGACAAGGGTTTGATCCCTGGTCGGGGAACTAGGATCTCACATGCTGCTGGGCAACTAAGCTGCCATACTACAACTAGAGAGTCAATGCACTGCAACTACTGAGCCCACGTGCCACAACTAGAGAGCACGTGCATGGCAATGAAGGACCCGTGTGCCGCAGCAAAGATCCCGCATGCCACAACCGAGACCCGACACAGCCAAATAAATAAATTAATTAAGAAAATAATAATCAGGTTTTCTTTCTTCCAAACTATCACTTTTGAAGCAATCTGAAGGATGGTTAAAGAATAAATGTCAGAAAGAACACTGCGGGGGGGGGCCTTTCCAAAGGTGAACTATGTTAGAAAAGATCTAAATTGATAGACAACAGGAATGAACAGAGAGAGAGGATCAGAGATCTAATTAGAAGGCAGAATTTGCTGATCCTAAACATATTTTTTAAATTTTTATTATATACTGGAGTATAGTTAATTTACAATGTTGTGTTAGTTTCAGGTGTACAGCAAAGTGATTCAGGTTTACATATACATATACCTATTATTTTTCAGAGTCTTTTCCCATATAGGTTATTAAGAGTATTGAGTAGAGTTCCCCGTGCTATATAGTAGGTCCTTGTTAATTATCTATTAATTTAATGTGAGGACATGAGGAAGTAAAGTCTTGCCTATGATCCCAATTCTTAATTCAAGAAACTATGCTGATTATGGTACAAATAAAATAATAGAAGTTAGGATGAAATACTGTTTGAATATGAAGACCAAAGCATATTTCCTAGCAAAATCTTTTAAAATGATTAAGTAAATGAATAGTTATGATTCATTATTAGATATTTGGAGTTTGATATGGGTATGAGATTATCAGGGGAACACATAATAAAATGTTGGATACATATATTTTGAGTCTCAAGAGAAAAGTCTGAGAAGACTGTATTGATTTGGGAGTTATTGACAAACAGGTGATTTTTGAAACCATATTGTTAGATAAATTAAGATGAAGTTAGTAGAAGTTGAATGAGAAGAAATCTGAAGACAGAACTGTGTGGAATCATAAGATGTAAGTGTCTGAAGGAAGACATTGCAGTCTTCCTTACAAGACTGGGAAACAATGGTAACTAATACTGGATAGAATTAAGGAAAATAGTCAAAGGTTTGAAATTCAGGAAAGATACAAAGAGTAAGAACTAAATATCCAGAAGTCATTGGTTACATTTTACTGGAAAGTGTTATCCAATAGTGGGAATAAAAGTCAAACAACTTGAACCATGAATGGGCAGGGAGGAAATGGAGAGAATGAGTACAAACCACTTTTCAATGAAATTGAGTTGAAAGGAAATATTCTTGGAAATGAATTCAAGGTCAAATGAGTATATGTATTTCTTGTGTATAATATCGAACCTAAAGACATACAGATGGCCAAGAAGCACATGAAAAGCTGCTCAACATCACTAATTATTAGAGAAACGCAAATCAAAACTACAATGAGGTATCACCTCACACCAGTTAGAATGCGCATCATCAGAAATCTACAGAAAATCTAAAAACTACAAATGCTGGAGAGGGTGTGGTGAAAAGGGAACCCTCTTGCACTGTTGCTGGGAATGTAAATTGATACAGCCACTATGGAGAACAGTATGGAGGTTCCTTAAAAAACTAAAAATAGAATTACCATATGACCCAGCAATCCCACTACTGGGCATATACCCAGAGAAAACCATGATTCAAAAAGACACATGCACCCCAATGTTCATTGCAGCACTATTTACAATAGCCAGGTCATGGAAGCAACCTAAATGCCTTTTGAGAGATGAATGGATAAAGAAGATGTGGTACATATACCCAACGGAATATTACTCAGCCATAAAAAGGAATGAAACTGGGTCATTTGTAGAGACGTGGATGGACCTAGAGACTGTCATACAGAGTGAATTAAGTCAGAAAGAGAAAAACAAATATCGTATATTAATGCATATATGTGGAACCTAGAGAAATGGTACAGATGAACTGCTTTGCAGGGCAGAAATAGAGACACAGATGTAGAGAACAAACATATGGACACCAAGGGGGGAAAGTGGCGGCGGGTGGTGGTGGTGGTGGTGTGATGAATTGAGAGACTGCGGTTGACATATATACACTAAAATGTATAAAATGGATAACTAATAAGAACCTGCTGTATAAAAAATAAATAAAATAAAATTCAAAGAATATACTTATATTTAATACATACTTTGGTGTGTATGCAAAGTGGAAAATATAAGCCAAATGTCAGGAAATGACAACTATATTATTCTTACTGCCTACCCATCTGCCTGCACATGTAAGACTCCACTGATGATAAGAAGCATTAAAATATCAGAAAGGAGATAATGTGGGAAATTATGTTTCTTAGGGTCAATAAAAATGATATAATACATATAGTGCATAAATGAGTGTATGTGTGTGTGTATGTGTGTGTGTAGGATGTACATTCTCAGAAGCTAAATGGGAGGGTTAAAGTAAATATTAACAACTGACATATTCCTATGATTGTAAGCAGAAGTATATCTTAATTATGTATTAGCTAATTCTCTTTATTGTGCCCAACAGTCAGTATTTAGTGTTAATATACATTTAATATACCTCTAACTTTAGTGAGCCTTTAGACATGGAAAAAGAGAGCTGAGGTTTTCGTTTGACTTTGGAAACATGAAGTACATTTTGAAAAGAAGAATAACTTTATAAGCAATACTTTTAAAGGTGATAACATATTTCAGGGAGGACTTTTGGAATTTCTATCATCTCAGATGAGAGATTAATAAGAGCTTTAATATTAGCTTTTTTGTAAAACTCAGATTGCACCAGGTTTTCAAGCCTGCTGTGATGAATTGAGTTTCTTTAATAAGAAGTGTTTTAGGTTACCCTTTTTGCATCAAAAAAGGAGGTTCCTTAAAAAACTAAAAATAGAACTACCATATGACCCAGTATTCCCAGGCGTATACCCTGAGAAAACCATAATTCAAAAAGAGACATGTACCACAATGTTCATTGCAGCTCTATTTACAACAGCCAGGACATGGAAGCAACCTAAGTGTCCATTGACAGATGAATGGATAAAGAAGATGTGGCACATATATACAATGGAATATTACTCAGCCAAAAACAGAAGCGAAATTGAGTTATTTGTAGTGAGGTGGATGGACCTAGAGTTTGTCATACAGAGTGAAGTAAGTCAGAAAGAGAAAAACAAATATCATATGCTAACACATATCTGTGGAACTTAAAAAACAAAAAATTGTTCTGATGAACCTAGGGGCAGGACAGGAATAAAGACGTAGATGGAGAGAATGGACTTGAGGATATGGGGAGGGGGAAGGGTAATCTGGGACGGAGTGAGAGAGTGGCATGGACATATATACACTACCAAATGTAAAATAGATAGCTAGTGGGAAGCAGCCACAGAGCACAGGGAGATCAGCTCGGTGTTTTGTGACCAGCTAGAGGGGTGGGATAGGGAGGGTGGGAGGGAGACGCAAGAGGGAGGGGATACGGGAATATATGTATATGCATAGCTGATTCACTTTGTTATAAAGCAGAAACTAACACACCATTGTAAAGCAATTATACAAAAAAAAAGAACATCCATTCGTGTTACAAACTTTTTCTCCTATATCATTTCTTAGTTTTCAAAGTTGACATGAAAGAAGTTACTAGAAAAATATTCAAATTTTAGTTATTTGGTATGAATCACCAAAATTTAGCCATCAGTTTGATTCCTGCTAATGAGTTAAATAATTACACCTCGCAGGGAATGAAAAATGACTTTCTTAAAGTTTTCTTTCTCAACCAAAAGTAATATGTAAAGGTACTGAATAACTTATGGAATTGATAATGAGTTCCTTTATTTTTTCTTGATTGCTAAGTTCAAAACTATAATTTGGTTTAAAATGAAGGTTACCATATCTAGATTAGTGCATTTTTATCACATAATTATTAATTTTGACTGAAATTACTGAGCACACAGATACTGAGAAAAATTTTTCATGTGATATTAAGCACAACAGTTGACAAAAGCGAAAAAAAACGTAAAGATTCTTAAACAGTAGGTAAAGAGGAGAGGTTCTATGTATATGTCACTTTTATTTAATATTATTACAGACAATCAAGATACAGATTAGTGTTCTTACAGTTAAGTATAGTTGTGAAAAATGACAGTGAGAAAAATGAAGTAATTTAAACAAGACTAAAGCAGCAGAAAACCTGGAATCATTATTTAAAGTCTAAACCTATGCCGTACCAAATTGAAATAAGTATAACAACAACAAACACAGTAACAATAGTTATTGTGTGATATGTAGACTATATATACATTATACATATACATATATAGTATATATACATATATATAGTATATATACATATATATATATATATTAGAGTTTATATAACTCGATATACTAGAATTATATAGATATATAGATATAGATATATTGGAAATTGGGGACCTGAAAGACTGATGAGAATTTGTAAAAATAACAATCTAAATAGCATTATTCAAATCCCAGGTTATGGAATAGAATAGGAACTGATTTTAGGACCAAAAAAATCCAGTTCCATAAATAAATAAGTAAGAATAGACTTGGCTTGATTAGCTCAAGGTAGTCATTTACTTAGGGTCAAAATGGATATTCATTTAAGCAGAAGTAACTAAGTTTTCTAACAGCATATTTGTTATAAAGCCATTGTCTTTGTTAAATAGACTCACATGCTCTTTCCAGAATCTAAACAACATCCCTCCATGAATTCCTTGCTCCTTTCTCTCCATGTTATGTTACCTTATCTTAAAAAATAAACAAACAAAAACCCAAAAACTCCCCCAACCGTATTATTTCATCTAGTTCTGGCCTCATTAAGTTCTTCCTCTTTATTATAAAACTTCTCAAAATAGTTGTTCTTTTTTTTCTATCTCCAATTCTTTACCAAATGCTTTATTTTTCTTTATAGTGGCTTAATTAAGACATAATTCACATAACATACAGTTCACCTACTTAAAAGATATAACTCACTCTTTTGCTATATAGGCAGACATATGCAATTATCATCATTGTCAATTTTAGAATTTTCATCACAGCAAAAAGAAACCATGAACCATATAGCTATTACCATCTTATACTCCCATTAACCCCTCAACTCAAACCTAAGTAGCCCCTAATTTGCTTTCTGTCTCTATAGATTTACCTATTCTGGACAATTCATATACTATGTGGTCTTTTGTGACTAGCTTCTTTCACTTAGCATCATGTTTTCAAGATTAATCCATATTGTAGCATGTATCACTACTCCATTCTTTTTTATGGCTAAATAATTTTGCATTGTATGGATATATTGAGTTTTGTTTATCCATTTATCAGGTGATGGAATTCAGGTTGTTTCTATCTTTTGACTATTATGAATAAGGCTGCTATAAATATTCTCCTACTAATTTTTGTGTGGACATGTATTTTAGTTTCTCTTAGGTAGATACAAAGGTGTGGAATTTCTGGGTAATATGGTAACATATGATAATGTTTCACAAACCACCAGATTGTTTTCAAATATGGCTACACTATTTTATATTCCCACCAGCAGTCTATGAGAAGTTTGATACTTCTCATCCTTGCTAACACTTATTACCTGACTTTTTGGTTATAGCCATACTAGTGAGTACAAAGTGATAACTCATTGTGGTTTTAGTTTGCATTTCCCTGATGGCTAATGATGTTGAGCATCTTTTCATATGTTTATTAACCATTCACATAACTTCTTTATAGAAATATCTACTCAGATCCTTCACCCATTTTTTAATGGGGTTGTCTTATTATTATTGAACTGTAATGGTTCCAAATATTCTAGATAAAAGCACCTTATCATACACATAATTTTCAAATACTTTCATTCTACGGGTTATATTTTCACTTTCCTTGATAGTTTCCTGTGAAGCAGAAACATTTTTATTTTTGATGAAGTCCAATTAAAATTTTTTTTCTTTGGTTGCTCATACTTTTGGTGTCATATCTAAGAATGTTTTGTCAAATCTGAGATCACAGAAACTTATCCCTATATTTTCTTCTAAAAGTTTTATAGTTTCAGTTTTTATACTTAGATGTTGAATCCATTTTCAGATAAATTTTGTACTTAGCATGAGGTGGGAGTCCAATTTTATTATTTTGCATGTGGCTATCAGTTGTCCCAGCATCATTTGTTGAAAAGACTATTCTTTCTCAGTTGGATGGTGTTGACACTTTTGTTGAAAATCAATTGACCATAGATACAAAGTTTTATTTCTGGACTCTCAATTCTGTCCCATTGGTCTATGTATCTATCTTTATGCAAGTACCACACTGTTTTGATTACTACAGTTTGTAATAAGATCTGAAACTGGGAGCTCTGAGTCTAACAACTTTTATTTTTTAAGATTGTTTTGGCTTTTGTGCATCCCCTGCCATTCTGTAGGAATTTTAGAGTGCGCTTGACAATTTCTGCAGCAGAGCCAGCTGGGATTCTAATAGGGATTATGTTGAATCTTTAAACAAATTTTGTATAGTAACTTATGAGTTACTTATAGTTACTTATAGTTACTATAGTAACTATAGTAACTTATGAGTTCTGTGAACAATTTCCACTTATTGAATCATTTTTAGTTTCTTCAACGCTGTTCCGTAGTCTTCAAAGTATATGTTCTGCAGTTTCTTGGTTAAATTTATTGTTAATTATATATTTCGTTTTGATGCTATTGTAAATGGAATTGCTTTCTTAATTCCATTTTGGATTTTTCATTGCAAGTATGTAGAAATACAGTTGATTTTTGTATATTGATCATGTACGTGAAAAATTGCTCAACTTGCTTATTAGTGCCAAAAGCCTTTTAGCACATTCCTTAGGTTTGTCTATATACAAGATTATGTTGTCTAGGAATAGAGATCGTTTTCAGTCTTCCTTTCCAATCTGGATGCCTTTAATTCCTTTTCTAACTGCTCTGGGTAGAATTTCTACTGGACATCCTTGTCTTGCTCCTGATCTTTAGTTGGTTAATTTGTTGTTAAATTGGTGACTCATTAATTGCTTTTTCAATTTTGAATGCATTCCTGGAAATAGACCCTCTCCTCCGGAGTGCCTTGACATCATCCTCTTTGCCTAAGCGGGAGGAAGGTGTGGGTTCCACAGCACCCCAGACCCACTTCTTCCTCATTTGGGTACTACTTGGGCTCCCACCAGTTGTCCACCTGTGATGAGTTCCCCATCACTGAAAAACATTCTAGACCATCCTCACAGAGACTATGGGGCCCCTGAAAGCCACCCTGGTTATCTCTTGGTTGTACAATGAGGGAGTGGGAACAGCAGGTGATGAGATTATTAGGCATAGTCAGATTTCCATATTTGTTCATGCAGATCCTGCTGGCTATCAAGCCCAATTAAATCCCTTATAGGGTCAGTTCTATCTGTCCATGAGACAACCCAGATCTTAACTGACAAACTTGGACATGGAAAAGGCAGCTACAGGCAAAATAGCAAAATTGACCAACAGCAAAAAACAGGTAAAAATGGTAATTACACACCCTCCCCTAGACGATGTGGGCAAGGATCTTCCCAAAGCGATCTCTGGGTCTGGTTTTTCAAACATGAGGTCTCAGTGGAGGAGATGGATGAACTCCCCAGGCCAGGTACAAGGCATGGAGAGTGCCATGGGTGACCCTGCTAGGGTCCTCATGGTGGTCCCCATGACTAATAAGAGTGCTATGCCCTCTGACCCTTCCCAGGAATCTGGAGATGAATTGGAGTGCCCCAGCAACTTTGACCCAGATCTTTTGAGCTTCCAAAAAACACAAAACAAAATACAAAAAGACAAGACAGTACCAGAGGTTAAGCCAAGGTCCATCTACCCCCAGGAGAACAGGAAGCCCTATGCCAAGGTTACAGTCCAATAGGGAGGTAGGGAAGAATCACAGCTTCTGATACGGGGGCTGAGGCCACCACCTCTGGGACCATTGCCCAAGCTGACTATAGGTGGATCCCTTAGTGCCTCTACAAACCCCCATTGCTGCACCTCCTGCTACTGAATGAATAGGTCTATTATCTATGTGCCATCTTGCTCACTTTCGCCCCCAGTCCCTGCCAGAAAGTACTGCAATTAAGGCCATCCTCCCAGGGCATATGGAAGACCACGCACCTACCTTACCACCCTCACCTAGTGCTGTTGTTCCTCAAAAATAATACTGGCTGCCTGAGGGAGAAAAATAAACAGCTGCCCTCATTGCTGAGCTCCAGGAAGTCAAAGCCCTCTCTGAGATTATTTCTCTATTCAGTAGCCCCATCTTGCCTGTGTGGAAGGCTGCAGGTACCTGGAGAGTCACCATGTGTAATAAATGGCTCAACACTGTAGTTCAGTACTTGGGGCCTGCAGTGCTTCCCTGACATTGTGATTGCTACAGGCTGTGACCCAAACTGAGGGTACTTGGTAATTGACATTGCAAAGACACTTTTAAGCATTCCTTTCTACAAGGATGATCAGGATAGCTTGCCTTCACATGGAATGGGTTACACCTTTAATGTCCTTCCACAAGCCTGCCCAAATTCCTGGGGTCTTTGCCATCAATGGGTTGGCCATGACTTGGAACAAGTCCCAATCTTGGAGGGAGCACTTTCCATCATATAGATGACATCTTTCCAGTGGGCCTAGACCAGGACACCATCTTATGCTGAACTCCTGAATTTTCCATCCTAATAACCTCATCTAACCCTAATTACTTCCCCTAAGTCCCATATCCAAGTACCATTACACTGGGGGTTAGGGATTCAACATATGGATTTGGGGGGAACACATTCATAACATGTATCTCCATATTTTCTATTCATCTTCCCCTGATTACCTCTTTTCACACTATTGAACTTGCTTTTCACTGGACACACTTCTGCCCTATGGCCTTTCATACTTCTTGTTTCATCTGCCTGGAAATATATTGCAAATATCATCCCACATTCCACTCCCTCAGCTTCAATATTTGGCTCACCTCAGTAAATAATTTCCTAACTCTACTCTTGAATATTGTAACACTCTTATTCTCCTACCTAGTTTAGTTTCTTTCATAGCACTAATCACCTAGTAATATTCTACATAACGTAAGATTTTACGATATGTCTGTCTCTCATGAAAATTTAAACTCTATTAGAGCAGAGATTTAATTTTTTAAAAAAATTTATTGTTATATCCCCAACTTCTACAGTCATGTATGACACGCCATTGAAAATGTGTATTTTTAATGGAATCAAATTACAATGCAGTAATTTGAGTCACCTAAGGAAATACATAACTGAAATTATTAAAATTATGATTGAATATCAGTAACAAAATTTGTTGTTTAATATGTGCTTTTCCATTATTAGATTGTGAGCTCTAGGGAGTAATGACTTTTCTGCATTATTCGGTACTGAAATATTAGCAGTTTGGACACTGCCTTGCTCATCATTGGAGCTCAGTGAGTACTGCTGAGTATATGACTATATTCTATCATCTATCTATCTTATATAATGATACCTTGTTGCCAGTTGGACTCCTGTTGTTGGATTTTCTGCTTTGAACTATAAAACTCTTACCTAAATTACTATGCATTGTTCTGTATTATCTATCTGGTATCTCTGTGTTACAGCAATAGAAAATCCAAGAAACTCAATTAAGTGTAGGAAGAACCCTTCCTTTTAAACTTAAAAGGTAGCTTTTAGAGCAATTTTCTATTATTTTACAGATAACTTTTTTTTTAATTCAACTACCTTAATAAACCTAGTTTGTCAAAATAAATGCCACCTGCAGCCTTATGTATTGTGTTCATTGAAATGATTCATTTGTGGACAAATCAGTTGCTGTGTAATGTTTTCCATGAAGTCTGGCACAGCTGGTTTTTAATTTGTCTGTAAAGCGAAACCATTCCCTTTGGAGTAAATGTTTTCATTTGGATACTTCAATTTGTCATGTTTGCAAACAGTATTTTTCTCACACTATGGGCAAAGAAAAGTGTAATAAGGGAGTAAATCTGAACACATACAAATACACCTTAAGTAACTTCTTTCCCCATTAGCTGGCTTCTTATTCTAGATAAATAAATAATATTCAAAAAAAATTAATGGCCAGAATCTTCAATAAAAAGGAGCATGTGCACATTTGGCTTAACCTATTTAAATTATGACACAGTTATCCAAATAAACACATTTGCTTAGAACTTTACATTTCCACCTACTTAATATACTTAATACAAACTTGAAAACTTCCCTGGCAGTCCAGTGGTTAAGACTTCACCTTCCAACGCAGGGGGTGCGGGTTCGATCCATGGTCGGGGAGCTAAGATCCCACATGCCTCAGGGCCAAAACACCAAAAAGCATAAAGTAGAAGCAATATTGTAACAAACTCAGTAAAGATTTTAAAAATGGTCCACATTAAAATAAATCTTTAAAAACAGACAAACAAACTTAATGAGTTAGTGACAAGGAGCATTGCTGCTGTTTTGTAAATGCAGGGGAGAAAACCAAACATTATGAATTGACTTGCCCCTTAATTCCAGGGTCAAGAATAATGCCCTGATTCATTTTGTTCTAGTTCAATACTTTTTCTATTCCGTATGCTAGTCTACACCAATTATCAGTAGGTCATGAACTTGGCTTTGTCTTCGCTGACATGAAAATATGTTTACACTTGGCTTTCAGACTTCCTTAAAATCCACACCGCTTTAAAGCAAACAAAGGTGACCAAGGAGTGGAATGAAGATAACTACATTCAAATATTAAGCCATGATTTTAATGTCATTGTCATACCTGGTGAATACTTTTTTTTTCATTTTAAAATTTATTTATTTATTTATTTGGTTACACCACACAGCCTGTGGGATTTTAGTTCCCCCAATAGGGATTGAACCCGGGCCCTCAGCAGTAGGAGCACAGAGTCATAACTACTGGACCACCAGGGAATTCCCCCTGGTGACATTTATCTAGACTGAAAAGGTAGAACAGTTGAGGGAAAGGCCAGATGTGCTATTTTGCAGGGTAGAGTGTGTTTCAATAACAGTGCACAAGCCCTATTTCATCAAAGAGTAGTTGACAAGTAGCATGTTTAGCATCACGACAGTAGGTTAAGGTTTAGCTTTATAATTCTTTCATGGCTCATTTCTTATGCATAAATCTATTTCAATAATTATGAAAAAATAATGCTATCTTTGCATCTATTGTTTCAACTTGGGGGTTTACATCTATGTTTAACAGAAATCTAGGTTTTAACAGGCCCTACAGGTGATGCTGATGCAATCTAAGTCGTGAGCACCACTAATTTAGGGTATAGGGTGAACCTTTGGAACAAAGGGCTCCCATAACAGTGGCCCAAAGATGATAGATATTTGATTTTCCTTCAAATAGGAATCTAGATGCAGGAGGGCAATTCTTGTTAGTCCATGGTGCCACTGTCCTAGGTGACTTTGTTACAGGGACCCAGTTGCTGTCATTCTAAGTGTATAGTTCAGCCTGAGAAAGTGGGAAAGACAAGGTATGGAACTATTGGTGAAGGAGATGCTTACAGCTCCAAAGATAAACCCCCAGTTTTCGGTGGATTTACCACTTGAAGTGTGTTTATTAGTCACATGAAGTCCCAAACAGGTGGTCCTGTCCACTGGGTAGATCTCTTCTAAGAGGATCTTCAAGGACCCAGAACAATTTAGCAGCTTCTGCCACAACTTTTCACACATGAAGTCCTCAAATATATTTGTTTAATGAATGTTGAATATGTATCCTGGGGATAGCATTAACATACAGATAATTTTCATTTAGCAAAGTTTTCTGAAGAAATAAAATCACAATGTAAACATTTTTGCTTTTCCTTTTCATCTAGTGTTAGATGTTTCATCTCTCAATCTTAACATTAGCCAAGAGGGCTCTATGGAGTCTTACTTTGTATTCAACAAGCTGTTAATAATTTAGTAAAAGTCTTCTGATTTAGTACTCTAGAATGTTAAAGAAAGCATTTACTAAAACATCGCATAGATTTAGGTAAGTGCTTTGCTTTTATTGGGAATATGGCAGATGCCAGTCTAAATAAATTTCTATATAATTGATTAGCAGCTGTCTCTCTGTAATGTCTAAGAAGGAACATAACACTTATCTAAGAATTCATCCTTTATTAGGTGAATAGTATGCTCTCAAAGGTAACTATGTCTCTAGGAAAAAGAAAAAAAACCCATAATATTTGACTAGAATTAAACCACTGTTTGTCAGGAACACTGCCAAATATTTCCCCATATAGCAGCTAATTTAACAATGTCATTGGCCGTAAAGCTGTTTCTCTAAGAAAGGGTTGGATAAAGGAGAAATTAAAGAGGCAATAGGGTAGGATGTAAAATTAGGGAGAAGGGGAGGATAAAACATGGAGGATATGAGTCCAGGAAGACAGGCCACCGAGTTAAGGAGAATCCTCGGCAAAAATCACAGAGCTGAGAAGAAAATTACAGTAAAATCACAAGTAACTCCAATAGGCCCTCAACCACACCCAGTAATTCTACTTTGTTTTTCCAGTTAGCTCTTTTAAGCTTGTTTTTCCTATTTTCAGCAAGGGGTCTTACACACATTTTCTAATGTGCCTGGCTTTCTAATTCCACCCCTACTTCCTTCCAACTCATAGTCTCAGTTTATATTTTGTTGTGATTATACTATAAGATAGGAGCTTCATATTTCTGATGTGACTGAAACCAGCCTCTCGCTCCTATTTAGGAGAAAGCATCTCTTCCAGCAAATGCCAGTGCCTCCATATTTTCTCTCATCGCAGACCCTTCTATTCTCAGAAACTTCACTCCATACGTGTGCACCCCTTTCTCATATATCATCAAAGTAATTCTCTCTAAAAGGTAATCTCATCAGAACACAATGACTCTCAAGGTCCCCAGACCCTGCCCAGCCTTCATCACTGAGGGAGCCAGGCTCCCAGGACCCCGCCGGCCCTCAGGCTTTTCCTTTAAACTGGAGAGAATTATTTGTAGCAAATACCAGTCAGGTGAATTCCCAGCTGCCAACAACTGCCCTTTGACGAGAACAGCCCAACCACAGAGGCGGACCTGAAGTAATGATGTGCAAAGTCCTTGCAACTGAACCCTGACCTCTGGCCACCTCCTGGGGTGGACAACTGATCAAAGCTGGACCAAGTTTTGAAACTTGAGCAGAGAGACTGAAGCCGGTTGAAGCTCTTACCTGGATGACAGTGTCCGTGTACTCCAGGTGCTGAGACCTCTGTGCACCACGACCCATGGGGACCGCTGCTGCCATTAGGTCGCCGAGGCAGGGACCGGGGTAGGTTTACGACTGCTTCGAGGCCTGGGCCAGGCGGGTGGGAGGCCGTGCCGAGGGCTCTGGAGCTCCGCGGGACACGGCCCTCAGCCTGTCTCCGGCCCCCAGCTCACCCGCCCGCCCCGGGGCCAGAGCAACTGGAGGGCCCTGGGAGAAGGCCGAGATCCGTCTTTCACTGCACTCTCTGCCGTGAGGACCACGGCCAGGCTGGTTGCTGAAGGAGCTGTACCTTTAAGCGCAGCTACGGGCTGCGCGCCCGCCCCTCCGCCATTACATTTTCATTTCCCAGAAGCCTGCAGCATCTGCGCGTTGCCAGACCCTCATCCTCAAGTGTTGTTGGCACTGGCTCCACACACTTTCACTCTTCATCTCATACCAACACGGCTTCGTGTTTCTCCATCCGCTGGAACCATCCTTTCCACCGTCACTAATGAACTCTGTGTTGGCCACTCCACTGGTACATACTTTTTTTTTTTTTTTTTGCGGTACGCGGGCCTCTCACTGTTGTGGCCTCTCCCGTTGCGGAGCACAGGCTCCGGACGCGCAGGCTCAGCGGCCATGGCTCACGGGCCCAGCCGCTCCGCGGCATGTGGGATCTTCCCAGACCGGGGCATGAACCCGTGTCCCCTGCATCGGCAGGTGGACTCTCAACCACTGCGCCACCAGGGAAGCCCCACAGGTACATACTTTTAATCTCTTCACTGTATTCAATAGTCGAGAGACATTTAATTCAATGGTTAATTCTCCCTTTGTCAAATGAGCTACTATCGTTTAGATTCCTTCCTAAGAGGCACTCCTGGATTTCCTCATTCATCTCTGTTTCTTCTTTTCTAGACCATTTTTTTTCTAGACCTGCCCTTTCTACATAATTCCTAAATATGGTGCTTTGAATAACCTCCCTCTTCCTCATTGGATTTCAAATGAGTTAAGAAATAAAAGAAGTAGGTTAAGCATATGGGAGCAAAATACAGTATTTGTAAGTGATGACGTCAACATTTAAGACTGTGGCTTATACATGTGGACTAAGAGTCTTCCTAATAACAGACCCTGGATATAGACAGAGTCACTCAGACAATCACAGTTTAGAACCATCCTACCTACACACACTTTGTCAAAGGTGGCTCCCTAGAAAAAGAGGAGAGGAAAAAACAGAGCTAGGCTTAAGCACGATCATTATGCAACTGAATACATGCCATTATGAGAGGATGTGAGAGGAATGAAGAGAACCCAGCAGTGCTATGTTTCTTCTCTGTGGAAGGAAACATCATAGATGGGTGTGAATGGGTACAGGCAATCCCCGTAACAGCTGGAACTCTGGAGGTTGTATAAAGAAATAAAAGCCATAAACACTACGTGACAAGTAAGTGACAAGTCTATAAACAGATGAGGGAAGACAACAGAATGAGAAAGGCCTTCCTAGGCTACCCAATAGAAAATAGCATCCTTACCCACTTACCCAATGCTTGTTTTCCTCTTATACCACTTACAGGCTGACACAAATAGTTACTCATTTATGATTTACCTAAATTACAAAAAAAAAAAATCCTTGAGTACAGGATCCAAGATGTTTCCTCAGTATCTATAACAGTAACCTGAATGAAGTAGGCATTGTTGAGTGAATGAATAAATGAATTCAAAAACAAGACAAATATATAAAGTGTCATATCACTTCCTTGATGGAAGAGACTGCTGCTCTCTAGGCTTCAAGGAGGTACAATTTGAGCTGGACTATAAAGAATACAATTGTTCTAAGTAAGATGGTGAGAAGACCATGACCAGAAGCAAAACTGAAAAAAAATCACGAGGCATTTTGGGGTCTGTGATATTTATTAGCATTGACATTACATGAACTTCTTTTTTATTGCTGTAGTGTAAAGAAACATCATAAAATATGTGGGAGATTAAAATCACACATTTAATTTTTTAATTTATTTTCCCAGCAAAATGATTAGAAGTTACTGACTTTAATGTGTACCTTTATAAACTTCTATGTTCTGGAGAAGAATACATGGTGGTGGTGGTGGTGTGTGTGTGTGTGTGTGTGTGTGTGTGTGTCTACACACACATGCACATGCAAGTGTGTATGTATAACCCTCCCTACAAAGAAATAATATTTAAATAGTACATGTTTATTAAAAAACATATAAATCATATTTTAAAAGTCTTTTTTCTTATCTACTTACTTCCAAAAATTACAAATGAATTATTGCCTAAATTTTTCCCAAACTGACATACTGGCAAAGGCATTTTTCCTCCAATTACTATAGTCTATATATTTTTCTTACTTCGAAGTTTTTTAGCAGAGTGAGTTTTTTTTATTTCTTTTTTAATTTCCTGGGTTCAGACACGTCCTATAAGTAATCACATGCTATTTTATTTTCTGTGGGTTCTGTTAATTGCAGTAAGATGTAATGTAGCCTGAAAAATAATATGTAAAAAGAGTCTATGCTTATTAGCTGTAAGTTGGTTCACTGAAAAACTAACGTGAGATTGCAAAATATTCTAGTATTCTTTTTCTTCAAGATCAAAATTTCAAAAGACTATGGAGCAATCAAGAATAGCACAGATAAGATTCCTGCTGTTTCTCACTAGGGGGTTGAATAATCTTCTGATTCTTTCCCTATAATATTACACAAAATTGCTTGTATTAGGCAGTAGCCAGTATCAAAAGAACACAATTATGAGTGAGATAGCTTTCTATGATCTATAGACTATATCTGATTTTTAATTTTGCATTTTATCCATATTGATTGGATAAATGTGAAGAGTACCTATTAGATTGAATAGCTTAGCTTACAAATGAAATTTTAATGGTTTTAGTTTGCCTACACATTTTCAAGCTTTTAACTGTCATTTAAGACCTGAATTTTATGTGGCTTTTTACTCAGAACTTAGCCAAAAGACCTAGAAAGGTCGATTTCATTGCTCTTCTATCTGAAAGATATTTTAGTCAAACTAAAGAACTGAGTGCATTTTGTAACCATCATATTTCAGCGGAGAATACTTTTTAAAAGTCCACACCATTTGTGGCCCTCTGAAAATTTTGTCTGCCCTAGACAATTAGCAAGGTCCAACAGAGGGGCCAGTAGGCCAAGCATATTTTATCATTGCCCATTGTGAAACTTTGGGCAAGAAGAATGTTTTAGAACTCTGATCTTTAAAAACTAGTGTGTAACTGTATTTCTACTAGTCCTCAGGCATGCATGATGATTTAGAGAACATTAATTATTTATGAAGCTTTTCTAATAAAGGGCACATATACTTTTCCTACCACACGTGGATGTATTAAGCATACCTTTTTTTGAGGTGAAGATAAAAATCGCTCTTGCAAATATTATTTTCATTCAGTAACTGAAGAAAGAATAGCTACAAAAGTCAATGCACATTCAGAAGTGACAGTACTATCTCTGAAAAGAAATTTATTTACATATATTCTATATAATTTCAATTTGGCATTTTGTACTTTGGTTTTTAAAAAATTACAATAACATAATTGCATAGTTATTATTTTAATAGCATCATTTGACTTACTGATTTTGCTCTGATTTTTTATTGTTTGTGTTTTCCAAAATTATAAATGATAGCGCTATTAAAAATTGGTGATTTAATTTTTGGGGAGAATCTTTAGAAACACTGTTATCTCCTTGGTGTATAACAAATGACAGAGAGTAAAAGAGCAAATATGGAAAAAAGGAAGTTAATGCCAGCATTAACTTGAGTCTTCCTTTTTCATGTTCCTATCTATGGTTTTGTTTTATATAACTCATGATTAGTTTTTTCTATGTAAAATATATGTCTACATAATTACCTCTCTTAGAAGTATTAACTAACATTAGGTAAGCAGATAAATAAATTATTAATTTTTCAAATATAATAATTTTTCTATTTCTTTTAATATTTTAATTTTTTTTCCATTCATTAAGGAGATGTTTCTTAATATACCAAATATTTATTGAGGGCTTATAAGGTGCTGAGTTTAGTTCTCATTCTCAAGGAGCTTAAATTATGTTAGCAATCTTCACCTGGCAAATACTAGTATGTTTCAATGTCCAAGAGAACAAACAATGATATGATACTTAATTTCTGTCAGATTAGCACCTCTTGCAATTTCTTTGTTACCTTGCAACTGTTTATTGATCATGCAGGATGACAAGGGCACTTCTAGGCAATGGGGATACACTGGAAGCCAAAACTGTCAAAAATTTTCCTTTTTTGAGTTTATTTTTCTAATGCCAAGCTCACTATCAAAGCAGAGCTCTGTGTGCCTGAGTCCAGCTCAGATCACCCAGCAGAAATACCCCACTGATTCAGTGGCTTGAGCATTGTTGGTTTAAGCCACTGAGATTTTGAGTGGTTTGTTCTATAGTAACAAGTAATTGATATAGGCCAAGACACAATAAGCATAATATACAAATGAATAATAAAATATTAGAAGAGTTTTTCTCAAATATTTTGGAGTCAGGATTTCTGTGCTCTCTTAAAAATGGTTGCAGATCACAAAAAGCTTCTGTCTATGTTGATATCTGTTGATATTTACCATATTAGATATTAAAATAAACTTTTAGAATAAATATATTTGTTTAAAAGTGACAATAATTAACCTATTACAGGTTAACCTACTTTTATAAAAAACCTATACTTTTCAAATCCAAAATATAAAAATAGAAGAGTGGCATTGTTTTATATTTTTGCAAATCTATTTTTTTGCATATCTTACTAATTAGATAATAACTGGATTTATGTATTGCATTCTTCATTCAGTCTATTGAGATATGTTGTTTTCCTTGAAGAAAATGAAGACAAGCTCACCTCATACAGTTATGTAGTTGGAAGAGAAGGGTATTTTACCAGCCTTTAAAGATGATGCTGGATATATTTCTCTGATATGACATCAACACTAAATAACTATTAATTTCTTAGAGTTTGTTTGCAAAGTGGAATCTGTAACTATGGCAATGAATTCTTCATTTTCTCTTACATTAAAATCCACTGGTGATTCTTTCACTTTGAATGGGTCTCTCACATATGCATGATTTTGTAACTTCATATATTAGCCATTAAGAAAATGGTGATTATGTCTTATGTTGACATATTTCATTATACAATATAAAAAGTCACTACCAATTTCATCAGAAAAGCCATTAATACTGGGACACTGATACAAGTTTTCTAAAATGCTAAATTTTGCTTAAAAATTTAATTGTATATTGGCAATGTAGTGCCTAGCATTAACCTTTTTAATTGTAATGTAAATGCCTAACATTAAGCTTTTGATTACCAAGGCATCCATTTTAAAGGCATTTATTTATCTTGAATAAACATATTGCCAGCTGTGTGACACAGCTACTGTCAAAATAACTAGATAAGGAACCAGACTGTTCTACCCAAGAAGGTCCCCTTTTAGAAAGCCCTGGACCTAGAGATTGTCATACTGAGTGAAGTAAGTCAGACAAAGACAAATACCATATGATATCACTTATATGTGGAATCTAAAAAAAAAAAAAGGTACAAATGGACTTATTTACAAAATAGAAATAGAGTAACAGATGAAGACAAACTTATGGTTATCATGGGGGAAATACTCTGTAATGACCTATATGGGAAAAGAATCTAAAAAAGAGTGGATATAAGTATATATACAACTGGTTCACTATGCTGTACTCATGAAACTAACACAACATTGCAAGTCAACTATACTCCAATAACAATTAAAAAAAGAAAAAAGAAAGCAAGCCCCGAGTGACCTAGATAACCGACAGCTTTTCCCTACCCTCACCCTAATTCCAACTCCTTATGTTTATGCACCAGTAAAGAGTTAGCTCACAAAATCCTAGGCACCCCACCTATAAAAGACAGAGTCCAAGTCCACACTCCCTCTCTTTCTCTCTACCCACGACACTTGCTGTGTGAGCCTCAGGTGTACCAGGTACCTTCCAGGACTTTGAGTAATAAATTGTCTTATTCGAAGCTTCCTGATGGTTTTGCTGAGGTACGTCCTGTAATCCTAATAAGAACTGGGAAGTCTGCCCAGTCACAACAAGGGCCCTGGTGGTGGTGAGAGGGGATGTCTGTTGGCACCAGACCAGGTGAGTCCCTCAGGCATTGGTAGCAGAGAACATCACCATCAGTAGGCTGAGACCCACACAAGAGGCAAGGAATTCTGTCAGGGGTTTTCCTTCAAGGGACAGGCTCACTTGGTTCATTTTCAAGAAATATCTGGAAATACCCAAGTCTGAACAACCATAGTTTGTCTGTCACTTGTTCTTTCAAGTAAAAATAAATGTTTTTTAAAAAATCAGCTGGCTTGGCTTGCATCTCAAATAATTGCACAAGTGTGTTTCCTCGAGATGACCTTTGTGTAATAGAAGTACTTATACACACGTCCCATTTCATCTACAGAAGATTAAAATTAGGTCCACTTGAAGATCCAGATATATGAAAATGAGTAATTGCTATCGATTTTTCAAGAGATTTCTTAAATAGGATTGCCTTTAAAAATGTGTAGGTACATGACGATGAAGAATAAAGTGACCATTCATGAATGTAGTATACTAGTCGACCACTGCAGTTCGGTGCCATCCCTGGATTTGTGCCAAAAGGCCAGCAGCTTTACCCACCATTGCTCTTGTGTCATCAATGCACATGGCAACACAGTGGAGAAAAAAACAAGTAATGCCATCACATTATTATGAAAATAGTCTGTGTGTTCCGGATAACCTATAAAGGCCTTGAGGACTCATTGAATGCTGCAGACCACATTTTAAGAATTTTTATAACATAAATACATGAAAGTAAATGAGTGTCATAAAGGCCATCAGGAGAATTGGAAAAGGGGATGATGCGTGATTTTAAAAAGAGTGACCTGTTTTAATGGTACTGAGAAGGCAATCTTTGAGTAAAGATGTAGAGGATGAGAGTATGAGTCACAAACATACCTGGGGGAAGAACCGACAAGGTAAAAAGCATAATTGAGGGGCTTCCCTGGTGGCGCAGTGGTTGAGAGTCCGCCTGCCGATGCAGGGGACACCGGTTCGTGTCCCGGTCCGGGAAGATCCCACATGTGCCGCGGAGCGGCTGGGCCCGTGAGCCATGGCCGCTGAGCCTGCGCGTCCGGAGCCTGTGCTCCGCAACGGGAGAGGCCACAACGGTGAGAGGCCCGAGTACCGCAAAAAAAAAAAAAAAAAAAAAAAAAAGACCAATGAGAACCTCAGTCTAATTCCCAACAAGACGTGATTTCTACTATGTTGTTCAGAATGCTTTATGAAAGTATGGAAATATCTACATTAATATTTTTCTTTAATTTTTGAAGTAAACTATTCTTGTAAACACTTAAAATTAATTGTAAACAATGATAAATCTGATCTATCAGACTAGTGTTGCTTCATGAGTGGAGCGTTCTCTTGAGGGCTGTCTCTCTTGAGGAAGAGGAAGAAACACAGCAGGGAGATTGTCTGATCCTTTGAGGGGGCACATCATAAAATTGTGGGCTGGACCTCACCCATAAATTGCTAGAATAAGAGCTGGTCCTCTCCCATGAATATTTAAACTGTCCCTGGGAACCCTAGAGTGTTTTTTGTTTGTTTGTTTTTTAAATCACTGCTAGAAGGACCTAGTTATGCGCTGGAAACTGCAAAACTACACAAGCTGGAGAAGACTAATTTTCGAGGGGCAGTAAACATAATCCTAGGTTTAGTTATGGAGATGATGAATGTAAGGCAGGGTTTCTAAACTAAAAAACACTTTACAAAATGTTTCCTCTGTCTCTTCATATCAGACCAAAATTGACTTTCTAAGAAAGCTGAAATACAACGGAAAAAAGCAATTCAGAGATATTTAGATATTTCAGACACGTTATGTTGAATGGTTCCTGTTGACCTGTTTTACACAAGATAGTCAAAATAGCTTCATGTGCTGCCATAAAATTTTCCAGTATTCCTATTTAGTATTTTTTACATGACGATTCTTATTTTCTTGATGCCAGTAAGTAATTACTTTTCAAAAGCAAGAACAGTGGGCCCGTTTTCTTATTTCTATTGAGTTAGTGTTCATTTTGGCAGTTACTATAATTGCATAGTGCTGAATTCAGGAACACTAGCCAGAAAAATAAAATGGGAACGGGTACAGTGCTCTTACGATTCACATACTAGTTTCCCTAAAAATGATTTCACAAGTGCAACACTCCTCTCTCTCCAAAGTCTTCCAAAACACTACAAAGGGAATATGATCGAAAGCATTTTTTTCCATCTCAAGGCAAAACAAGTGGAGGAAAACTAAAATATAAAAGGAACAAAGCACTCTCTATAATTACACTTGCAAAAATGTTTCATTTCCCCTAAATATCGCATATGTTTTCAATAGTACTTATTTTGCATGTTTAATATTATTCATAGTTACTGGAAAATACTACTCTTGAGAATCAAATCCTGTTATGTAGGAGAAGCCCACTTCTGTTAAACTAGTATGAATAAATGACAAAAACAACTTTCTATAATTTATTAGTTATTATGATTGTATTTTTAAAATAGATAATCTATTTCAAGAAAAGTTCTTCTGAGATAGAGGAGCTTCATCTCAAAAGTGATGGGAGAAAGATCTACAAAATCAAAGAATCTAGAAATGTAAATAGTTGATACAGAAAACAAAGGGAAAAGAATAACATTCCCAAATAGTTATAAAGTTTCCATTAAGATTTTACTAGTAGCTGGGGCCATTTGATTCTTCTTATTAAAGGAATAAGGAGACAATTTGTTATAAAATATTTATTATGTTGCTACTTTGTATTAAGTTAATATGAAAAATTCAAGCATAAAAATGCAATATCATTTACAATGAGGCCATAAAGTTACAGGCTATAACTTATGAGTGAGCAGAGTCTGAACCTTCTTTATGATCTTGTTGACATATAGTAGTTCAGGTTTCATTTGGCCTCTATGATAGTTACTTATAGTGAAATTTTAGGGCTACTCCTCCCAGTACCCCATTTTGCTAATTCCCCTGCCATAGTTTTCGTATATAGCTATTTCATCATTCCAAAAAGCAATCCAAGCAATGGTTATCCAATAAACTCTAAGCACTTAGTGAGCTTTCAACTAATGTTCATTGAAGAAAGACTGAATAAATGATTCTATTTCAGACTTAACTTTTGAATAAATATTTTATTCATCCATGGATAAAAGAATACTTAAGAAATTTTAAAATATATATCTTATTTTCTACATAATGTTTGGATTTTATAATTATCTAAGCTGATGTATTTGTTATATTTCAGATTACATCATTTTAGCAGGCTTTTGTACTATGTAAAAAGGCTACCTCATAAGAAGAAACATTGTTTTACATTTGAGAATTTTTTTTCAATTTTGTATTTTGAAATAATTATGTAATTATGGCAAGTTCCAAAAGTACTACATCGATTACATTGTAACATTTACCAAACTTCGGCTAGTGATAACCACTTATAAAACTATAGTACAATGTCCATAACTAAAAAATTGATATTAGTACTGTTGAAGAGGAAACATTTTTCCTCTATTCTTGTAGGTTCTTTTGCCTGGTCTACTAATTAAGTTGACATAAGACATTAACAGGAGAAAAAAATGAAATTTTGTGTATATGGAGCCTCACATAGAATTGAGAGGATTCAAGACAGGCAGTTAAGGCTTGTGTGCCATGCTGAGCTAAGGAGAAGAGGTAGGGGTCTGGGATTCCAAAGGGGAGGAAGACAATTTATAGGGAGATGGGAAGAACCAATGCTTGGTAAACAAATGTTTGTCATGCCACGTAGAGATAATGGGACAAGAGGAATTTCTTTTTTTTTTTTTTCAGGCAATGCTTTATTTAGATCACCAAAAATAAGGTTTTATAGAAAAGGAACTGTAACAAGCAAATGTATAGCTGCAAATTTTCTTTTTGCCATCAATATCAACCCCCTCTAAAATATTCTGGGACTACTTTTCGGTTTCCAAGTAAAACTAATGTTTTGTTGCTCAGCCTCATCACAAGAATGAAAACGGTTTGCAAAACAATTTTGTTTAATGCTAACAAATAGTTTAAAAATGTGGTTATTGCTAAAAAGTAACTCCGTCTACTGAAACAGCCCAACCTACGCACACTTTCGTGAACATTTCACTGTGAACACAGCTGCTCTTTTCCCGCCGTCACAGATGACATGTACCGTGGCAAGGGTCACATGTTGGAGGCCGTTCAGGTACCTAGGAAGTAATCCTTAACAGAAATAACTACGGTAGGTAAGCAACTCAAACAAATGGGCCCGCCTCTGCCACACCCCCCCAAGGCGGGTGTCGCATTCGCTCTAAGGAAGGCCCACCAACTCCCTAGTTCTTTATCGGGAACCGAGAGTGCAAAGCTAGATAGAGAAGCTGTTCTTCCAGAACCATCAAAACCTTAATAAATCGCCCTGGGGTTCTTCGTGCTGTAGTGCGCCTCACAGGCAGCAACATAGGCAGACTCTGGGAAAAAGTCATCATGGTATTCTGCTAAAAACCTCAGAAAGAGATCAAAGTGCTTCAGTAAAGCCTTCAGATTCTTCTCAGAAAAGGACATCTTTCCAAGGATTTCTGGAAGTTTCACGAACAATCGCAGCAAGTGTTGCGCCCCATAAATGTAAGAGGGTGGAGGTGGCTGGTCACCTGGGGGGTAACTGTCGGGTACAGGTTTCCAGGAGAGGACCTCATTTATTTCATTAGTTCTTCTGCCTTCAAAGCCAGCAAACCCCGCACTCCCTTCCTTGCTAGGGGTCAGAGGAACGGGTGAGGATGATCTGCTATGAACGGGTGTCTTCTTTTCCAGGTGCAGGAACAGCTTGGGCATGCTGGCAGACGCGTCCTGCTGCCGGCGCTTGGGCTGGGGCGAGGCGCTGCTCTCCGACAGCCGGTCGCAATTGGCCGAGTGGCGTGTGGACCGCCGCAGAGACTGCAAGGCTTCCGGCTCGGCTTTGCGCCTTTTGGGGGTGGCTGGCTCGCCTGTGGTGGGCTGACTCTCTGTGGACTGTGGTGTGGATGGATTCAACAAAGGTGGGCTTGGAGAGAGCTCCTCTGGGTTCCTATTAGTGTTTGTGGTACTTTCCTTAATCGGAAGAAAAAATTTGGACGAAGTCACCTTTTTATACTGAACTTGTTCATATGGATAGAGCAAAACCAATGGGAGAGTGTAATCAAAGGTTATTCTTAATCCATCCACCATCTCCTTACAAAGGTCAACGTTCTTTTCTGCTGGGATATAATGCACATTCATGTTGGCATGTGGCATAGCGTGATGGTGACGAGGCCTCTCATTGGCTGAAAAGGCTGCATTGATAGCAAAATGCTTCACGTATGATTCCAAAATAGTTATGATGTTGGTCTGGCACGGAAGTTTCACTAACCGTTTCCTCCTGTTGATATAGTAACAATCGTCCTCAAGCTTCTTCTTCAGAACTTCAGGGATTTCTATAGTTATTGTTCTTTCTTCCATTTCCTTTTTTGCATGCAGCTCTGGTTCCTCCTTCACTTCAGTCTTTTCTTCAATATCACTTTCTTCACTTATTTCTTCATCCTTTTCTTCACTACTGTCATCAGAAGAACTGCTTATTGAGTTTTCAACATTTTCATCTTTTTCTTCAGCAGGGAGGCTTTTTAAGACAGAATCCACACCAGGCAACCTGCAGCGCTTCTTCTTTCTTCCTGTGCTTCTCAGGCGAGCTACAGCTTTCCTTGCCAATTTACGCTGTAATCTCCGATTTTCATCGGTGTCACGAAGGACATGATCTTCAGCTGCCCATCTATCCCAGCTTCTGTTCCAACCATTAAAATGGATCAGATATTCTGGGATCTTTCTGCCTTTTTCGTCTTTCCCAACAATAACATCGACAATCTTGGCATCGTAGAGCACTCGCGCCTTGGTGGGGTCAGGCTCGAAGCACAGCACTTTCTCCCCTGAGTGGAATTTAAATTTCATGCCCTCGCTCGCGCTCATTTGCTCATCGTAAGAGGAATTTCTTGATAAATAAGAACAATGGTAGCATTTTTGTGATAATATTTAGTCTTTTGTCCTCAATTCCTAAAAAACTCTTCAGAGCCATAAAGCGTCTTGTTATTCATAACAAGCTCTTTTGTGCCACAACTGGGTTTATGTTAACACAACTGGGTGACATTTGGAAGCACCTAAGGATGGGGGCTGGTTGTCAGGAGAACCAACATTGTGGTTAGAGGGTTGGAGCATTCAGTCCCACCCCAGGACATCTAGAGAAGGGAGAGGGGCTAGAAATTGAAGTCACCAATGGCCAATGAGTTATTCAATCTTGCCTAAGTCATGAAGCCTCCACGAACATCCAGAAGGACTGGGTGTGGGAGAGCTTCTGGGCTGGTGAACGTGTGAAGGTTTGGGGAGAATGGTGCTCTCAGAGCGAAGGGAAGCTCCCACCCTTTCCCCATGCCTTGCCCTACATATCTGGCAGTTCCTGAGTTATATCTTTTTATTAAAAAACTGGTAATCTGGTGAATAAATGTGTTTCCTGAGTTCTGTGAACCACTCTAGCAAATAATAGAACCCAAGGAGGAGGTTGTGGGAAACTCTGATCTACAGTCAGTCAGTCAGAAGCACAGGTGACACCTGGGCTTGTGCCTGGTGTCTCAGGTATGTGGGGTGGGGCAGTCTGGTAGGGCTGACCTCTTAACTTATGGAATCTGATGCTGTCTCTGGGTAGATCAGGTAAATGGTGTATGAATTGAGTTGAACTGAATTGAATTGTAGAATGCCCAGCTAGTGTCTGGAGAATTGCTTGGTGGTATGGGGGAAGCTCCCCTCCCCATGGTAAAATTGGGTGCAGAACCCGAAAGAGTGGCCCTTAAATTTTACAGGTACCGAAACATCATTTAACTGCCTCCTAATTGTTTTCAAATCAGAGTGTGAACACAGAGAAATTGTAATTTGTATAATTACAGTGAAATTATTAGTAACAGTAAGGCTGCCTTCTGAATGCTACAAGAATCATGGCGGCCAAACTATATATATTGCAAGAGATCCTGCCACTGGAATAGACAAGAAACAAACAAACAAAAAACACCAAGCAAGAACAACAACAAAATCTAGACTTCACTCATAATTTGAATACATAACATTGAAAACTGCAGTGGTATTTATTTAGACTTTCATATCTCTAGTGGTCGTTCTCTCCACTGCATATATGACAGTCCTTGGGTCCAAATTCAGGAGACCTGGTATCAAGTCCAAACTCTAGTAATCATTGGCTGCATGATTTCAGATGATTTACTCAATATTTCTTCCAAATTTTTCATTAGTAAAAGGAGGATGAAATCAATGACCATCAGACAAGGTCATTTTGAATGTCAAATAAGACCGCTTAAGAAGGTCTCTTAACTCTAAAGTGATATGCTGAAATTAGTAATCATTATTCTTTCATCTTCAATACTATGTAGCTCAGCTCAAAATTGAATCTATAAACATAATCCATCTTTCATTCTGACCTAGCTTTATATTCTTCTAATGATCTACCTATTTGCAATGGAAGACTGCAATAAAAATACCAAAATAAAAATAGGTTTTGGAATATGATTTCTAAATATATGAAACATTGAACTTTTGTAACTTTTTCATTCTTTTAAACAATGCATCCTTATTTTTCTTTCTTTCTTATAGTGACCTCATAGCATTTCCTTTCTGTCAGGCTAGCATTTCTTTTTCTACACAACACTGAATGTGGAATGCCGCCTGCCTGTGACATCCTATGTTTTGAGAGTCTGATTTTTAAGTTATTACTCGCAATTTTTGAAGCAAAGTGAATACTTAAAATTACCCATCCAAAGTGATCTTTGTAGTTTTACTTGGAAGTAGCACGTTCATTGGCTCTTTAACTTAGAAATTATCTAAATACACTAAATTCACATGTAAAGCATTCTCAGAAGCGAAGCAAATAAAATATTACCTTTTTCTACCGCATTCACCTGAATTTAAAGAAATATAAGTTATTTCTGCATTAACACTTAATAAACAACAATCAACAACATGTAGTTCCACATAAAAATCCTCATTAAGTCAAAGGAATATTTTAATGTATTTTCCTATCTCATACTTCCATACCAGAAACATTGTATTTCTGGCTTATTTTAGAGTTAAGATCAGCGGGTAACATTATTGGAACATTCTCTAAATTGATTTGTTTAGATTAAGCATTAGCAATCATGAAACAAATTAAAAGGAGAATAAGAAAATAGACATTTTATTGAAACTTGAGCTGGTAAAATGTTTGGTTTATTTATGGCAGTGGCTTACGTTTGTAATCAACTTTTTCTCAGGATAATAAAAATTTATTTCAGAACTTGTCAGCAAATTCTTTGACAAAAAACAATTAAAGGAATGTCAGAGGAAGTTCAAAATGGTGCTAGGTTGGAGAGGAAAATCTGAATGGAATTAAGATACTGCCAAAATGATCCACGAAGTAGACCATCTACAGCTAACCATTAGATCCAGGGGAGGCCTCTAAATATTGGTATTGCTGCACTTTGTGACAGAAAGGAAAATTATACAGAAGACAAAGAAAATCCCTTCAATGCTTATAATTTAAGAATCAATTTGAATCCTGGTATTTGATGATGGAATTTATTATATGGTTTGAATAATCTCTGTAACTCACATAAGTAGTATTTGTACTAAGGTAATAGACATACAACTAGGGTGAAAGACAAGAAGAAACCCATCATGCCCAGAGACTGGCGAATAACATCCCAGCTACAAGAGCCCTAAGGTGGAAACTGTTATCATACTAGCATTCATTCAATAGTGTGACACTTATGTAATAAGACAAATATTCATCCTTTGTCTATATAATGTTATGGTGTTGCTAATTATGTATAAAAGTAACACATATATTTCTATGTGTGCATTTTGGGCTAGTTATTGGTGGAAGTTTCAAATATTAGGAATCAGTCATTGGAATGAATTATTTTCACATTTTTTTCATGTGCTATCTGTGGAGCTCACTTTCATTTTTCTAGTTCAACTAATACTTTGGTTTCAGTTGCATTTGTGCTCTGTAGACTAAATGACTAAAATACATAGTCATTTAGAAAATATTACTAAATAGGTAATTCTTGATCTTTAATCAATAAAACTGTCAACTTGGCTTAGTGGGATTAAAATGTGATGTCTTCTCTTGTTCTTTATTTACTCTCTTTACAATACAGTAGTGAACCAGAAACCAGTACTTTTCAGTATAGTAGTAGATATTATTGCTTCTGGCTAACCAAACTTTGATTGATGCAGATGTTAACTCTAATGTAATCTAAATTCTCTGTGGCTATTAGTAATCAACACACTAACTATTGCCCGGGGTTCTGTTAACTTTTTATATTGGAAAAATGATTTTTCATAACTGTAGGGTTAAAATTTTATTTCCTCAAAATAAGAAAAACAGACATAATCTGAGAGTAAATTTCAGGTACATAGAGTCTAAAGGAATACAATTTACAGCCAAGCCACTCAAATACAATCTTCAACTATCTTAATCTACAAAACTTTCTGCAAAAATGCAGTAAAATCCAATGACTCTGCAGTACCCGCTGCACTTCTCTGCTCATATACCTGTGCCTTTTCTGTGCACTTCATTGATTTTAAATTGTTAGTTTCTGAATCTCTGTGCTTCGCTCCCCAATGCTACTTCTAGAACCTCCTTATTCTATTCTTCCTTAAAACATTCAGGTCTGCATCTTCTGTCATCAGAGTAAACCATCCTGTATCTCTTCATATTGCAGACGTTTTCAGATACCCAAGCTGGCTTCTCATTCTATGACTATAATTCTTGATTAGATGTCTAATTCTCATAATTTCTGCTTCTATAACTCTTAGTGATTTCAATATCCAGGGAGATGAAAATTCCAAAACTCACAGCTTCTTGGTTATCCCATCCACTTTCATATGTCAAATGCCAGTTATATGAAGATAACTCTCAAAGTTATGCCTTAAGTTCTTCCCTTTTACATCTGTGAAAGTATCAGCACAATCAAGAGTCTGAATAAATCATCACCTCCAAGAGCTTCCTCATACCCTTTTGAAATTTATTTCTCCCCTTCCTGTGCCCCTTCTCCCCTCAGGCAACTACTTATTCACTTTCTAGCACTATCAACTAGTTAAACCTGTTCTCTGTTCATCCATATGGGCTGGAAGTGGAAGCTGACTCAGGTAGTGTTATAATTTAGCATAACCCTTACTTATTCCTGTCTATCTTATTCCACTATTTCTTTTGCCCAAATTGGTTTTGGGAAGAGTAGAAAACATAAAAAGAAGTAAAAAAATCAGGTAATATGTGTAATATTAAGATTAAAAAAGGTAATGACTTGATTTACTGATTTATTTTAAAACTCTGATTTGATCTCCATTCCACAATCCCAGACTTTTGCCTTAATATCAAAAAGTGTCTCTAGCTTAAGGTCTGCTCCATACTTTTAAATCTGATTCTTTTTTTCGAGATGAACAAGTATACCTATTGCTTAGTAGTTATAATCATGACCTTTAGAATTTTAATCCTGGCTTGAGATATTAAGCAAGGTATTTCATTTGTCCACACTCTCTTTCCTCCACAGTAATACAGTGATATACATTGTGCTTACTTCCTAGGGTTGTGTGAAGCTCAGGTGAGTAAATCGCAATTTACTCAACATTGCAATGTTTTCGAAAACAGAAAAAAAAAATTAGCATTACTTATAAAATCATTTAAAAATGATTTCAATGACATTTAGAGACAGCTGTATTCATATGATTTTTCAGATATGTTTGTTTTCTAAAACTATGTAAGAGTAAGTGCACTAAACAAATTATCTAGTCGGTCTAAAGCTCCATCTATGCTAGTGGCACCAGAGCTCATTTTTGCAAGTGCCATTCATAATAATTGCCCTGTATGAGGCAATGTCCTTCGTGACAGCAAACTTCACTTCACCCCCTTCCAAAGGATATTTCTGGCCAATTTTCCTCAGTTCCTGGGACTGTAGGGGGCTGATCATAGCAGGCTTGCAAATGAGAAACAAGATTTCTCTCTTCTTGGTCCATTACATGTAAAATTGTGATGTTAACATGCTTTTTTAGAATCACTTGGATTAGCCCAAATGATGATGGCTTGAAGTTTTCCTGGAATTTTTTCATACATCATCTGCTCTAAAATGAAATAATGATTCATAATGTAGTCCTCACTCAAGGCACAAAAAAACACATTACTAATGCGCATTTTCCTTAATGGAGTGGGTTCTATTATAGTGAAAGAAGACTCATTATTCCTTGGCAAATATACCTTGGTACATACTGTTGTGGATTTATCAAGAATAATAATGACTTAAGCAAGGCAGAAACACATGCAATTAGATTTCTCACCACAGACAGGGGAGCACAACAAAAACTCAGCATTATCAGTGGATCTTCAACTGTGTATAAATCTTCAGTTGATGTGTATAATGAATCAGGTCAAATCAGTTTTAATAAAAATATGAGGAGCACTATTTGAGGTTGATAATGGTGACTGTTTAGAGTTATAGTTATGTTTTTAGTGCAGATCAGTTGGAAATCTTGTGAATAAGTTAAAATAGTAAGAAATAAATGCTATCATAGGGAGTTGGGAAATCTAATGTGTCGCAAATAGAGTATCAACAGTTATTTCTGAAGTAGAGTTTCTAAAGGTATCT
This sequence comes from Mesoplodon bidens, assembly GCF_964165515.1. Classification (NCBI taxonomy): domain Eukaryota; kingdom Metazoa; phylum Chordata; class Mammalia; order Artiodactyla; family Ziphiidae; genus Mesoplodon; species Mesoplodon bidens. The sequence continues at coordinate 20,451 of NW_027672540.1, read as the reverse complement.
AAAACACGCAGAAAGACAGAGAGAGAGAGAGAGAAAGAATAGATTCTATCAAATGTTTATATTTTATGTATATATGTAGATAGCTGATAGATGAATAATAGATAGAAAAACAGCTGCATGTACATGTATATATATTCTACATTCCCTGTTTGCAATAAAAATAGCAAGCTGGGTGGGACCTGGGGCCTGCCAGAAACTCAGACAAAATACGTAATGTATATGAGCACATAGCAAGTGTCAATCAAATGACTTAAAACCCCACACTTAACTTTCACAACAACCCTACACAGAACGCTCAGGTCAAGACCCCATACCTACTGTTCCTAAATAAAAAGTAAAAATGGCAAAAACTAAGTTTGTTTGTAGAATTTTTAAATTTATTTGGTAGCAAATCATGCTTTAAACTGTGACGCTATTATGTTATTTGTAGTCTTTTTTCAACCAACCAAGTGAGACTATCCACTTGTTTCCTTGCAGAAATATTAATAGGTTTGTTTATGAAGTGTAACATAGCACGTAATTTATATGTTGTATTACTTACCAAAATTAAAAAAATATATATGTCTGGTCCCAAGGGTTTGGGGTCATGGAATTGTGGGCTGTACCTGCATCCTTCCCATGTCAAGGTCACTATAGTTCATTTAGTGAGAGTATGATTGTAGGTCAACATATCAGTGGCTTGTACTTTCTGTTTAAACAATATTGTGGAGACAATAGTTAATCACCATCATCACCAGCAGCAGCAGCAGAGGTAATTTTCATTTGAATGCAAATAAATGAGTCGAGATCTTTGGGATTGTCTCTTGATGAACCAGAGAATAATTCGTCTCTTTTTAGTTGTATATTTATGACAATAGTGTTTTTCAGAAAGCTGGTTACACTTTTCTCTTCCGTTTCATCTCCCTTCCTACTGAAGAGAACTAAATTTGCACGACAAGTGATAAAAGAGTCTGAGACAGCACAGAAATGTCTAGCAGGTGACGTGTCAAGTTCAGCTGGCTTTCCCTGCAGCAGCTGGTTTGCTTTCTCTAGCAGATGCTCTAAATTAGGTAACTGAACTTGGTTTTTATTAGGCATACCTGTTTTTGAGGATGCTTAGGGTAAATTATGTGTCCAAATACAGCAAATGTATATAACATCTTTTGACAGATTTTTGGAAGTAAAATTGGCTAATGTTTCACTTTATTTTCCCTAATAATTTTTCCTTTTTAATCATTTCCCAAGTTTAATATATTTTTGCTGTGTTCAATAATATGAGATTTGGTAAGCTAGCTTAAGTTTTTTGGAGCAAAATAGGAAATATTAAACAGTACTTCAATGTAATTTGTGTCATGCTTTTTCATCTAGCATTGTAACAAAAATCTCCGGTTTTTGGAGCTCTTCAAAAATACTGTTTTATTTCAATGACTACAAGAGATTGCATTCCTCCATGATTTACTTTATCATTTACTCCTAGTTCATTGAACTTATTTCCAATTCACTGTGATTAAAATCATTATGTGATTAACATCATTATGTGCAAAGCTTAGAACACAGATTAGGCAGATTTGTATTAGAAAAACAGAGTAGGAGGTATTGAAAAGCAAGAAAGACGAAAGTTTAGTATTAGACCTATTTATATATTTTCAAAATTAAAGTACATGCAAAAGACAAAATATTAGATTAAAATAGATAAAATCTCTGGGAGCACATGCCTGTCGTGGAGGCAGATGCAGTAGGGCTAAAGGAATAGTTCAACAATCTCAGGCATGAAACTAACCCAGAAAGAGACAAAATCACATTGTTCCTTTCATAGGGGAGAAAATTGCTGAATTAAAACGTCTCTAATTAATTTTAGAAGAAATTTTAAATGTCTCATTTTAAGTATCGCTGTTAGACAAACTCAGTCTAAGTCTTTATATCTATATTTAAAAAGAAGTAAATTCACTTCAAAATCTTAGGTTAGTCATTATTTTATATGCTGAAGTATTCCTTTGATTTCTAAGAATTCCAGAAATCCTGAATGCTTATTGTTAAATACTTCGAATACGGTTGGGGTATTAAAAAATCAAATAAATAAATAAAACATGTCACTTTTAGTCCTTCTACATTTTTCTAGGAAATTTTTGTTCCTACCTAATGAGAATAGTTCTTTCCTCTTTATAAACTTGGAATAATTCAATTCTCTGCTTCTCCTCTGAGATTTACCTCATAATTCATTTTTAAAAATTCATCTAAGCAAGACGCCTAAAATACTTCATATCTGCAATACCACACTATCAGCCTCTAGTATTTCCTGCCTTCAAGCCTCTTACGAGGAAAATTGTATTTCCTGTTCCTGTCAAAGTTTTGTACAACTTCTCCAATTTTTCTCTAATTCTCATACCCTCTAGGCCCCTTAGAGAATTCATTCCTGAAATATCTCCAATCAGAATTCTAAATATCTCCTATTGTACTAGATCATTTTCATTATCAAGAAAACAAAAGGAATATCTCTCCTTAAAAAAGATGAAACAAAAAGGCAGTTATAAATACCTTGAATCTACCTTTGCTCATGTTTCTCACCCTATTTTTTTCCTCCCTTTCACAGTGAGCATTTTATTTTTTGATTGATTGATTGATTTTGGCCACACCACATGATACACAGGGTCCTGCGCCCCCTGCAGTGGAAGCTTGGAGTCTTAACCACTGGACCACCAGGGAAGTCCCCTCACAGTGAGCAATTTAGGAAGTATACTCTATACATATTGACTCTATTCCTCACCACCTGTTCTCTGGTCAATTCACCCCAATTGGATTTCCACCCCTCGTTTCCCCTGGAATTGCTCTGGTTAAGTAAAAGTGAGGTCACATTAAATGTCATTTTCTGACCTCAGTATTGAAAACAGTTTCCTTCTTCTTCTTTTTTTTTTCATGTTCATAGATGTAATTGTAAAGCAAAATCTTAGCAAATCATAGTAAAAATATATCAAAAGCTTAATATATGGTCCTTCGAGGTTTATCACAGTAGTTCAAAATCAGTTTAACATTTGAAAAACCAACATAATTTACCATAAAATACAGTATATATGTAAGTTCAATAAAATACGTCTAAATTTGAAAGTAAGAAGTAAATCTGTCTTTTTTTGCAAGTAACATAGTCATTTATATAGAAAATCCTATAGAAAGTACAAAAATCCTACTAGATCTTAAAAATGAGTTTAGCAGTGTTGTGGAATATAAGAGCAATATACACAAAATCAATTGTATTTCTTTATATAAGCAACAGGCAATTAAAAATAAAATCATAAAATATATCACTTTCAGTAGCCTTAAAATTATTAAATGCTTAAATATAAATATAACAAAAGTTGTATAAATTAAGTACAAAATAATTTTAAATCTGTGCTCAGGAGCCCCAGAGGGTCCTGCTTGGTATCACCATCTTCAGTCATTCACATCAGTTTCATTTTCTTGATGACATTTATCACTCTCTGAACATGGATTCATTTGGTTACTCATTTATCCTCTCTCTCCTTCACACAAATGTTAAGTTCTGTTAAAACAGAGATTCTTATCTTTAGTTCCTTTTACATTCCTACTTAATAGATTACCGTTACTGGCACAAAGTAGGTATTCACTACACATGTTTTACTGAAGGAATAAATATAGTGAAATTCATATTTCCTTCCAGGAGGTTTTCCATTCATTGTTATTCTTCGTTAATACATAAAAAAGATAAAATAGTTAAAACTGTATAATAAGATAATTAATTATGCATTTTCCTCGCATTTTCTTTAGCATATTTACAGTTTTGCTCACCTGCATTCATTATACTGATTAATGTACTTGTAGTAAAAATAAGTCTCTATGGATGAATAAATTTGAAACCAGTTATCATATTTGGGAACAATAATTGGATCATAAAAATTATCATTTATGCAGGGAGATATATTTGGACAACATACCCTTAAACCAAAGTAATAATAAGAAAATTGGGGAAGTAAAAAAATAAAATAAAATGTGTCATTTGTGTGGAACATGTATTATTTGCACAGAATAATACATGTCATTGGAGTAACCAGAGATAAAAAAGAGCATTTCTGATTATAACTCAAGGATCAAACACATAACCATATTTTAAACTATTAGTTAATAAAAATGTAGGAACATTTCAAAAACATTTATTAGACATCTTTAATCAAGCCACGTAGATTTTTACCTGTTTGTGACAGTGCCATAGAGAAAGAAAGCAACAATTCTAAAGCATGTTTATCAAACACCTTAGAGTTCAATATTATTCCTTTTTTTTTTTTTTGATAGGCTAAATGGTCTCAAGGCAACACAGCTGGTAAGTGACACACTGACCTCAGGCCCATCCCCTTGCTTTCCTGCTGCTACTCATACAAGGCCTATGGCATTATTCAGTGACCAGGTAATTATTACCTACATTTCATATTGCATCCAGAGTTATATGATAATGACTGCTTTAACATTTAACAAGAACTTTAAGTATCCTAACGTTAAATCTGATCTTTCTATTTTTTTTTTTTTTTTTTTTTTTTGCGGTACGGTGACCTCTCATTGTTGTGGCCTCTCCCGTTGCGGAGCACAGGCTCCGGACGCGCAGGCTCAGCGGCCATGGCTCACGGGCCCAGCCGCTCCGCGGCATGTGGGATCTTCCCGGACCGGGGCATGAACCCGTGTCCCCTGCATCGGCAGGCGGACTCGCAACCACTGCGCCACCAGGGAAGCCCCCTGATCTTTCTTTTTGAAGGGCAATTTCCTGGCTCAATTCCTATTTTGCCGTTTTTTTCAATGATATTTAGAATTTATTTCAGATCCTTAGAAGATGTTTTACCAAACAATTTGCTAAGATGGAAGATGCTGTATCAGCAGGCATGATAGCACAGAAAATATTTTTTAAATTTGTAAGTAAATTATTACATCCTGATCTGTTACTCACCAGTAGTTTTGGTGTTCTAGCAACTTATAAATAGTTTTATAGGAGTAATAACTTACAACTTAATGTGATATTCAAAACCACATTCTGGGACAGATTAATGGATTCAGTCAGTCAGGTATTCATTGGGAAACCATTTCTGTTATCTATTTGAGCTCTTCTGTATCCTTCCCAAAATATAAAATATGATTGTGTCATGTGAGATGCCTATAGGGCTAGCCACCAGGTGGTATTTCACAAATACAATGATGTCCTACACTTCTCATTCACTTATAGTGCACATAGTAATTTCTAATGAACTGTCTATAAAATGTAAAACTGATATTTCTCATGTTCCAGGACACAAAACAATTTAAGAGGCTAGAAAAAATTGTCTTTAAAAAAAAATTGGACTTACATACAATTGCTCTCTGAAAATTTAAGATATATTCTTAAAACCATCTACCTAGACAGCATTTGTAATTTTCAAATATATCATTGAAATATAATTTACATAAAGAAAAAGTGCATGAATCATGAGTATACAGTTAAATACACTTTTACACACAGAGCATAACCATGTAAATACCACCAGGTCAAGAAATAGAATATTCCCAGAAACTTAAAATCAAATCTCATGCCCCCGTTAACTTATGAGCTTTTTACTTATTCCCCAAAGTAAACATTGCTCTGACTTTTAACCCACCATAATATATCTATTTTTGAAATTTATATAATTCAAATAATAAAATATGCATTTTTTGTGCCTGTTTTTGCTCCAATTTATGTTTTTGAAGTCTATTTTCTTGTGCATGGCTGTAGTATTTTATTAATAATCCCATTCATTTATTCACATTAGTGTTGATGGACATTTGTATTGTTTGCTACTTTGGGCTATTAAAAATAATATAAAGTACTATGAAAATAATGTAAAATGAATATATATATATATTATATAATACATATATACTATATCATTTGTTGTGTTTTACATAAACGCTTCTATTTTGCATAAATCTAAGAGTGAATTGCTGGATCACAGATGTGTATGTTTAAATTAATTGGATAACTGCATAGTCTTCTAAAGTGGTTTTGTAAATATCTACTCTCAGTAGCAATGCATAAGGTTTCTGACTGTCCCACATCTCAGGAATATCTTGCATTGTTCTTTTTAATTTAGCCTTTCTGGTGAACTTATAGGAGTAGCTCACCATTGTATTAATTTGCATTTCCCTGATGACTGACTAATGAAGTTTAGCATTTTCATATATTTATTAGGCATTTGGATAGCTTGCAAAAGAAATCTCTATTTGATTTTCATGTCCTTTCTTTTCTATCAAGGCATCTGCCTTTTCCTTATTATTTTAGACTAATTCTTTATATAGTCCAAATAAAAGTCTTCTGTCAGCTAAATTTGCTGCAAATATCTCCTTCCATTTTGTGGCTTGCATTTTCAGTTTTTAATTTTTTTGATCAACATGAATTCTTAATTTTAACTTAGTAATCAATCAATAATTTCTTTACCATTAATTCAATTGTTTCCTTTTAAAGAACGCTTTGCCTAGCCCAAGGCCATGAAAATGTTTCCTTACATTGTCTAATAGAAGGTTTATTATTACACCTCTACATTCTGATCTATATTCCTCTGGGATTGATTTTTTGTATATGGTAGGAGATAGAGGTTATGTGCATTTTCCCATATGTTTATCGAAAATGTTAACTTCAGTGTTGATCCAGAATTGCAAATTAAATCATCTCTTCACCAGATTAGTGAATATTAATGAATGATATGAAATACTGATGGTGATATAAAAATTGGAGTAACCCATACATTCCTTGCCTGGTAGAAATTTATGTGACTTTTTTTTTTTTTTTTTTTTACATCTTTATTGGAGTTGTTTTCACAGTTAGATGCGTGCACTCAAATTAGCCATGGTTAGAGGTTTTTTTTTTTTTTTTTTTTTTTGTGTGTGGTACGTGGGCCTCTCACAGTTGTGGCCTCTCCCGTTGCGGAGCACAGGCTCCGGACACGCAGGCTCAGAGGCCATGGCTCGCGGGCCGAGCCTCTCCGCGGCATGTGGGATCCTCCCTGTCCGGGGCACGAACCCGTGTCCCCTGCATTGGCAGGCAGGCTCTCAACCACTGCGCCACCAGGGAAGCCCATGGTTAGAGTTTTAAAGTTAAAAACTCTTAAAAAAAACTCAAATGCCTACTGAATTACTATACAGCAGTTTGCAAATTGGTAAATGGATGATGTCCAAATGTTTTGAGATGGAGCCAGAGCTATGACCTTGTAAAACATAAACATATAACTTAGTGTTTATTTATAATCCCCTGAGATGACCAAGTTTTAATGGAACTAATTTAGACAATGAAATAAGTAAACGATAGTTGCAATGATGAGTTTGACAATTTTTGCATTTATTTCCTCAATTTTAATTAGAACTGTTTGGTTTTTGAATGCCTAATTATAAAACAAAATGAAATGTGACTTGACTTTCCACTTTAAGCCTTTTGGGGCCCTTTAAATCATCTTTATCTAAGAAAAGAAAGTCTCGAGCAACAATAATATATAAAACAAAAACCCCACAATATTATCAGTGGCGCAGGAGTCATTGGGTAAATCAAAGGAAATTAGCTTTGCTCTCAGAAGCATGGTGTTAAGATACCCTTCAGTTGAAGCATTCTGTTCTGGTAATAGGAAAGTCTTTAGTCTCCTTTAGTAATGATTTTCTTTGCAGTTAATTCATAGCAACATAATTTACATTGACCTAATCAGACATAAAATGAGATGGGTTCTTTGAGGTAATAAAGGACCTGGTTTGGGTAAATTCTCATAGGACCATTGTTTCTCGCCTTCCCTCACAATCTGTTCTTGATTTCCAAAGGAATTTTTACCTGTGTGATCACAATGTGTGATGATTTTGCTTGAGACATTCCTCTACTTTAAGTGGCCCATACGTTTACTGATTCAGAACTTGATTTTAAATACAGCTATGTCTGTTATTGATCACTTCTTCGATGGCCTCATTGGCCTGATAGATTATGGGAGGCTGAAAATAAGGCTGATATTTTCGTTTCAACAGGACCTTTGACCACAGCTTCCTGTGAATTAAAATGGTGAAACATGCATGGGATGATACTCTGAACACTTTTCTGGTTGGTCTAGAAAAATATATGAAGCATGCTGGTTAAAGGATAAATATCATTATATTGATGAAAAATTTTCTATTGCCAACTAGAGGAACCAAATCCTGCTAATTTAAGGATACGGTGCATCCAGTGTGTCAAAAGACAGCTACTCTTTTGGGCTTGAGACACTCATGGATGGGAGGTAATGTATGTACTTTCTCCCTCTATCTATAATTAAATGTTGATAGCAGTTATTGAGGGGAAATTACAGTGAAACACATTTATGTCAGCATAAGAGAATTTTCCAACAAATCAAACTGTACCATAATTTATCAGGAGTTGGATAAAATGGAATTCCTGTGCCATATTTGAAGAGCTGGATAGAAATTCATTTGTCAGAGATGTAGTTAAATGAACTTTGACTTTATACAGGTTGGTTCCTTCCATTGGTAAATGATATGTTTTAGATATTCAATTAAAATTTCTAGATATTAATAAAAATTGCTCTCATTCCAAATGCAGGGACCCTGAAAAATAAAGACAACAAATACTTCTATAATGTGTAATATGTGTTGGACGTCTTATACATGCTTTATATATATTAATATATGTAATACTTTGAAAATCCCTAAGGGATAGTTACTATGATTATCTCTATTTGCCAGGTGGGAAAGCAGAAGCTCATGGAATATGGAATAACCTGAATAATGTTACAGCATCAGTTAGAGGAAGAATTAGGATTCTGTTATATTCAGGCTGACTCCAAATTCCATTTACTTTACCTTTGTATTGCCTTTCAGAATATATTGAGAGCTGATGCTATTTCTTCAGGAAAAATTAAAATTTAAAGTTAAAAGGAAAAGAAATACCTCATATAAATTTGATTTTTCATACCAAAGTTTAGAATTTCTTGCAAAAAATAGTAGTTGCTTTGCTAGAAAGACAAAGTTTTGCCCTCTGTATATCACTGTAATCCACAGAAATCTAATCAAGGATTTAAGTAAACAAAATCTGACTAAAGATGACTACAGCTGTTTAAGGCATGTGTGCAGGATACACAAAGCCGGGTATGAAAGAAATGAAGTGATATGTCGACTCTAAAGCCCAGCAGGGAAAAGCTTACCATTATTCTAGATGAAGCACTTTCTGTCTTGAGCAGGCATATGAACTCACATGGGAAAGATTTGGAGGACGCTACCTTATTACTGGGTAGGCATGAAGCGATGTCCAGACTTGGCAAAGCAACTCAGGTGAGGTCACCGTGATAGATTATGGCAAGCCTGAATCTAGTCTTAAACTGGGCAAAAAGTCATGAGACTCATAGCAGCCTGGTCAGCACAGTTCTCAGCAATAGGTCCACCGTATACAGGGTGAAATGTCAGACAGGACTTGATACGCAATGTACCAGGAAGTCTAGAGAGTGCAGCAGTGTCTCTCTACATAATCAGGGTTTCAAACAAACTATGTGCCAGCTCTGCTGAAAGCAATGAAACTTTCCAGTTCGTATAAAGCCTTAGTCATCTGAGCTTGAAAGTAGAGCACAGTGCCACAGTGCCTGGAACAATGTTTGGTGTATGTACAATAATAAGTTAAAACTAAATTTTAAAATAAATGTGTTGGGTTGTTTCTACATTTTGGCTATTGTGAACAGTGTGGCTAGAAACATGAGTATATAAATATCTGTTCGAGTACCTCCTTTCAGTTCTTTTGGGTATATCCCCAGAAGTGAAGTTGCTGGATTATATGATAATTCAATTTTAAATTTCCTTATAAACTTCATCTTAAGGTCTGAATCAACAGTGTGTTTACATAGAGTTAAATGCTGATATTTTGTTAAAATGAAGATCTTTTATAACAAATATAAACATTCAGTTTTTGTAAATGAGTACAATTCTATATGCTATAAATAAAGTCTAGTTAGTTTTAAAAATTAAAAAAATAAATACATGCAGTATCAAGAGAATGTCTGTCTTCTAATAGACTCTGCTGAATTGGTTTATAGCAATCTTGTTCTACTGAAAAAAAATCACAGCATAATAATTATAAGGACACAAACTACAAAATTCAATGACTCTGTATAAAATGGAATATTACTCAGCCATAAAAAAGAACGAAATAATGCCATTTGCAGCAATATGGATGGATCTAGAGATTGTCACACTGACTGAGGTAAGTCAGACAGAGAAATATCATATGATATTGCTTATATGTGGAATCTAAAAAACGGGTACAAATGAACTTATCTACAAAACAGAAGTAGAGTTACAGATGTAGAAAACAAACTTATGGTTACTAGGGGGTAAGTGAGGAGGGATAAATTGGGAGATTGGGATTGACATATACATGCTATTATATATAAAATAGGTAACTAATAAGGACCTGCTGTATAGCATAGGGAACTCTACTCAATACTCTGTAACGTCCTATATGAGGAAAGAATCTAAAAAAGAGTATATGTATGTATATGTATAACTGAATCACTTTGCTGTACACCTGAAATGAACACAACATTGTAAATCAACTATATTCCAAAAAAATTTTTTAAATTCAATGACTCAAGACTTCTTTGTGGTGTATCAGTCAGTCAGGCATCTATATTCAACAAATACTTACTTTGAGTCAAACCCTGGGGAAACACAAGATGAATGTTGCATTGGTGTGAGGACAATACTATTGTTGATTTGTAATAGGTAATGGTGTAATGACTTAAGACTGACTCAACATTGGAATATTTTATGTGAGGAAATCCATCAGCAGATGTATGTATGTAGGTATGTGTATATGCAACATGTATGTATTCAACCTAAAGATTCCATAAATAGGTAACAATTGAGTACATGTGTTTATCTCCATGATTTTTTCCTAAATTTTCAGAAAAAATGAAAGTAATAAAGTTGAAAAAGAATCCAACCTTATGGAGGCAAAGAGAAATGGAGGGAAGGCAACAGCGGAAGAGAAATGCTAAAAAAAAAAAAAAAGAAAAAATTGGTTAAATGAACACTTGATGGATACTTATCAGAATAGTGAAAACTAAACCCTAGGTCCCTGAAGATTAACAAATTGACAAAAAGCAAGTTAATTCATATTGTAGAAATCTGGAAAGGTCAGGGATTCCAGAAGTTAGGAGTGGGACTGAGAATTTGGTGCTTAAACACATTTAGGGTCAGTTAGACCCCACTCCCCTACCTCCCCCTGGTATTTACAGTAGGGAGACAGAAGGATAATTCTATGCAGAAATTGACAGAGGGGCTCCAGGATATTGAGCACAGTTGAGAATAGAGTTTAGAAGTTATACTGAAAACAGGAAGGGAATAACAATGTCTACACATAGAATGGCCAGAGTTACGACCTCTGTCCTGTACGCCAATCTCAGGACTCTGGGAGCCAGGCTTCTGCTCTTCCTACCACTGCCTTTGACGCCTGCACAGGTGAATGAGGCATCATTTACTACAGGGGTTAACAATGCAATTAACTGGTCCTTGCTAGATCATTTTACTCTTAAGTCCAAGGTCTCTGTTTCCTGCCCATAAATACAGAACATCTACTCATCTTTTCTCTATTCTAAAATATCTAATAAGAGCCAGAGATCTTCATATTTTGTTAAAACAGAGTCTTCAACACGAAAGAGGATCCTGAAACAAACAAAGAGAAAGAAAAGCAATTTAAAGGGAACAAGTCATGAAAGGAGCAGGAGAATCAAGGTAAAATTAATATCCTTCAGAGACAAGAGAAAATGCTACCTCCGTAAACAGGGACAGGAAGCTATGAAAAGAAACAACCAGAGAACATGCTATTTCAGAAGAGTTTCCAGAGAGAAAAAGCTAGTCACATACTAGTGGTCAGAAATCAGAATGGCTTTGAAGCCACTACATTAGATTGTAGGACACAAGATCTGCCTTTGGAATCTTGAGGAAAAACACTTGGCAACTTTGAGTGATAAACTCAGAAAGATTTTAACTAATGTGAATATACAGTAAAGACATATTTCGACATGTAAGTTATCAAAATAAGTACGTTTTATTCATTCTTTCTCAAAAAGTTCCTGGAAAGTGAGCTCCAAACAAGAGATAACATCAAGAGGTAGTCAACACTTGAGAAAGATGGAGGAATATCTCGGGTGATGGTGGAGCAGATGGTACCAAGGCAAAAGTCCAGGGGGCATAGGTCTCTGAAAGCCACAAATGAAAATTGGAGAGATTACCAGAAGTATGTGATAATATTGAAAGAGGTTTTATATAATGGTTGGTTTGGGAAGAACTAGTAATGGATACATTAACAAATAATCAAATCTTAATATTTAATAAATTATCCTGAGTAACAAATGATAATACAGTGAATAATGCAATTTTAGTATAGAGTTTATCTCTGTCATTGTAATATAAATAGTGACAACATTGTGATATAACCATACCAAGGAAATAAGGGAAGAAAATGCTTTTGTGAATATGTGTGTTTGTGTGGGAGAGTGTGTTTTGTTTACATGTGAATGTTCGTGGTCAAGTGAGTGTTGTAAAGAGTGTTGAATTTTCAACTTCTGTGGAGAAAAAGCAATAGTGTCTGAAGCTGAATAATCAAGACAGAGCAGGATAAAAGTAATGTTGAGAATTTATAGGTAAGTGAAGAAATGGCTAAAATATTTAAGGTGATTGCTTTTGCAGAGTGCTATTTGTATTTGGGGTAGAGTTTTCATTGTACATATGGTGATAATTCATGATTTTAAAACTATGTAAATGTGTTAAGTTGACAAAAGCAATGTTTTCTAAAGCAGCATAAAATACGTTGAAATTTGTTGGAAGAAAAGAAACGTCGTCATTGCCAAGCATTTATTGAGACTCTGACACACCAAAGTTTCATTTTAATAAATGTGATTATACATTAGAAAGAGTCAAATGATGACTGGTTTCCTTGGGGAAGAATTTAAGGTTAGAAGTTACGGCTCTGACGTAAATGTAATTTTCTCTAGGATAACTGCCGTGAACCACAAGGGTTGGTTCAGTGTGCATCTTATATGGTTCTTATAACATCTGAAACATTCTCATCATAGTCAATACACATACTATTGTGACTAGTCTGTTGTCTGCCTGCCGCTAGGCTGAATGTTAGGGAGAGTGGGAAGGTTGAAGAGACAGAAAACTATGAATTCAATCATTGGGTCTTAGAATTACATCACTGACTTTTGCTCACCATTTAATCTTCTGGGTTGCAAACTATTTTACAATCTAAATATATTTTGAAGTGTGATCTTATTAGAGTCTCTTGGCACATTTTAGGCACATTTACAAATCCATAGCCATTTGTGAATTTGCATTGCAGTCCTAATTTCATTACTTTTTTGTTAGGAGGCATGGACTTTGGGAAAAAATGTAATAACATTGGTTTAAAAAGAGCAAAAAAGCCTTCATTACTCTTTGATTAAATTTCTAATCAGTATTCATTTCCAGTTTCTTCCAAGTTACACTAGAACATAGCAAATAAAAAAAAAACAAATCACCAAGTCTGGCAATATTTAAAATATGAATGTCACTTTCCAAATTCATTATTTTCTTTGCCTCAAGGCAACAGACAGCTTAGCTTTCATGGCAAGAAAAATAGTTCCTCTGTGGTCATTTCTATGCATTAAAAGATTTTAAATTTTCTAAGACATTATTCCAGTTTGATCTAACAAATGCTGAAGGCAAACACAGGCTGGTTTACATTATGCTTTTTCTCCAAGTGAATGACGTTTACTACAATATTTCAATACCTGTCAGTGACTCTGATAATGGGAGAGTCTGTCCACTTTTAAATGTTGTTTATTTCATTAATGTAATATATGACATGGACCTTCATTTTTGAAAACTGCGTCAGTATCTTCCCCTGAAGGAAGGTGAACTGAAGTGAAATGAGAAAAAGGAACAACCTCTATTCCTTTCCTTTTCCTAAGACCCTTGTTAGAGTCACACTGAGAGTCTTGTCCTAATCAATGAATCCGAATGCAGTTTAATGCAACAATTTTCTGCAACATTGTTAAATACTATTGTACTGTCTCTAATTCATTTAAATCTATTAAAAGTGATCTCTAAAACTAAAAATAGTATTTTTAGTTTTAAAAAATGTATGCCAAATTTGGGCTTCCCTGGTGGTGCAATGGTTAAGAATCTGCCTGCCAATGCAGGGGAAACGGGTCCGAGCCCTGGTCCGGGAAGATCCCACTAAGATCCCACGGGCAACTAAGCCCGTGTGCCACAACTACTGAGCCTATGCTCTACAGCCCGTGAGTCACAACTACTGAGCCCGTGTGCCAAAACTACTGAGCCCGTGTGCCACAATCACTGAAGCCCAACAATTATTCCCAATAATTTGCAAAAGAAAAACAGAAAAAATGAGAATGATGTGACTTGTAAAAATGAAATTATAGTGGCTGAGAAGCAATGTTTTGTTTTTAGTTTTTCTTTCACTTTTAAGATAAATAGGTTACAGCAAAAATCCATTTCAAGGATGACTATAAGAAGACCATTGCTCCATCAGAAGCATACCTTGAGTCATTGTAATATGCTAATTTGAGAGGGGGATGAATTTTATACATTAACATAACTAATATATCTGAATTTACAAGATTTTAACATAACCGAGAAAAATTCAGTATAGATTCTCATAGTAGGCTACTTTAAATATTTAAGAAGATAACAAAAGTTTTGTGGATCATTGTTAGAACATGTAATATTTCATCACTTTCATTTTCCTTTTTAATAAGTAATTTGAATAAACTATGGCTTGTATTGCCCAATATTTATGCAGTGGCTAAACCCAAATCCAGTAGGCTTAAAAATAAGTGTATGACCATATTATAAATGTATATAAGCAGAGCAGTGCTTAGCTATACACTGTACATCCAACAAAAAGTATTGTGAACATACTATATGGATATCAGCTCACTGTACTGTTCCCCATCAATTCCCCAATTGGTCACTAGATAAAAAATATCACACTCTTATGTCCTGTTCTCTAAGCTGTTTTCTCACTGCCAAGCTATTGTATCATGCAATCCCCTGAAAATATTCTAAGCTTTCCTATAAAAAGATATTTTGGATTGAAGTAAAAAAAGAAAGAAAAAGAAAAAAGTAGATTGCTTATTTTTTGAAGGAAAGCAGTATTCTATAAGGCTCCAATCACAATGCCCTCAATGATTTGACATGACTTGACTCCATGAATCCAAGGCTTGTGAGTTAAGAAGATTTCTGCAGGAGATTGCCTGAGTATAGGTTATTGAAAGTCAATGGGAGGCGATTCACTAACCTTGGTGGGGGAAATTAACTTGCAGAAATATCAGATTGAATATATTTCTTTAGCACATAGTGTTTTATCTTCATATAATCGAATAAAACAGAATAATTAGATTAAAATATTAGATGGCTTCTTTGTGAAAGGTGGGTACTTTCATCCTGATGAAAATGAACATTGATAGACATTTAGATTCACTTGTCAGAGAATATAGTGCCATTTGTATGGGACTGTATTGTCTACTGCTTCTAGAAAAGCCTCCAAATTTAAAGGTAAAAATGAGCAAAAAAGTAACTTCCTTTAAACTCATGATTGTGTCTTGGAACAAATTGAAATCATTATTTGCACACCTAAAGCAAATTAATAATAATAATAATGTGTTCCTTGGATTTTATTTGATCAAATCTCAGTGATTTATATCCAACCTTTCTAATGGTGATATGAGTTCATTACTGGAAACATACAATTCTGTGTGAACATACAGAGCTACTTGTAATTGATCTCTTTACCAAGATTTACTGTTCCTCATGGTTGAATAATGACTTCATTTAGAGAACTTATAAAGTTTTCACCTTGCTTTCCCATTGTTTCTTTCATCAATCACAGAACTACAAATAATTGGAGGGTATTTTTGAGGACAGAGGCACTGGGAAAAAGCATAACTATTAATGATTTAATAACGTTTTAATTTTAAAACTTTTATTCCACATTAAATTGTATTTTAAGGAAAGTATTGAGAGTTCCTAATTTGAAACTCAATATTTCAAAGTATCTGTGTTATATCTCTGAATGTGGTATATATAAGAAATCATAATCCATGATGGAAAAATCAATTAAGTGCAAATGACTTATCATTTGAAAACAACCAGGCAGTCTCTTATTAGATGTTAATGATGTTAAATTATTATTGAACAACTATTTTGTATTTTTTGTTTCTAAGATGCAGTTGAAGCAGTTGAAAAAATATGTTTTATGTAAATATGCTGAAAAAATTTGATTTCAATTAAATCATAAATGTCCATTGACAGAGTTTATGTAAATAGATTAAGAATAACAAAGAAGAATAATTTTTAAAAAGATACTTTTAGAGACTAAACTTGTATCGATCCACTTTACTGAGAAGGTAGCTAGAATCTATTTCATTTCCAGTTTTATTTGTAAAGTCCATTTTAATGTTTGGTTTACAATCTAAATGTTTTTAGTCCAAATTCAGAATAACTTTTAAATATAATTGGTTCAGCTTGTATTGCTAGTGAGTTACCTGTATGAAAAATGGGAAAATAAATTGCTGATTTACTGATCTATAGATGACCCTGAGTGTATTAAGTAAATGGGTGTTTAAATATGTAGATTCTTAAGACATTGTGCTATTTTTGAAGTCTTTCTGTATACATGTTTGATATCTGATAGTAGGTACAGATGGTGGAAAGGCTCATTGAATTACTGTATGTGGTGCAACGTAAATGATGTTGGAACCGTGTCACAAGAAAGGTCCCTAAACACTGTCTGTTTTTCAATTTTACAGGGGCTGTTCAATTTGCTCTCACTTGTAGCCCTTATTTCCATGCCTCTCTGGGTTTACCCAGTTGATGAATATGGGAACAGTGGGTTAAATATGGCTATAATTTGGATAATTTATGAATTACAATATAAAAGCCTATCAGTATATTTTATTATTTTGCAAATATCTGTAGCCTGTTCTTGGTTTGAACTGGTTCCATTTCTTTTATTCCTATCCTTAGTAGTGAATGCTGCTATGTTATATACCACTGCAGAATTAAGGTTTAAAAAAGAATCAATTTATTTGCTCATAGAGTCTGTGAGTCATGGTCAGGATATGACATAGGGAGGATGGCTCTTTTTTGCTCCACAGTATCTGGGTCCTTGGCTGGAAAGACTTCCAAGATAGCTTCTTTACTCACAAGTCTCTGGGCTGGGCTGATGGACTGGCTCACTTGAGTGTATTGATATGAGTATCTGCCTCTGACCTCTCCACGTAGTTTGGGTTTCTCTGAACATGTCATCTGGGTTCTAAGTAGGAGTGTACAAATTGGGGGGTGGGAGTTCCAAAGAGCAAATTTTCCAGGAGAACCACGTGGAAGCTGTGTGGTTTTTATGATCTAGCTTTACAAGGCACATAGCTTTCTTTCCTCTGTACGCTCTAGGTTGAAGCTCTTCAGTCTTCTCAGAATCAAAGCAATGCATACAGACCCTGCCTTTGAATGGGAGCGTTGTCAATGAATTTGAAGTCTTCTTCTTTGTAATATTGCTCAGCGATATTATGAGATAATGTAAGTATGGTATTTGTCTTCTAGTGTTTCCATACACATATTTTTAATAAGGTTCCTTTATATTTAACATTAAGCAGTATTTTTATAGTATACTTGATTTTTTTAAGAGAAAAGTCCTTGAGAGGATGAATATAAATGAATGAATGAATAAACAATAAATAGAAAAGACAGTGGCATTTACCATTTTTATAATTAATGAAAAGAAGCAATGAATCACCTAAAGTTTCTTATATAAATATAAGAAGCATGGTCAGGTTCATGACTCTCCATGTCCTAGAAATATTATATTTATTTATTTTCTTAAATTCAACATAGCTTGAATTTGTTTCAAGGTCAATGAAAAATTTAGTATCAGTAATTTGGGCTGCTTCCCCCATCAGCCTCCTCCCTTCCCTTCCCTTCTCACAGGAGAAAGATAATAATTCCTCTTTTTGTTTTATGTAACATTTTAATAGTAGGCCCTTGGTGATGAATTTCTCACTAACTTTATCATTGCAGCTTATCACACTCTTTCTTCCAATAATACAGTGCTTTTTCTAAGAGGAGTTCTGGTGAATAAAACGTACTCTCTGTCTTGACATAAATATACATATAAATTATTTTCTCTACAAACATTATCTCCCCACATAAATGTCATGCTGTCTTGCCTGATATTTCTTAATATGAAACAGAATAGCTTTCAATTTTATTTATAATTAATAAGTGTGTCTTGCCATTTTGCTTGGATTAGTTTCTTTTTTGTATCTAATATTTTCAGCTTATTTCAACAGATAAAGGCAACTTTGTAAGAATAATTGCTCTGAAGAGAGAAATAAGGAGTGATAGTTTTCCTGTTATATTAATAACTCATAACTTGACATATGGCACATGAGCTTTGGCAATGGATCACATTAAAACATATTTAATGTTAATAATAGGTTTGCAACTGGTATTCCTAAATGACTTTATAAATTGTATTTAAGACATATATTTAAATATGTAGATAATATCTCCAGAGAAGTAGAACTGCCAAAAGGATCTAAGGATGGGAACAATGGAATAAATATAGCTATAATTTGGATAATCTGTGAACTGCAATATAAAGTCCTACTTAATATATTTTATAATTTTTCAAATATTTGTAGACTGCTCTTGGTTTGAACTCATTCAGTTTTTCTTATGCTTATCATTAAAATGCTAATTTTCATTTTTACTTCCTACATACTTTATTAGTTGGGGTCCAAACTGTGATGTGTTGGGAGAATCAGTTTATTTTATTAGTGAATGATTTATTTGACTAATTCTCATTTTGCCACTTCCAACCTCATTTCAGAAATATGATTACTCATCCCATCAGTTATTATTAATTAATGTCTATAATGTATAAGCATTTCTACCCCAACATTATGAATCTTTATCTTTTTATGCGGTGACATAAATAGAAAATTAACTATTGCACCTAAAATTATGTTTAAAAAATGAAAATATACACACAGGAAAAATGTAAAATATAGAAAATACCAACATACAGAGAAAATGTATGTGTATCTAGAATGATATATATAGTCAAGGTTATTCCTTAATTAAAATGTGAAGTATGAAGTTTGGTTTTTGGTGATTTTCCTCATTTTCTGAGATTTCCTCTGTACCGTATTACATAAGGTTTTAACTTCCTCAATCTTGAGACTTTTTCCTCTTTTTCTCCTTCCCTCTTCTTTTTCCTCCTTCCCTCCTTTCTTTCTTCCTGGTATTCTTTTTTTCTGCCATTAAATATTTCCTTGTAACCCATTGGGCTCTAAAGAGGGTTTGAGGCGGCTAATAGGAAGATTGCATTTACTAAAGTTCCTCTTTTTAGAAAAATACATTAAGTAATTAAATAATTATGGTGGATAATCTATTGGGGGGTTAAGTATGAGTGCAAACCTATGAAAATCCTTAGTAACTTTTTAATGCTTATCAAATATACCCATGAAATCACATATCAAATAAAAGCATAATTAGTTGTGTTTATGGCTTATGAATTAGAGTTCGTGGAAATATACCATTATTTTTCATTTGTCATAGTCTAATTTTTTTTTTTTTTTGCGGTACGCGGGCCTCTCACTGTTGTGGCCTCTCCCGTTGCGGAGCACAGGCTCCGGACGTGCAGGCTCAGCGGCCATGGCGCACGGGCCCAGCCGCTCCGCAGCATGTGGGATCTTCCCGGACTGGGGCACGAACCCGTGTCCCCTGCATCGGCAGGCAGACTCTCAACCACTGCACCACCAGGGAAGCCCCCATAGTCTCATTTTGACTATGTAATCTTTAGGAACTTCATCTCATTTCAATTCAGCTAAACTTCTTTTATGTTTTCTTTTCTAGGGTGTTTTAATTCTGAATTAATTTTTAATGTTGAAGTTTTAAAAATATTTATTTCAGAATCACTCTTAGAAGGATTCAGAATAAGTAGCAACCAATAGGTTCTTGATTAGAAACTCTTTCATTTGTGAAAATATATACATGGGCAAATGCATGTATATTGCAATTTCTCATTAGGGAAATTTGAGGCTGAGGAAGGATTCCTCTGCTATATAGCTTTTCATTGCTGTAAACTGAAATCTTCTTAGTATATTTCCTTTAAGCAACACGGCAGGCTATGGATCTTCATCTTACGACTTATGGCTTTTTGGCTTAATGTGGTTTAAAAAATCCAAGTTGATTTAATCTGCATTACACAATAATGCTCAGCCAGATGCCATGGTTTTTCTTAGTGCATGAGGTGAAACATGCATGGTCTTCAGATCTGACTAGCAGAAGAAACTCTGCAACACTCATTTTTGGGACAATACTTTTTATGATCTTTGTTGACTTTTAAATCTCATTATCTAATTGCATTCTTTATTTTTTCAC